>NC_052148.1:20749874-21055130 GCF_902713615.1 Scyliorhinus canicula | reverse complement strand
GGCCCATCGAGTCTGCACTGACCCACTTAAGCCCTCACTTCCACCCTATCCCCATAACCCAATAACCCCTCCTAGCCTTTTGGTCACTAAGGTCAATTTATCATGCCCAATCCACCTAACCTGCATGTCTTTGGACTGTGGGAGGAAACCGGAGCACCCGGAGGAAACCGGAGCACCCGGAGGAAACCCACGCACACGCGGGGAGGACGTGCAGACTCCGCACAGACAGTGACCCAGCGGGGAATCGAACCTGGGACCCTGGCGCTGTGAAGCCACAGTGCTACCCACTTGTGCTAGCGTGCTGCCTTCTTTCTGAAGGGCTCGGCTCCTTGGGCTTTCTTTGACCTTTTCTGTTGTGTAATGACCTTTTCCCCTCCCATCCAGGTTACCGAGTTAAGTGCGAATACGTTGCCCACAAGGAAGGGGTTATCAAAGAGGAAATGGTCATGACCAACAAGATCAACAACAATGCCTCTGTAAAAGTTACGCTGCAAGCACGAGTCCTGGGTAAGTGTGGTGTTCTTCCTCTTGTTCCTCCCTGAAGCGGGATATGTTGTAGAATACATGGTGGGGGAGAAATGTTCAAGGTTTTGTTTTCAGCTGTACAGACATTGTGTGTGATGTTCAGAGAAAATAGAAGCAGGAGGAGGCCATTCGACCCTTAAAGTCTGTTCCGCCATTCATTATGATCATGGCTGATCATCCAATTCAATAACTTGTTCCCTGATCCCTTTTAGCCCCAAGAGCTATATCTGACTCCTTCTTGTAAGCATAGCGGCTAGATTCGCCGGCACCGTGGATTTCCGACGGTGGGGGTGGGGGGTGCCCACAATGGGAAAACCCCATTATCCAGCTAGTGGGACGGAGGATTCCGCCCACAATATTTTGGCCTCAACTGCTTTCTGTGGTAGCGAATTCCACAGGTTCCCAGACTCTCTGGGTGAAGACGTTTCTCTCCTCGCTTTGGCCCTAAATGGTCTAAACATATCTCAGACTCTGCCCCATTGGCTCTGGACCCACCACGCCATCAGGAACATCCTTCCTGCAGCTACTCCTGTCTAGTCCTGTAGAATGTTATAGGTTTCTGAGATTCCCTCTTCTTTCACCCTCCCCCCATTCTTCGAACTCCAGCGAATTAATCGTAACCAAACAGTTCCTTCCCCGCTGTTGCCAGACTCCTGAATGCCCTCGTATAGACTGATCTGATCTCTACAAAATCTCTACTCTAGTACTACACTCTGTATGCTTCACCTGATGCCTGTGTCTATATATTTACATTGTGTATTCATGTATGCCGTATCTTTATTTTTCATGTCTGGAATGATCTGTCTGGACTGTACGCAGAACACTGTGCGGGATTCTCTGACCCCGGGCCGGGTCAGAGAATCGCTGGGGGGTGGGGGAGATTCACGCGACGCCGGTTCCGCCGATTCTCCGGTGACCGGGGAATCGGCACCATTGGTGATTCTCTGCGTGGGAGGGGGTCGAATGGCCGCCGGGATAGGCCGAGTCCCACCGGCGTCGTTCACGTGTCGTCCTACTCGGCGGGACTTCGCCGTCCATCCTGCAGGGGGCGGCCTGGTGAGGGGGGGGGGGGGGGGGCGGAAGGGGGGTCCGACCCTAGGGGAGGCCTCCACCATGGCCTGGCCCGCCATCGGGGCCAACCGATTGGTGGGCTGGCTTCTCCTGGTGGGGGCTTCATTTTATTCCGTGCCGGGTCCTCTGTAGTTCTATTGCGTTGTGGAGGGCGCTGAGAAGCAAATAGCGCTCATGCATGAGTTCACGCAGCTCGCCTGCGCAGACCCTCGGTGCCCGTTTGACACCGGCTTCGGCAGCTGGAGCTGCGTGAGTCACTCCACTGCTGTGCTGGCCCCCTGGAGGGAGCAGGATCGCTGCTCCTGTGGGCCTGTTGACAGTGTCGTAAAATCCCACAAGGCCCTTGAGGGATACAAAGATGAGACTTTTAAAATCAAGATAATGCTTGACCAGGAGCAAATATAGGTCTGTGAGCACAGAGGGTAATGGGGTGGATGGGACTTGTTGTGAGAGAACAGAGGGCAGCAGCGTTTTCAATGGCCTCAAATGGAGCAAGGAGTGTGGGAGAACCAGCCACAAGTGCAGAGGAATATTCAAGTCTCGAGAGAAGAAAAGCCACGAATTTGGGTTTCAGCAGCAAATGAGCGAAGCTGGGGGGGCCCCCATCTACTGTACATAAGAACAAAAGAACTAGGAACAGGAGTAGACATCTGGCCCCTCAAGCCTGCTCCGCCATTCAATGAGATAATGGCTGATCTTTTGTGGACTCAGCTCCACTTTCCCGGGCCCGAACACCATAACCCTTAATCCCTTTTTTCTT
This sequence comes from Scyliorhinus canicula, assembly GCF_902713615.1. Lineage (NCBI taxonomy): Eukaryota > Metazoa > Chordata > Chondrichthyes > Carcharhiniformes > Scyliorhinidae > Scyliorhinus > Scyliorhinus canicula. The sequence goes on along the minus strand of NC_052148.1, from coordinate 21,052,774 downwards.
TAAAAAACTATCTATCTTTACCTTAAAAACATTTAATGAAGGAGCCTCAACTGCTTCACTGGGCAATACATTCCATTGATTCACAACCCTTTGGGTGAAGAAGTTCCTCCTAAACTCAGTCCTAATCTACTTCCCCTTATTCTGAGGCTATGTCCCCTAGTTCTGCTTTCACCCGCCAGTGGAAACAACCTGCCCGCATCTATCCTATCTATTCCCTTCATAATTTTAAATGTTTCTATCAGATCCCCCCTCATCCTTCTAAATTCCAATGAGTACAGTCCCAGTCTACTCAACCTCTCCTCCTTAATCCAACCACTTCAGCTCTGGGATTAACCGAGTGAATCTCCTCTGCACACCCTCCAGTGCCAGTACGTCCTTTCTCAAGTAAGGAGACCAAAACTGAACACGATACTCCAGGTGTGGCCTCACTAACACCTTATACAATTGAAACATAACCTCCCTAGTCTTAAACTCCATCCCCCTAGCAATGAAGGACAAAATTCCATTTGCCTTCTTATCACCTGTTGCAGCTGTAAACCAACTTTCTGTGACTCATGCACTAGCACACCCAGGTCTCTCTGCACAGCGGCATGCTTTAATATTTTATCGTTTAAATAATACTCCCGTTTGCTGTTATTCCTACCAAAATGGATAACCTCACATTTGTCAACATTGTATTCCATCTGCCAGACCCTAGCCCATTCACTTAACCTATCCAAATCCCTCTGCAGACTTCCAGTATTCTCTGCACTTTTCGCTTTCCCACTCATCTTAGTGTCATCTGCAAACTTGGACACATTGCCCTTGGTCCCCAACTCTAATCATCTATGTAAATTGTGAACAATTGTGGGCCCAACACGGATCCCTGAGGGACACCACTATCTACTGATTGCCAACCAGAGAAACACCCATTAATCCCCACTCTTTGCTTTCTATTAACTAACCAATCCTCTATCCATGCTACTACTTTACCCTTAATGCCATGCATCTTTATCTTATGCAGCAACCTTTTGTGTGGCACCTTGTCAAAGGCTTTCTGGAAATCCAGATAGACCACGTCCATTGGCTCCCCGTTATCTACTGCACTGGTAATGTCCTCAAAAAATTCCACTAAATTAGTTAGGCATGACCTGCCTTTATACGAACCCATGCTGCGTCTGCCCAATGGGACAATTTCTATCCAGATGCCTCGCAATTTCTTCCTTGATGATAGATTCCAGCATCTTCCCTATTACCGAAGTTAAACTCACTGGCCTATAATTTCCTGCTTCTGCCTACCTCCTTTTTTAAACAGTGGCGTCACGTTTGCTAATTTCCAATCCACCGGGACCACCCCAGAGTCTAGTGAATTTCGGTAAATTATCACTAGTGCATCTGCAATTTCCCTAGCCATCTCTTTAGTACTCTGGGATGCATTCCATCAGGGCCAGGAGACTTGTCTACCTTTAGCCCCATTAGCTTGCCCATCACTCTCCTCCTTAGTGATAACAATCCTCTCAAGGTCCTCACCTGTCATAGCCTCATTTCTATCAGTCGCTAGGCATGTTATTTGTGTCTTCCACTGTGAAGACCGACCCAAAAAACCTGTTCAGTTCCTCAGCCATTTCCTCATTCCCATTATTAAAACTCCCTTCTCATCCTCTAAAGGACCAATATTTACCTTAGCCACTCTTTTTTGTCTTATATATTTGTAAAAACTTTTACTGTCTGTTTTTATATTCTGAGCAAGTTTACTCTCATACTCTATCTTACTCTTCTTTATAGCTTTTTTAGTAGCTTTCTGTTGCCCCCTAAAGATTTCCCAGTCCCACCAATCTTTGCCACTTTATATGCTTTTTCCTTCAATTTGATACTCTCCGTTATTTCCTTAGATATCCACGGTCGATTTTCCCTCTTTCTACCGTCCTTCCTTTTTGTTGGTATAAACCTTTGCTGAGCACTGTGAAAAATCGCTTGGAAGGTTCTCCACTGTTCCTCAACTGTTCCACCATAAAGTCTTTGCTCCCAGTCTACCTTAGCTAGTTCTTCTCTCATCCCATTGTAATCTCCTTTCTTTAAACACAAAACATTAATATTTGATTTTACTTTCTCACCCTCCATCTGTATTTTAAATTCCACCATATTGTGATCTCTCCTTCCGAGGGGATCCCTAACTATGAGATCATGAATCAATCCTGTCTCATTACACAGGACAAGATCTAGGACCGCTTGTTCCCTCGTAGGTTCCATTACATACTGTTCGAGGAAACTATCGCGGATACATTCTATAAACTCCTCCTCAAGGTTGCCTTGACCGACCTGATTAAACCAATCGACGTGTAGATTAAAATCCCCCATGATAACTGCTGTACCATTTCTACATGCATCAGTTATTTCTTTGTTTATTGCCTGCCCCACCATAATGTTACTATTTGGTGGCCGATAGATTACTCCTATCAGTGACTTTTTCGCCTCACTATTCCTGATTTCCACCAAATGGATTCAACCTTATCCTCCATAACACCGATGTCATCTCTTACTATTGCCCGGATGTCATCCTTAAATAACAGAGCAACACCACCTCCCTTACCATCCACTCTGTCCTTCCGAATAGTTTGATACCCTCGGATATTTAACTCCCAGTCGTGACCATCCTTTAACCGTGTTTCAGTAATGGCCACTAAATCATAGTCATTCACGATGATTTGTGCCATCAACTCATTTACTTTATTCCGAATACTACGAGCATTCAGGTAAAGTACACTTACGTTGGTTTTTTTACCTCTGTTTTGAATCTTAACATCTCCAGTTTTATTCCTTTTAGTGTTACTGGGCCTATTCACTGAGCCCCCCTCAGTCACTGTCCCTTGTACTGTCGCCCTTTTTGATTTTTGACTATGCCTTCTCTGCCTTGCACTTTTCCCCTTACTTCCTTTTGCTTCTGTCCCTGTTTTACCACCTTCCAACTTCCTGCATCGGTTCCCATCCCCCTGCCACATTAGTTTAAACCAGGGGTGGGCAGACTATGGCCCGCGGGCCGCATGCGGCCCGCCAAAGGTCTTTATGCGGCCCACCAAGTCATTTAAAAAAAAAAAATTAAAAAAAAAAAAACATTTTAAAAAAAATTTGTAATTATTTTGTTTAAGGTTAATGGGGGGGGGGGGGGGGGGGCTGTTGGGTTACTTACTGGTATAGGGTGGATACGTTGACTTGAGTAGGGTGATCATTGCTCGGCACAACGTCGAGGGCCGAAGGGCCTGTTCTGTGCTGTACTGTTCTATGTTCTATATGAGGCGCCCAGAATCATAACCGGGTGAAGTAATTATTTTACTTAATATACTATGCGGCCCTTTAAAATTGTGAATTTCTGAATGTGGCCCTTGCATGGAAAAGTTTGCCCACCCCTGGTTTAAACCCTCCCCAACAGCTCTAGCAAACACCCACCCTAGGACATCGGTTCCAGTCCTGCTCGGGTGCAGACCGTCCGGTTTGTACTGGTCCCACCTCCCCCTGAACCGGTCCCAATGCCCCAGGAATTTGAATCCCTCCCTCTTGCACCATCTCTCGAGCCACGCGTTCATCCTATCTATCCTGACATTCCTACTCTGACTAGCTCGTGGCACTGGTAGCAATCCTGAGATTACTACCTTTGAGTCCGACTTGTGGAAACGGGTGATCTTGGTGATAGAATGAATATGAGTTTGGAAACTCATTTGGTTAAAGACGGCATCAATTTTGCAAATAGGCTGGCTTAAAATCAATTACCAGAGAAGAATTGAGTCAGTTGTTGGGGAACTGAGTTCGGAGCAGGGACTGAAAACAATGAAACAAGCAAAATACTGCGGATGCTTGACGCTGAAACACACAGAAAATACGGGGCAATCTCGGCAGGTCTGACGACATCTGTGGAGAGAGAAGGGAGCTAACATTTTGAGTCTGGATGACTTTGTCAAAGCTGGAAACAGTGGCTTCGGTCGTTTTGGAAGACATTTCTGCTCAGTCAGTGCTGGATGCTGGGCAAGCAGTCTGACAGTACATAGAACATACAGTGCAGAAGGAGGCCATTCGGCCCATCGAGTCTGCACTGGCCCACCTAAGCCCTCACTTCCACCCTATCCCTGTAACCCAATAACCCCTCGCAACCTTTTTGGTCACTAAGGGCAATTTATCATAACCAATCCACCTAACCTGCACGTCTTTGGACTGTGGGAGGAAACCGGAGCACCCGGAGGAAACCCACGCAGACATGGGGAGAACGTGCAGACTCTGCACAGACAGTGACCCAGCAGGGAATTGAACCTGGGACCCTGTCGCTGTGAAGCCACAGTGCTATCCACTTGTGCTACCGTGCTGCCCCGATAATTCGCAATGGTGGAGAATGGTGATGACTTTGGGCTGGGTGTCATCAGTGTACATGTGAAAGATAATGCTGTGCTTTGAGATGTTGTCGCTGAGGGGCAGCATGTTGATGAGCGATAGGACGGGACCAATGATCGTGCTTTGGGTGACCGCGGAGGTAACGACGCAAGAGTGGGCAGTATAGGTCATTACAAGTGACTGATTGGAAAATCAGAACAAAACCGTGAGTGCCGTTCCACCCAGCTGGACAACTTTGGAAAGGCAACTAGAAATGAGGAATAAGCTTGGTCGTGTCATGTGTAACCCAGATACCAAAAATAACTAAATGCTGAAGTGAGACAATTGGCTAATCGGTTGTTTTTAGTAGCCCTGAGTAGGACAAAGTAGAAAGAGTTTTCTCTGTATGGAGCTATGCGTGCTACATCTAACTGGCAGTTTTAGAACAGAGAACAAAGAAAAAAGAAAAGTACAGCACAGGAACAGGCCCTCAGGCCCTCCAAGCCTGTGCCGACCATGCTGCCCATCTGAACTAAAATCTTCTACACTTCCTGGGTCCGTATCCCTCTGTTCCCATCCCATTCATGTATTTGTCAAGATGCCCCTTAAACGTCACAATTGTCCCTGCTTCCAGCACCTCCTCCGGCTGACAGTTCCAGGCACCCACTACCATCTGTGTAAAACAAAACTTGCCTCGTACATCTCCTCTAAATCTTGCCCCTCGAACCTTAAACCTATGCCCCCTTGTAATTGACCCTTTTACCCTGGGGAAAAGCCTCTGACTATCCACTCTGTCTATGACCCTCATAATTTTGTAGACCTCCATCAGGTCGCCCCTCAACCTCCGTTGTTCCAGTGAGAACAGACCAAGTTTATTCAACCGCTCCTCATAGCTAATGCCCTCCATACCAGGCAACATCCTGGTAAATCTCTTCTGCACCCTCTCTAAAGCCTCCACATCCTTCTGGTAGTGTGGCAACCAGAATTAAACACTATACTCCAAGTGTGGCCTAACTAAGGTTCTATACAGCTGCAACATGACTTGCCAATTCTTATACTCAATGCCCTGGCCAATGAAGGCCAGTATGCCGTATGCCTTCTTGACTACCTTCTCCACCTATGTTGCCCCTTTCAGTGACCTGTGGACCTGTACACCTAGATCTCTCTGACTGGTAATATTCTTGAGGGTTCTACCATTCACTGTATATTCCCTACCTGCATTAGACCTTCCAAAATGCATTACCTCACATTTGTCCAGATTAAACTCCATCTGCCATCTCTCTGCCCAAGTCTCCAAACAATTTAAATCCTGCTGTATCCTCTGACAGTCCTCATCGCTATCCGCAATTCCACCAACCTTTGTGTCGTCCGCAAACTTACTAATCAGAAATGGTTATTCTGAAATGAGTTCCTGAAATGCGGGAAAGTTCCACTTCTATTTCTTAATCCGAACCTTCCTGCTACATCAATATTTCCAAAAAAAGAAAAGCTTGTTAAACTGTACTGATTCCGTCCCTGTTGCACAGCGGCACAATGGTTAGTCGTACTGACATGGCGCTAGAGTTTGATTCTGGCCTTGGGTGACTGTGTGGAGTTTGCACGTTCTTCCCATGTCTGCGTGGGTTTCCTCCCGGTGCTCCTAATTCCTCCCACAGTCCAAAAGATGCGCAGTTACGGGCATAGGCCGGAGGAGTGGGCTTCGATAAGATGCTCTTTTGGAGGGTCGGCACAGGCCCGATGGTCCAAATGGCCTCCTCCTGCACTGTAAGGGTTCAACGGTTCCCCAGTCTCTCCACATAAGTCAATACCCCATTCTGTACCACTCTCTTAAATGATCATTTGCACTCTTTGTGGTGAAGTTACTCTACAGTACTGGGCTTACAGTACTGGGCTAATGGTAAGATTCTTGGTAGTGTGGGCGAGCAGAGAGATCTCGGTGTCCATGTCCATAGATCCCTGAAAGTTGTCACCCAGGTTGAGAGGGTTGTTAAGAAGGCGTACGGTGTGTTAGCTTTCATTGGTAGAGGAATTGAGTTTCGGAGCCATGAGGTCATGTTGCAGTTGTACAAAACTCTGGTGCGGCCGCATTTGGAGTATTGCGTGCAGTTCTGGTCGCCGCATTATAGGAAGGATGTGGAAGCATTGGAAAGGGTACAGAGGAGATTTACAAGGATGCTGCCTGGTATGGAGGGAAGATCTTACGATGAAAGGTTGAAGGACGAGACTGTTTTCGTTAGAGAGAAGAAGGTAAAGAGGTGACTTAATTGAGGCATGCAAGATGATCAGAGGATTAGATAGGGTGGACATTGAGAGCCTTTTTCCTCGGATGGTGATGTCCAGCACGAGGGAACATAGCTTTAATTTGAGGGGAGATAGATATAGGACAAATGTCAGACGTAGATTCTTTACTCAGAGAGTAGCAAGGGCGTGGAATGCCCTGCCTGCAATAGTAGTGGACTCGCCAACACTAAACGTATTCAAATGGTCATTGGATAGGCATATGGACGGTAAGGGAATAGTGTAGAGGGACTTTAGAGGGGTTTCACAGGTCGGCGCAACATCGAGGGTCGAAGGGCCTGTACTGCACTGTAATGTTCTATGTTCCCTGTTGCTGATTTAATAATTTCTAGGATTTTCAACTAGTGGAGAAAACGGCATTATGTCGGATTCTGGCCTGCCTTGGCTGTTGCAGAGTCAAATCCTTGGTGCTCCGAAGGTTCACCTAAGGAGGCCCAGCTAGCGTGTGGCAGTAACAGCGGCTGCTGTTATGTACAGTGTGCCTTTGTTATGCAACCAGGTGATTTATAGAACTGTTCCTGCTTGCAGAGATGCACAACACACTCCTCAAGCGTGCCTGTGGAATTCTAATTCTTGAGCAATTTTTTTCATCAAGGTAGAAGTCTGCTCTGGGTCACTGCAGCATCATTTTTAATACCGTGCGGACACTAAACACCTTATCAGCTTGTAACAGGGCTATTGAGCGATAACCATGGAGAGGCCGTTGTGCAATTAGTATGGGAAGTAGAGCAATAGATTAGTGCAGCCCTGCCACACACTTGCTGTGAATCACAAGGTATAAATCACTGTGGCTTTTCTGTCGGATAATGAGTTTTTCAGAGCGTTAAGAATGAAGAAGGGGGACAATAACTTGCAGATGCACAGATTCCTTAAAGTAGTGAAATGCTTTGCAAGAACATTATTGGAAAAAAAATTGACACGCAGCCAGCTTAAGACGATATTGCGGACCAGTGACCAAAGGCTCGGTCAAAGCGGCAGGTTTTAAGGAGCTTCTCAAAGGAGCAGAGCTGAAAGCATAGATGCCACAGCTCTCTGTTACCCCCACACCCTCTGCTCTTCCTGCCATTTACTCTTCTTCAAACCAATCCCTAAACTTCTCTCTCTGTCTGTCTCTCTCTCTTCCCCCCCCCCCTCTCTCTTTCCCCCATACCCTCTGCTCTTCCTGCCATTTACACTTCTTCAAATCAATCCCTAAACTACTTCAATCAAAGTCTTCATCAACCATTTCTCCCTTGCCCCTGCCCTCACTCTGTTCTTCAGCCTGGGCTTGTTGCCTGCTCATATGACTTGCCTCGACTCATACTTTGGACATTATTGTCAGCTGTGGCTCTGTGGGTAGCAGCCTCGTTTCGAAGTTGGGAGGTTGTGGGTTCATGTCCCACTCCAGCATGGGAATCTCGGCTGACGTTCTGGTGCAATACCAAGGAAGTTCAATGAGAGTCAAAGGACAGTGGAAAAGGTGTTGGTGAAGCCCTTGATAAGACACAAAAGCAAAAAAGCCTCCTGAACCTTCATCACTCCACCATTTGCATCTATGCTTTCAGTTCTCCTCCTTTGAGAAGCTCCTTAAAACCTGCCGCTTTGATCTTTGGTCACTGGTCCGCAATATCATCTTAAGCTGGCTGTGTGTCAAATATTTGTCCAATAATGTTCTTGCGAAGCATTTCGCTACTCTAAGCGAAGGCTGCACTAAGTTTAGACAGGTGCTGTCTTTCAGATGACTTGTTAAACAGAGACACTGTCCTGTCAGGTAGCTGTAAAGGATCCTCAGACACTCTTTTCAGGAAGATTAGGGGAGTGTCCCGGGCCAATGTTTATCCCTCAACCAATTTCACAAAAAGCAGATCATCCGGCTGTCTCGCTCGCTGTTTGTGGGAGTTTGCTTTGCTTTGGCTGCTGTGCTTTTCCCAACATTACAACAGTGACTACCCTTCAAAAGCTCTTTGTTGTCTCTAAAGCACTTTGAGATGTCTGGGGGTCGTGAAAAGTGCTGTAGAAATGCAAGCCTTTGTTTTCCTTTCCGTCCCATACGTTTCAAGCCATTCTCATTAGTGAGGGCATGCCAGGAGCAGTACCAGGGATAACTAAAAATCAGCTGTCAACCTGTTGAAGCTACAATACCGGACTATTAGCGTATCGAACAGCTAAAGCAGCAAGTGATAGATAAGAGCTAAGTGATGACCCCAAAACCAACAGATCCGATCTAAACTCTGCAGTCTTGCCGCATCCAGTCATGAATGGTGGTGGGCAATTAAACGAGGCTCCACAAATAATCCCATCATCTGTGATGGGCAAGTGCCGAAGCATTTGCAATGACCTTCATCCTGAAATGCCAAGTGGATCATCCACCTCCCCTTCTCCTAGCATCAGAAATGTCAGTCTACAACCAAGATGATGCACTCCACACGATATCAAGGAATGGCTGAAGGCACTTGATACTGCAAAGGCTATGGGCCCTGACAACATGCCGGCAATAGTACTCCAGACTTGTGCTGCAGAACTTGGCATGGCCCTAGCCAGATGTTCCAGTACAACTACAACATCGGCATCTACCCGGCAAGGTGGAAAGTTGCCCAGGTATATCCTTTACTCCCAAGTAGGGTATCAATATACTCCCATCAATATACTCTCAATCGTCAGCAAGGTGATGGAAGGGGTCATTGACATTGCTTTCGAGCGCCACTTCAGCAATAACCTACTCACTGACGCTCTGTTTGGGTTCCTCCAGGGCCACTTGGCTCCTGACCTCATAACAGCCTTGGTCCAAACATAAACAAAAGAGCTGAATTTAAGAAAAGGATGTGGGAATTGGCATCAAGACTGCACTTGACCAATTGTGACATCAAGGAACCCCAGCAAATTTGAAATAGAGAGGGGGGTGGGGGGGGGGGGGGGAAGAGAGATTCTCCGCTGGTTGGCGTCATGCCTAGCACGAAGTCAAGACCCCCCCCCCCCAAGAAATTGTCCAACTCTTTTTGAAAGCCGTAAGCCGTAATTAAATATGCCTCTGCCACAGTGTTGGCAACAGGGAAGGAACGGTACAAGGACACAGAATGGTGTATGGGTGGGGAGACATGAAGAAACATGGGGTAAAGAACTGGTGTGTTCTGAAAAAGCTACCATTGCTACCCAAGGAAAATGCAGAAAGCCCAGGGATAGAATAGGTATTTGCCTGTGACAAGTGAACTGAAATATTAAAATCCCTTTTGATGGGTTATTGAATGCTTGAATCCAAATACTACAACTTCCATTGGGGCCTTCCTTAACATGGCACGAAGGTGGAATGGGTGATTAACATACGGGGTGGGGTTCGCACGGTGGCGGGATTCTCCGCCCGTTCACGGCGGTGGGATTCTCTGGTCCCGCTGGAGTGAATGGGGGGATTCAGCTGAGCAGGGGGAGGACTCCTAATCGGGAATCCCGGCCGATGTGCACTAATCCGATCATCCAACTGTCAAGTGCCACGTTTTTGGTTACAGAAACCAAAAAGTGCGTTGAACCAAAATTGGCAGCAAGGCACCAAATTCTCATCTATTTTGTTCTTGTATCATATCGACAATTATTCAGTTGTGACACGGATTCAGCATTTAAAAACAAAACACATAAAGCTCTACATTTCCTTTGTGGATCAGAAAACAGCTAACTATCGAGCCAAAAGGCCGTTGCAAATATAGGGTGACCGAAGAAAGCTCGGTTTCTGTGGAAATATTTTCGCCGGCGTCATTAGCATTTCAGTGAAGTGGAACTGCGAGGCTTTCACGCTGCATTAACTTGAAAAACTGCGAGATTTTCACGCTGCATTAACATGAAAACTGAGAGGAATGATCAGCCGTACCATTGTGGGTTGTCCCATTTCACGCTTGGGTTGTGACTGGAGAAAGAGCGAAGGTGAATTGGTAACGATCTGGAGCTGGCCTCGGGAACAGTTTTAGTCGATGAACCAGGAGTGTCTCACAATCGGCCCAGTTTTCTATGTCCCTCGGTATATTGACATCAAAAATAAGCCAGCAACAATATGAATTGTTAGATTTAAATGGCATATAGCCAGCCGTATTGACATTGTATGGTACCCACAAATTGGGTATATGGTTAGGATTTCATTTAATCTCCAGATGAAGGGTTTGTTTTTTTTGCTTGCTTTTTTCTTACCTCTAAATGGCTCAGTCATGATCATATTGAATAGCAGAGCAGGCTCGAGGGGTTGAATGGCCTCCTCCTGCCCTTTGGTTTGTATGTCTGTTCGCAATAACATTTGTCAGGGAATAATGAGCCAACAAGGACAGTGTGTGTGAAAGATGACTTGTTAAAAAGCTCTCCTTTAACAAGTCTCAGTCAATGTTTGAAGTTTGTATCTCTGTCCAGGGAAAAATAAAATTGATTTAGTTCTGTGCGTGTTTATTGCTTGGAAACAGAGCATGTATAAACGACTACAGTGAGCACACTGGGAGGATTTACGTTGGAGCCATTTTTAGTTTGTCAGATCTGAATCTCCTTGCAACGTGGATTTCTTAGGCATTAGGAAGTGCCCAGCGCCCTGTGTCCATTGATGCTTGAACCCACTTCTAGGAATGGCGGTAAATGGGGATTGATGGGAACCAGGTGGGATTATTGGGGGCGGGTTTGAAGCTGGCCTCTCAGAGATGACAATGCTGAGATAATATGACTGTGCTCCGTAGTCCTTGCCAAAAGCTGAACCTATTTAAATTAAACGGAAACTAGTTTTAATGGAGATTCTGAGGCAAAAGGAAATAACTTGCTCAAACCCAAGTGGCGATTAAGGAAATGAATGTAAAGGATTATTTTCTCAACCTAGGAATTGGAGAAATGTTGGCAGGGATTCAAACATCTGCATATCATCAGTGCGAGGCCTGGAATGCACTTTCTGATTAGGCTTACTGTAGATACAAATGAGGATCATTTGTTGCTTTGCAAACCCTGCAATAAGGGCTGATTGATGACCATATTAACCAACTTTCCAATCCATGGAATCCCTACAGTGCAGAAGGAGACCATTCGTACCATTGCGTCTGCACTGACTCTCCGAAGTGCACTCTAGGCCCACTCGTCCACCCTAGCCCTGTAACCCTGTGCATTGATTATGGCCAATTCACCTAACATGCACATCTTTAGACTGTGGGAGGAAACCGGGGCACCCAGAGGAAACCCACGCAGACGCTGAGAGAACGTGAGACAGTCACTCAAGGATGGAGCTGAACCTGGTTCCCTGGTGTGTAGAGGCAGCCATGCTAACCACTGTGCTGCCCAACATTGATGTCACCACAATGCATCTCATGGTTATGCATTGTTGGCTGTGGGTTTCAAAGGGGTGGTGGCACAGTGGTGATGTCACTGGAATCGTAATCCAGAGGCCCAGGCTATTGGACTGGAGGACACGGGTTCAAATCCCACCATGGCAGCTGGTGGAATTTCAATTTAATTCCCAAGAGTCTGGAATTAAAAGCTAGGCACAGTAATGCTGACCAGAAAGTTATCATTGACTGTCATAAAAACCTATCTGGCTTACTAATGTCCTTCAGGGACGGAAATCTGTCATCCTTACCTGGTCTGGCCTATATGTGATTCCAGATCTACGGCAATGTGATTCTGTTATAGATAGGAGAGAGTCGAGGAGACTGCACTGATTTTCTCTCACTACCTGTCCATAAGCAGAATGTGTATGTAATTATGGTTAAAGTATGCGGTGACTTATGCCAAACTCAGTTCATGTGGTCAGCCGGCAGCAAACTCTCATTGAGGTTAACTCGAAATGTAAATTTATTTTACATTTAAAATCCATGTGAGGAGTGTTCACAATTTCCCACACAACACAGTGGCCGCGATTGTCCAGAAAGATTTCTAAGTGTGGTAGCGAGCGTGACCTGCCGTGGGCTTCCCAGCGCCCGGCCCGCTCAGGCCGGGAACGCTGTTCGATGTTAAATTAGTCCATTGACAAGGCCCCACGGTCTTCTCGCTGCAAATGACTGCTCACCGTCCGATTTCGCCAGGACCGCGCTTCCCCCACTGCTAACGAGGTCGAGCAGCACTTAAACAGCCAGCCCCATTCAGCTCTCAGCCATGGCGCCGAGCAGACCGGTCCCAGCATTTGGGAATGCAGACCTGTGGAGGCTCCTCGATGCAGTGGAGGCCAGGATGGATGTCCTCTCCCACCGATGGTCCCGGAGGGTCAGCCACAGGGCAGTCAGTTCCGCCTGGGATGAGGTGAACTCGGGGAGTGTAACCAGGAGGACTGGCCTCCAGTGTCGTTGGAAGGTCAACGGCCTACATCGAACAGCACGAGTGAGTCAACACCAATGCGCTCCCCCACCCCCCTCCCAAGACCTTTCCGCCCCCACACTAGCATTCCACCCGCCACCCCCCCAAAACACCACTGTGAGCCACGATGCCCTCTCTTGTGTCTCCACAGGAGAAGCTCTCTCACAGTTGCTGGGAGAGGTCCCAGACTGGCGGAAGGGAGCAGGACATAACAAATCCTTAGCACCTTCGTGGAACAGGCCCTGGAGGTGTTGGGCTGGCCGAGGACAGGGTGGCCACCAATGTGGCGGTTGGCAGATGTTGCAGGTGTGAGGATCCATCGGGCCCCACCCGAAAGGCCTGTCACACATGAGTTGTTAATGCCATTCAGGCTGACCCATCCCGCCCACTGACTAGATGTTGATTCTCCTGCAGGTCCTCAAGCCAACGACGCCAGCCCATCCCGGTGGCCCCCTCTCCTGCCCGCCCAGGAGAACATTTCGGAGGAGAGCTCGGAGGTCACAGCTGTCATCCCCTCCCTCCACTAGCGCAGTGATACACACCTCAGTGGGGAATGTTAGTGGTCAGGCTTCTGGGGCACAATCTGGTGAGCACCACACAGCTGCTGATGCACATCAAGTGAAGGCTGGAACCTGCAGACGAGACAGCAGTCGGAGGTCTGCTGGATCCCAGGACCTAGCTGGGTCCCAGCCTGATGCTGAGCTTCTAATACATGGTTACCCGGAGCTGTCGGATATGTAAGGCTGTTGCCGGGTCATTGAGAGGGTGATGTCAGCGACACTCCAGCAGATCCATAGCTGATTGGAGGAGTCCCAGAGTCTGCTCATGACACCGAGGCCAGTACTGCTAGGGTGACGACCGCAGTGGAGAGCCTGATACACAATGTTGGCAGTATGAATAAAGGTGCCTAAGGCATGGCATAGTCGGTGATGGCCATGGTTGAGGGTCTCGGCAGTATGTCTGCCTCGCTGGGGGATGTGACCCAGTATCAAGCTGACCTTGATGAGGTGCTGCGGAACATGTCCCGCTCTTGGATGGGAATGGCCGAGATGCTGCCCAGTCACAGTTGGGCATTGACGCGCTGCAGAGCATGTCCCAATCACTGAGGAGCATCACCGAGGGCGTTGACACCCCTTAGTGCAGTCATCGGGGAGCCGCCAAGGCTGGCAGAACCAGATGAGCCAGGGCTCAAACCAGCTGCCCCTCCATTCCAAGGTACTTGGCTGTTGGCTGCTATGTGTGTGGTGTTGCCTCCCGCAGTGTTCAGACACAGTGTCCATGCAACACGGTCTGATTGGGATGCTCGGCAATGACTCCCACATTCTACATGGCCCGCCGACCCACGGGAATCCACTTGTGTTGTGTGAAGTGCTCACTTAACCATGAGTGCCAATTTTCTATTCGCAATAGCCTTCAGCCGCACGACGAGCCATCGGCAGTCGTGGGGATTGTGTGGTCGGTGGGGCAGTCTGGCAGGGGCTAGATTTGACCCCGGAACAGGTTCACACAATACGGGGGTTGGCATACCGGTGCAGTTGCCCCCCACCCAGCACCTCTCCTCCCTTTGCATGGCAGCCCAGATCTGCGGATGGTGTGCCCCCAGCCAATGGACCCCCGCCCCCACCGAGCACTGGGGCAGCAAGCCCAGGACCCCCAGGCTCTTTTCCTGTGAACAAAGATGGCTGCTCACCACCTCAGCTGCCCACAGAGGTCCTTCCGTCATGTTTCCATTTTTCAGAAGGAGTACTATTCGGTCCCAGCGTGACCAGCTGGGGACGTTGGTTAATCACGGGAGGCATTGTATTTGGGATTGCTCTTGTTAATTGTATGGAAATAGGGTTTAAGTGGTGATATTTGATCTCTTGCTACGCTAGGGCGAGATCCTGATTTTCGCCTACAGAATGGACCGGTTGCATCACAAACTCTTTGCTATTCTCTGATATAGTTTCACTCGAACGAAAGTGCAATGAGGCCTGAGAATCACGCCGAGTATATGGCGGCGGGGGGGGGGGGGGGGGCAACCTTGTGGTCATGTGACTTGTAGCAGCCTCTTTTTGGTTCAGCAGGATTTTTTTTAGTAAGAATAAAGTTCTGGATTTATTTTCATTTCGCAGAGACCCAGCAGTTGCCAAGTAACTAGGATTGGATAACAAATGGCAATGATACCCACATCTCCATGAAGTAATTACGTTTTTTAATTTAAAAAAAAAGGATAGGGGAGAGGTTTGGAGGTGAAAGCCAGCTGTGTTTCACTGGGCAGTACCCTTGCCCTATGTGGGAAGGTTGTAGGTTCAAGGACCACTCCAGAAAGTTGAGCACCAAATCTAGGCTGACACTCTGCCCAGCTCAGTGCTGAGGGAGTGCTGCACTGTTGGCGATGCCACCCTTTGGATGCAATGCTAAATCGAGAAACCCTTTTACATGGAGGTATATTGGAGAGAGATGTAAGTATGACAGCATCCTTTAATAGAAAAAAAGATATATATGTATATAGCTCCTCCTGGGAAGCCCAAAGGCAGTTCATTACATTTGTAGCTTAGTCACTCTTGTAGGAAATGCAGGAGCAATTTAACACATGGCAAATGATGGGCGATGAATGCTGGCCAAGGAAGTGAAGCCCACATCTCTTGAATGAATAGACGACTCCACAAACAGCAAAGTTACAATGAGCTGACAATCAATCAACTGATTGCACTCCTCTCTGTTGTATCAAATAGCCCTAAATTCTTTAAGCAGACAGCTCAAAATGAAGAAACTTCATCTTCATCGTACTTTCCACAAGCTCAGAATTTCCTCAAGGCCTTGAGAGCCAGTGAAGTACTTTTGCAATATACGAAACACGGTTGCCAATTTGATGGATCAGCCAAGTCGAGCAGAGCAAGTTCCCACAAACTGATGGTTTAGATAATCTGTTTTGGTCATGTTAATTGAGGGGATACAAATTGGTCAGGACGTCAGGGCGTGTCAGGGGGCCACTCTCCCCACTCTGCTCGGGGAGAGGGGGAGGTGGCGCCTCGCCTCACTCTGCTTCAGAGTTGGGCAGTGGGATTTTCCACGTGCACCTGCGAGGACAGCTACGGGGCCTCGGCACCACCCAACGGTGCTCACTTTAGCAGCACAGCGTGGAGTGTCAGCCTAGACTCTGCACTCAAATCCCAGATGCCACAGCCTTGGAGTCGGAAAGGCTACTAACTGAACCACAGCCGAAGCAATGGTATGGCGACGTCAGCTTTCAATTCGTCAAAATTATGCATGAGATTCAGCTTTTTGAATCTTCCGGCTGGTGGTGAATTGTGTGGCCTTATGGCCCAGCTTGATGAGGGTCCCTGAGGTGATTTGTATTGGCTCCCAGGAGCTTCAGAATGTGGTGCTGAGGGAAGGGGGGAGATTCTCATGACTATGTACGAGATGGCGTGCAGTGCAACTAGAAGAGCAAGCACCCAGCGAGCCACTCCCTGCCTGGCCTGGTTCGGGAAGTAGCCAGGAACTGACCCAGGGTTTACCGACATTTGCAATAAGAAGTCTCCCAACACCAGGTTGAAGTCCAATGAGTTTATTTGAAATTACAAGCTTTCGGAGCGCTGCTCCATCATCAGGTGAAGTGGAGGCAGGTTCACAAACACAGCACATAATAATAATCGCTTATTGTCACAAGTAGGCTTCAATGAAGTTACTGTGAAAAGTCCCTAGTCGCCACATTCCAGTGCCTCTTTGGGGAGGCTGGTACGGGAATTGAACCCGCACTGCTGGTCTTGTTCTGCATTCCAAGCCAGCTGTTACATATAGGCAGAGACATAGTTGCAAGATAATTGCAGATTGGAATGTGACGAATGGTTTGAATGTGGGTTTTTACAGGTAAACAAGTCTTTGCAGGTACAAACAGTGAGTGGAGTGAGTGATAATCACAGTAATCGAGGTGTGAATTGTCTCAAGTCAGGACAGTCAGTAGAATTCTGCAAACCCGGGCAGTATGGTGGGGGTGACATGTAATGTGACATGAACCCGAGATCCCGGTTGAGGCCGTCCTCATGCATGCGGAACTTGGCTATCAGTTTCTGCTCAGTGATTCTGCGTTGTCGTGTGTCTTGAAAACTGCCTTGGAGAATGTTTGTTTACCTGAAGATCGGAGGCTGAATATCCTTGACTGCTGAAGTGTTCTCCGTCTGGAAGGGAACAGTCCTGCCTGCCGATTGTTGCGCAGTGTCCGTTCATCCATTATTTGTTGTAGCGTCTGCATGGTCTCGCCAATGTATTCTCAAGCATACGTGTATGCTCAAGCCGTCAGGCGATGCGTCAATGCCAGACTCATCAGCCGCGCTCACGATATAGCCGTGAATGTCACCCAAGCAATGCAATGCCATCCACACTCTCAAGACCAACCACAACATTGTCATCATACCAGCAAAGGAGGAACCACCGTCATACTGAACAGAACAGACTACTGCAAGAAGCACGCCGACAACTCAACAAGGAACACTACAGACAATTGCCCGTCGAGCTGACTAAAGAAAACACCCGCCAACTCCACAGACTGATCAAGACCTTGGATTCGGACCTTCAGAGCATCCTACGTGCTCTCATGCCATGTACGCCCCACGTTGGAGATCTCTACTGCCTCCTGAAGATGGACAAAGCCAACACACCAGGCCGTCCTATGCTATCAGCAATGGGGCCCTGTGTGAGTACCCCTCTGGCTGCTTTGAGAGCATCCTGAAACCCATTGTACAGCTTCTGTCGTGACACTACGGACTTTTTACAGAAACTCAGCACCCATGGAGCAGTTGAACTAGGGACGTTCCTCATCACAATGGCCATCTCGGCACTTTACCCCAGCATCCCCCCATGGCGATGGCATTGCTGCAAGCGCCTCAGTACTCAACACTCACAACTGCCAATTTCCAGACACAATTCTACAACTCATCCGTTTCATTCTGGATAACAACGTTTTCACCTTTGACAACCAGTTCTCCATCCAGACATGGAACAGTCACGGGGACCAAATTCGCACCTCAATACACCAGCATCTTCATGCAGAGGTTCGAGCAAGACCTCTTTGCCACACGACACCTTTTAACCGATGCTATGCACTAGATATATCACCAATATTTTCTTCTTTTTGACTCCCGGCGAAGCTTCACTGAAACGACTACACGATGACATCAGGTTCCATCCCATCATCAGACTCACCATGGACTACTCTCCGGAATTGGTTTTCTGCACTGTAGATTCTATGATTCAATTTGCATCAAGGACGGACATCTTAAGCACTTCATTCTACCGCAAGCCCACAGATAACCTCCCTATGTTCCACGACATGACCAAAAGAGTACCCTTTGTTTTCCAGTGCTTCCGCAGAGCAGAGAGAGTATGATATCATCGTCGGAGCATTCAGTATGTCATCTATGACGAGGAACATCTCGCCAAAGCCATCCCGACAAGTCCACTACTTGCCTTCGAACAACCGTCTAACCTCAAAACAGACCATTGTCTGCAGCAAACTACAGTGACCACGGCATCACACAACCCTGCCACCGCATCCTCTGCAAGGCATGCTGGATCATCACTATGGCTACTACCATTACACTTGAGAATGCCACCCACGAGGTACATGGAACATACTACTCTGCCAATGTTATCTATCTGCACAAAGGTGGAGGAAAGGATGTCCTGAGGTGTGGTACATCAGCGAGACCATGCAGACGCTACAACAACTGGTGAATGGACACCGTTCAACAATCGCCAGACAGGAGTATTCCCTTCCACTCCGGGAACATTTCGGCAGTCAAGGACATTCAGCCTCCGATCTTCGGTTAAACATTCTCCAAGGAGGCCTTCTAGACACACAACAATGCAGACTCGCTGAGCAGGAACTGGTAGCCAGGTTCCACACGCATGAGTATGGCCTCAACCGGGATCTCGGGTTCATGTAACCCCCACCATACTGCCTAGGTTTGCAGAATCCTACTGACTGTCCTGGCTTGAGACAATTCACACCTCGATTACCTGTGATTATCACTCACGTTGTTTGTACCTGTATCATAGAATCATAGAATTTGCAGTGCAGAAGGTGGCTATTCGGCCCATTGAATGTGCACCGGCCTACACCTCTACCCTGTCCCAATAACCCCACCTAACCTTTTTTGGACACTTAAGGCGCAATTTAGCATGGCCAATCCACCTAACATGCACATCTTTGGACTGTGGGAGGAGATCAGAGCACCCGGCGGAAACCCACAAAGACTTGTTTGCCTGTAAAAACTCACATTCCAATCTGTAATTATTTTGCAATTGTGTCTCTCCTAAATCTGCAGTGTTTGTGAGCCTGCCTCCACTTCACTAATGAAGGAGCAGCGCTCCGGAAGTTTGCGATTTCAAAGATGCCTATTGGACTTTAACCTGGTGTTGTGAGACTTCTTACTGTGCTCACCCCAGTCCAGCGCCGGCATCTCCACATCATGGTGCAGATTACAGAGAGAGGTCGTTCACCTCACCTGGGTGCCCTGAGGGGCTATCTGCTTCACCCCACTTCCCAGACTTTTACAAATGTTCCTTTGTCAATGTACCTAAAATTCCGGTTCGATCCTGATTAACAAAAAAATTCTCCTTCACCCGCCAATTCTTTCCCCAATTATCTTAAATCTGTGTCCTCTACTTTCCAACATTCCTCCCAATTGAAACCATGTCTCCCCAGTTACTCTTATCAAAACTCCTCAATTTTGCTCATCTCTACTAAATCTCCCCTTTGCTGCTTCCAAGGACAACCTGATGTGGAGATGCCGGCGTTGGACTGGGGTGGGCACAGTAAGAAGTCTTACAACACCAGGTTATAGTCCAACAAGTTTGTTCCGAAAGCTAGTGTTTGAAACAAACCTGTTGGACTTTAACCTGGTGTTGTAAGACTTCTTACTGTGTCCAAGGAGAACAATCTCTGCTTCTCTTATTCCACACAGCTCCCTGGTAGCATTCAAGTAATCTGCCTTCCACCCCTTCCAAAGCCTTAATATGCTTCATAAAGGATGTGGCCCAGCATTAGACAGAGCTCTACCATCTGAGGCCTAACCGTGGATTCACAAAAGTAGAGCACAACTTCCTTGCTTACGTGCTCTTTCCCTATATTTTGAAAGGGAAGGCTCTTTGTCATCGAGTGTGACAGTGTGGCAATGAGTGCCTCTTGTATATACTTGACGCCCACTTTTTAAAAAAAATTATAGAGTACCCAATTCTTTTTTCCCAATTAAGGGGCAATTTAGCATGGCCAATCCACCTACTCTGCACATCTTTGGGTTGTGGGAGCGAAACCCACACAGACACGGGGAGAATGTGCAAACTCCACACGGGCAGTGACCCAGAGCCGGGATCGAACCTGGGACCTCTGTGCCGTGAAGCAACAGGGCTAACCCACTGCGCCACCATGCTGCCCTTTTGACGCCCACTTTAAATTACTTAACTTTAAGCTGTTTAGAACAAATTAGCTGATCCTTCTCATTTTTTTCTGGGCCTTTAATTGCCACATTGCTGTGTTAATTATGTGGCTTAACTCAAATTATTGAATACTTCCATTATTTTTAGTGCAGTAAATGACTTTGATATAGCAGCAGACTAATGCTCTGTTGCCAATTAGGAGCCAGACTCGCAGGCGTGAGAGTCTGCATTTAATGCAGCTAAAAGGATTGATGTCATTGTCCTAATTTGGAATGGCTAGATCTCAATCTCCGCACTAAACATGTCTGCTCAGTACTCAGGCTGCAATTGGAATCCTAACATGAAATGCTTGAAGATCACGAGGCCAAAGCCACAGCTTAGCTGGTTGCTGAGGCTAACAACTTTGTCAAGTAAAGAACCCACAGTGTACTTTTCATACAAATGTAGGCCTGAGAGTGTATGTACACTGTGTGGGTATTTTCATGCATTAGTGTGCCTGGGCAGAATTTAATGCTGTCATCCCTGTGGAATGTGAGACTGGTCAGGGGGCATACAGTCACATTGGGGCACACCGGAGTGGTCCAGTGGCATGACGCTGCCCCTGAGGCCCTGCAAACACGCCCACAATGGCCAGAAAGTGTCTCTTCTCTTCTCTTGGACACTCCCTCAGTGATGAGGATAACTTGCTTCCACTCCGAGGAGGTGAATAATCCGATCCCGGATCCGCAGACTCTGCCACAAGTTTGGCAGGCGGTGTGTGATGAGTTGGGTGGGTGGGACACTCTGGATTCTCCTCACTCTTTCCGCTGTTTATGCTTGGCCTCTGGGTGCTCCACCCTGTTCCCAAATGTAGTCAGATTGTGATGTCTCATCTTTGAGGTGATTGACACCAGAACACACGCTTCTTGTCCAGTTTGTGCGTCCTAAGGTAAGTGATTCCCTGTGTCGATGGGGATGTTGCATATATTTAGCTGGCTTTCAGAGTGTCCTTGGAGGGTTCCCTCTGCCCTCTTAGTGATCACTTGTCATTGCGGAGCTCAGAGTAGAGCACTTGTTTCGGGAGTGTTGTGAGAGGCATGTGGCCAGCCCATCGAAGCTGGTCGAGCGTGACCAGTGCCTCCATACTGGGGATATCGGCCTGGGAGAGGATGCTCAAGTTGGTACGCCGATCCTGTCAGTGAATTTGCAGGATTTTGCAGAGGTATCATTGGTGATATCTCTCCAAGGATTTGAGGTGTCTGCTGTACATTGTCCATGTTTCTGATTCATACAAGAGGGCAGGGACCACAGCTGCTCTGTAGACCATGAGCTTGGTGCTGGATTTGAGGTCTCGGTGTTTCGAACACTCTGGGCTGGATTCTGCGCCCCGCCACGCCACTTTTCAGCCTCGACCCGCCGGCGGGATTCTCCGTTACGCCGGCCGGTAAATGGGGTTTTCCATTGTGGGGCAACCCCACGCCGTCGGGAAACCCCCGGGCTGCCGGCAAAACTGAGAATCCCGCCCTCTGTTCCTCAGGTGTCTGAAGACTGCACTGTCCCATTGGAGTCGATGCTGGATTTCTTCATTATGTCTGCTCGCACCGAGAGTAGGCTCTTCGAGGCTAGGGAAATGATCCACCATGTCTAAGGGCTTGCTGTGGATCTTGATGGTTGGGCTGACGATACAGCACGGGGCTGAGGGGGCGGTAATTGCGGGCCAGCGCTGAGGCAGTAGCCTGTGGGCCAGGGAGGAGGGGCAGCAGCCTTGACAGACTGAAGGGGTTCCCAATTGTAGTCGGATCGTGATGTCTCATCTTCACCATTGGACTGAACAAAGGTGGACACCAGCTCCATCACTCAAGTGGCAGGTAATCTCCTTCAACATGCTTTGGACTTTCAATAGATATGATTTGAATCTCTGCCTCTTCCTTTGCTGTGTTTTCTCTTCTTTTATCTTTCTCTTTTCTGATCTTTTCTCCTCTTCTTTGTCTTTCGCACCCATCCCTCTCTCTGATCTCTCTGATCTCTCTCTCTCTCTCTCTCTCTCTCTCTCTCACTCTCTTGCCCACCCTTTTTTCGATCTTTTTGTCTTTCGCTCCCTCTCTCTCCTGCCCCTTTTTCTCTCGTTCTTTCTCTCCCCTCTCTCGCCCACCCCTTTTCTCTGAATCCTTTTTTTTCCTCCCACCTGTTGCCAGCCCTGATTCTGAGGAATAATCGTGGTCACTTTGAGGAGATAAAATTACTATCTAGCTGGAGGTTTATAAAATCCCAATTTGGACATTGTGTAACCATGGAGACCTGATTCCAGTCATTCCTGTTACCCTTGTCAACCAGGGCGGTATACTGGCCGAGGGCCCTTCACCTGGACTTTCCAAATAAAGCAGATACTGATCTTGTCACTTGAGAGAAAGATGACTATCTCGCCTGATTAATGATGTATTACATTTTCTGTCCCAAGAGATTACCAGCTGCAAGGTTAACACGATGAACATTAAGTATCTGTACAGCTCGTTTGTTAACAATGAAAGTGCAGAATAATTGACTTCAGGCACAATACAGCAGTTGTCAAATAATCACAATTTTCAGAATTGCTTCACCTCCTCCTACATGTAGGGAGGCCGTCAGATCTTGTAGCCATCTTTTAATATTTCCTTACAATTTCAAAATTTGCAGAAGACTCTGAATGTGGAAGTATTGCGAACTTAGATTCCAAGAGGACATATGCAGGCTGGACGAAAACCCGATGGGTGGAATCTAGTGCAGAGAAGTGTAAAGTGATACATTTTGGTAGGAAAAATGAGGAAAGGCAACGTAAGATAAAGGGTCTAATTCTACTGGGGTGCAGGAGCAGAGAGATCCAGGGCTGGATGTGGACAAATCGTGAATGGTGGCAGGACATATTGAGAAAGTGCGTAAAAAGGCAAATGGGGTCTTGGGCTTTATTAATTGAATCGGAGGGTGCAAAAGCAAGGACGTTCTGATGGATCTTTCTAAAACACTGGTTCAACCTCACTTTAGAGAGGATATGAAGGCTTTAGGGAGGGTGAGGAAAGATTCACGAGAATAGTTCCTGGGATGAAGAACGTCCATTCCGTGGATAGGTTGGAAAAGGTGGGATTGTTCCCCTTGGAGTAGAGAACGTATAAAGAAGATTTGATCAGAGGCCCTTAAGATTATGAGGGGGCGTAGCGGTAGCACAGTTGTTTCACAGCTCCAGGGTCCCCGATTTGATTCCCGGCTTGGTTCACTGTCTGCACGTTCTCCCCGTGCCTGCGTGGGTTTCCTCCAGGTGCTCCGGTTTCTTCCTACAGTCCAAAGATGTGCGGGTTAGGTGGATTGGCCGTGCTAGATTGGCCGTGCTAAATTGTCCTTGATGTCCAAAAAAAGGTTTGGTGATGTTGCTGGGTCACAGGGATAGGGTGGAGGTATGGGCTTGAGTGGGGTGCTGTTTCCAAGGATCGTAGACTCGATGGGCCGAAAGGCCTCCTCCTGCACTGTAAATTCTATGATTAAGGGATAGCAAGAAACTGTTCCCATTGGTGGCAGGATCGACAACCAGGGGCAGGATTCTCCCATCCCGCGGCAGAGTGCCAACGTCGTCGTGAACGATGTCGCGTTTTACGACGGCATGAACGGGCCGCTGCCAGGTGTAATTCTGGCCCTACAGGGGGCCAGCATGGCGCTGCAGCGGTTCATGCCGCTCCAGCTGCCAATCCCGACGTGAACTATGCACTGCTTGATCCGCGCATGTTCGGTGTCGCCATCGCCAAAGCGCACATGCGCATGCGGGGTGGCCTCCTTCAACACGCCAGCCCCGACGCAACATGGCGCACGACTACAGCGGCCAGTGGATTCGGATATAAGGAGACAGGAGCAACAGCGATATGAGGAAACCCGTACTGACAAAACCAGGTGTGAGGATCTGGAATACAATCTCTGAGTAGTGTGGTGGCGGCAGACTCCATTGTGGCTCACCAGCCTCCGTACGCAAAGCATAATCTCTGCCAATTTCGCCTCCTCCAGTGCGATGCCACCACCAAACACATCTTCCCTCTGTCAGCATTCCTCAGAGACCGTTCCCTCCAGGATTGTCTAGTCCAGTCCTCCACCACACCCAACACCTCTCCCATCGCCCATGGCACCTCCCATGCAATCGCAGAAGGTGTAACACCTGCACCTTTATCTCTTCGATGCTAAACATCGCAGGCCCAAAACATTTGTTCCAGGTTAAGCAGCGTTTCACTTGCACCTCTTTCAATTTGGTTTACTGCATTCACTTCACCCAATATGGTCTCCTCTATATCGGAGAGACCAAACGTAGACTGGGTGATCGCATTGCTCAGCACCTTCGATCTATGCGCATTCAGGACCCTGACCATTCCGTTTCCTTGCCATTTTAACAAAAAACCCTGCTCCCATGCCCACATGTCTGTCCTTGGCCTGCTGCAGTGTTCCAGTGAAGCTCAACGCAAACTGGAGGAACAACATCTCATCTTCCGGTTAGGCACCCTACAGCCTTCCAGCCTGAACATCGAATTCAACAACTTCAGATGATCAGCCCTACCTCGGCCCCTTTTGTTTTCATTCCATTTCATTTTAACTGTCTTCTACCTTTTATTTCTTTCTTTATATATATATTTATATATTTTTCCCCTATCTTATTCCCCTTTCCTTACCTTTTCTCCCCAAATTGATGTGCAGAGAGATCTGGGACTTCAGGTCCATTGTACCCTGAAGGCGGCAACGCAGGTTGATAGAGTGGTCAAGAAGGCATACAGCATGCTTGCCTGCATCGGACGGGGTATTGAGTACAAGAGTTGGCAGGTCATGTTGCAGTTGAATAGGACTTTGGTTCGGTCACATTTGGAATACTGCGTGCAGTTCTGGTCGCCACATTACCAGAAGGATGTGGATGCCTTGGAGAGGGTGCAGAGGAGGTTCACCAGGATGTTGCCTGGTATGGAGGGTGCTAGCTATGAAGAAAGGTTGAGTAGATTAGGATTGTTTTCGTTGGAAAGACGGAGGTTGAGGGAGGACCTGATTAAGGTCTACAAAATTATGAGAGGTATGGACAGGGTGGATAGCAACAAGCTTTTCCCAAGAGTGGGGGTGTCAGTTACAAGGGGTCACGATTTCAAAGTGAGAGGGGGAAAGTTTAAGGAAGATGTGCATGGAAAGTTTTTTACGCAGAGGGTGGTGGGTGCCTGGAATGCTTTACCAGCGGAGGTGGTAAAGGCGGGCACGATAGCATCATTTAAGAAGCATCTAGACAGGTATATGAATGGGCGGGGAACAGAGGGAAGTAGATCCTTGGAAAATAGGAGACAGGTTTAGATAAAGGATCTGGATCGGCGCAGGCTGGGAGGGCCGGAGGGCCTGTTCCTGTGCTGTAATTTTCTTTGTTCTTTGTTCTTTGCTTCCCCTTCCCCCCTCCTTTTCTCATTTTACCTCTCTCCCACCCATGTCTCTCCTCCCCCCACATCTACATCTGTGACAGCTTCCCCTCTACTTTTAGTTTCTCTGCTGTCTGGCTTTTCACACCTTTTATTCTCTCTGGAGACTGCCTTCAGTACTCTTTTCCCTTGGTTTCTGAGGCTATGATGTGGAGATGCTGGTGTTGGACTGAGATGGGGACAGTAAGAAGTCTTACACCAGGTTAAAGTCCAGCAGGTTTGTTAGTAATCACTAGCTTTCGGAGTGCAGCTCCTTCCTGAGGTGAGTCTTCTGAGGGAGGAGCAGTGCCCGAAAGCTAGTGATTCCAATCAAACCTGTTGGACTTTAACCTGGTATTGGAAGACTTCTTTCTGTGGTTATGACTCATCTTTCATTCCCTCACCTTAAATATCACCTCGTACGCTGCAGGAAAGGATGTCCCAAAGCGTGGTACATTGGCGAGACCATGCAGACACTGCGACAACGAATGAACGGGCATCGTGCGACTATCACCAGGCAGGAATGTTCCCTTCCAGTCGGGGAACATTTCAGCAGTCAAGGGCATTCAGCCTCTGATCTCCGGGTAAGCGTTCTCCAAGGCGGTCTTCAGGACACGCGACAACGCAGAATTGCCGAACAAAAACTTATAGCTAAGTTCCGCACGCATGAGTGCGGCCTCAACCGGGATCTTGGATTCATGTCGCATTACATCCACCCCCCCACCATCTGGCCTGGACTTGCAAATTCCTACCAACTGTCCTGGCTTGAGACAATTCACACCTCTTTAACCTGGGATCACCCCCTATCTCTGGATCTGTAAAGATTTGATTACCCGCAAATGCTCGCATTCCAAGCATTGTCTGGCATCTCTGACTTTGTCTATACATGGTTCTGGAACATACCTCTCCATTCACCTGAGGAAGGAGCAGTTCTCCGTAAGCTCGTGTTTGAAACAAACCTGTTGGACTTTAACCTGGTGTTGTAAGACTTCTTACTTAAATATCTCCCACTTTCTATTCCTTTTAGCTTTGACAAAGGGCCATTTGGACTCAACGTTAGCTCTTTTCTGTCCTTACAGATGCTGCCAGATGTGCTGAGATTTTCCAGCATTTCTCTTTTGGTTTCAGATTACAGCACCCGCAGTAATTTGCTTTTATACCATTCAATAATCTGTTTGTAATTTCAACCCCACATTCCTGCCCCCAATAACGTTCCACCCCGTTGGTAATCAAGAATCTCATAGTCACACAGTACCGAAACGGGCTCTTCGACCCACCATGTCTATGCTGACCATCCAATACCAATCTATACTGATCCCATTTACCAGCACTTGGTCCACTGCCTAATATGCCGTTGTAATTTGCTCTTCCAGATATTTCTTAAATATGGTGAGAGTGCCTGCCTCCACCACCCTTTCAGGCAGCGTGTTCCATATTTCCTTCACCCTCTGGGTGAAAGAATATTTCCTCCGGTCTCCTCCAAACCACTTACTCCTCACCTTAAACCTATGTCGTCTGGTCCTCTGCCATGGAGAAAAGATTCTCACGATCTACCCTATCTATGTCTCACATTATTTTGTGAACCTCTATCAGATTCCCCCACCCCCAGCCTCCTCTGGGGGCTGTTTTAGCACAGGGCCGAATTGCTGGCTTTGAAAGCAGACCAAGACAGGCCAGCAGCCCGGTTCAATTCCCGTAACAGCCTCCCCGAACAGGTGCCGGAATGTGGCGACGAGGGGCTTTTCACAGTAACTTCATTTGAAGCCTACTTGTGACAATAAGCGATTTTCATTCATTTCATTTCATTCCAGGGAAAACAACCCAGCCTATCCAGTCGCTCCTCCAAAGCTGAAACTTTCCATCCCAGGTGACATCCTGGTGAATCCCCTCTGCACCTCCTCCAGTGCAAGCATATCCTTCTGATGGTGTGACGACCAGAACTGCACACAATATTCCATCTGTGGCCTCATCAAGTTGTACCAAGACCTTCCTGCTCCTACATTCTATGCCCTGGCTAATGAAGGTGATCATTCTGTTTGCCTCCTTCACCATCCCATCTACCTGTGTTGCCGCCTTCAGGGATCTGTGGACCTGTACACGAAGTTCCCTAAGTTCTTCAATGCTCCCTCGGGTTCATTGTGTATATCCTTACCCTTATTAGACCTCCCAAAGTGCACTACCTCACACTTATCAGGATTAAATTTCATCTGCCATTGCTCTGGCCTGCTGGAATGGAAATGGAAATCGCTTAATGTCACGAGTCGGCTTCAAATGAAATTACTGTGAAAAGCCCCTAGTCGCCACATTCCGGCGCCTGTTCGGGGAGGCTGTTACAGGAATCGAACCGTGCTGCTGGCCTGCTTGGTCTGCTTTCATAGCCAGCGATTTAGCCCTGTGCTAAACTGCCCCTTAGGTAGAAACAAAGAAAATAGAAGCAGGAGGAGGCCATTCAGCCCTCCGAGCCTGCTCCGCCATTCATTATGATCATGACTGATCATCATGTTCAATACCCAGCTTTCTGTCCATCTCAAGACACCGTCTGTAATCCCATGCGCTTTAACTTTACATAATAATCTGCTATGCGAGACCCTGTCGATAGCCTTCTGAAATTACCAACTGATCAATAACAGTCTGTATCCTAAGACTATCCTCTGTAGCCTAAGACTATCCTTCTTACAGATCCATAAAGGACAAAAGTGTGATTAGGGAGAAGGTAGGGCCTCTTAAGGATAAACAAGATCATCTATGTGCAGACCAACAAGGGATGGAAAAGGTCATAAATGAATATTTCTCGTCAGTATTTACTGTTGAGAAAGGCACGAATGTTAGGGAAATAAAAAGTGATGTCTTGAGGAGTGTAGATATTAAAGCGGATAAATCCCCGGGACCAGATGAAATGTATCCCAGGACATTGTGGGAGGTTAGGGAGGAAATTACCGGCCTTCCAGCTGAGATATTTGAATCATCGACAGCCACAGGAGAGGTGCCTGAAGATTGAAGGTAGCAAATGTTGTGTCCTTAAGAAAGGCTGTAGGGATAAGCCCGGGAACTACAGATCAGTGAGCCTTACTTCTGTAGTGGATAAATTGTTAGAAGGTATTCGGAGGGACAGGATCTACAGGCATTTAGAAAGGCAAGGGCTAATTAAGGAAAGTCAGCATGGCTTTGTAAGGGGAAAGTCACGTCTCACAAATTTGATTCCGTTTTTTGAAGGGGTAACCAAAAGGTAGAAGAGGGCAATGCGGTCGATGTTCGCTACATGGACTTTAGCAAGACCTTTGCCAGGGTACCGCATGGTAGGTTATTGCAAAACGTTAAATCTCTCAGACTCCAGGGCGAGGTAGCCAATTGGATACAAAATTGGCTTGGCGACCGAAGACAAAGGGTGGTTGTGGAGGCCTGTGACCAGCAGTGTGCCTCTGGGATCAGTGCGAATGTGCAGACTCCACACATATATAGTGACCCAAGCCGGGAATCAAACCTGGGACCGTGGAGCTGTGAAGCAACAGTGCTAACCAATGTGCTACCGTACCGTGGATAAATGTGAGATGATGCATTTTGTTAGGTGAAACCAGGGCAGGACCTACTCCGTTAATGGTCGGGAATTGGAGTGTTACAGAACAGATCTCAGGGTACAGGTTCATAGCTTCTTGAAGGTGGAGTCGCAGGTGGACAGCGTGGTGAAGAAGGCGGTCACCCTATTATAGAAGGATATCGTTAAACTAGAAAGAGGGCAGAAGAGATTTACGAGGATGCTACCAGGGCGCGAAGGTCTGAGTAATAGAGACTGGATGGGCTGGGACTTTTTTCCCTGGAGCGTTGGAGGCTTAGGGGTGATCTTATAGAGGTCTATAAAATAATGAGGAGCATCTTAAGGTAGATAGTCAACATCTTTTCCCAAAGGTAGAGGAGTCTAGAACTAGAGTGCGTAGGTTGAAGATGAGCGGGGAGAGATACAAAAGAGACCAGAGGGGAAATTTCTTCATCACAGAGGATAGTGAGTATCTGGAATGGGCTGCCAGAGGCGGTGGTAGAGGCGGGTATGATTTGTGTTTTAAAAAGTAGGTAGACAGTTACATGGGGAGGGTGGGTGTAGAGGGATATGGGCCAAATGCGGGCAAGTGGGACTAGCTTAGTGATAGAAACTGGGCGGCATGGACAAACTGGGCCGAAGGGCCTGTTTCCATGCTGTAAACATCTATGACTCTATGATCAACAATTTTTGTGTCCATTCACATCCGTCTAGTTCTGTTTTAAATATAATCAAATATATTCAAAGTATACTCTGCTTCCACTGCCTTTTGAGGAAGAGAGTTCCAAAGAATCACTACCTTCTGAGAGAAAAAGGTTATCCTTATCTCCGTCTTGAATGAGGGACTCCTTATTTTAGACAGTGACCCCCTAGTTCTGGATTCTCTGACAAGAGGAAACATCTGCTCCGCATCCACCCTGTCAATACCCCTCAGAATCTTAAAGGTTTCAATCAAGTCGCCTCTTAGTCTTCTAAACTCTAGGCAATAATAACCTTCTAAACTCTAGGCAATAATAACCTTCTAAACTCTAGGGGACACAAACCTAACCTCTCCAACCTTCCCTCATAACATAATCCCATCCATCTATTCCTGGTATTACTCTAGTAAACCTTCTCTGAATTGCTTCTCATGCATTTACATCTTCCGTTAAATGACGACAGCAATATTTAAGTTTAGGTTCGACAAGTAAATAGGAAAGCAAATGGAATGTTGGCCTGCATGGAAAAGGGGATAAAATATAAGAGTTGGAAAGTCCTGCTGCAACTGAACAGGGTATTGGTAAGACTGCACCTGGAGTACTCTGATAAAAGCAAATGACTGTGGATGCTGGAAACTGAAACAAAAACAAAAGATTCTGGACCATCTCAGACGGGCTGACAGAATCTGCTGAGAGACAGAGAGAGAGAATGGAGGTGAAGTTTCGAGTCTGGATGACTCATTGTCAAAGTTGGTGAGAATTGTGTACAGGTTCAATAATCTCCCTCAAGGAGCGACTTGTAGCAGTTCAGAGAACGTCCATTAGGTTGATTGTTAGGATGAGAGTTTGTCGATGAGGAAAGGCTGGGCTTACGCTTGTAAGAGTTTAGGAGAATTAGAGGTGATTTTATTGAAACATAAGGGGCGGAATTCTCCGCTGGTGGTCAAAATCGTGGAGGCCATCGTGAACTTGGACGAGGTTCACGACGGCCTCGGGGCCCGCTCCCCGCACCTAATTCACCCCCACCCGGAGGGGCTAGGAGCAGGCCTCCGTCTTTCCCGGCCGCGACCTTGTCGCGCCGGAAATGACGCGCAAAATGGCGCATTTGTGAGGTCATCCGCGCATGCGCTGGTTGCCGGTTCCAACCCGCACATGTGCGGATGACTTCATCGCGCAGACGGCGTGAACCGCGCATGCGCGGTGGCCGTCTTTCTCCTCAGCCGCCCGCAAGACTTGGCGGCTTGATCTTGCCGGGCTGCGGAGGGGAAAGATTGCGTCCGTTTTGGACGCTGGCCTGACGATCGGTGGGCACCGATCGCAGGCCTGTCCCCTACCGAGCACAGTCGTGGTGCTCCCGTGCCAATCGGGCCCCTAGATGCCCCAAACGGGCATCTGGTGCCCGTTTCACGAATGCAGCGACCAGGCGTGGTTGCTGGCGTGGTGAAACGGGCGTGAAGGGCCGGCCGCACGGCCCATCAGGCTCGGAGAATCGCTGTTCGCCGTCAAAATCGGCGAGCGCCGATTGTTCCGAGCGGGGGGAGGGGGAGAATCGCTAGGGGCGCCAGGGGGGTGTAAAAAATGTCCGGAGGCCCTCCCGTGATTCTCCCACGCCGCGTGGGGAGCGGAGAATTCCGCCCAAGATCCTGAGGGGGAGGCTTGATGAGATGGATGCAGACAGGTTGTTTCCCCTTGTGGGGGAGTCTAGAACGAGGGGGGGGAATGACAGTTTCAATATAAGGGGGTCTCCCATTTAAGGTAGAGACGAGGTGAAATTTCTCTCCCAGCGTTATCAACCTTTGGAATTCCATTCCACAGAGAGCATTGGAGGCTGGACCATTGAAATTCAGGACTGAGCTAAATTTGAGATTGACACCGTGTGGAGTTTGCACACTCTCCCCATGTCTGCGTGGGTCTCGCCCTCATAACCCCAAAAAGATGGCAGGGTGGATGAATTGACCACGCTAAATTGCCCCTTAATTGGGGTGGGGGGGGGGAAGAATTGGGTTCTGTAAATTTATTTTTTTAAATTGAGATTGATAAGGGAGCAGAAAAGTGGAATTAATCCTACAATCCGATCAGCGTGATCCTATTGAATAGAGGTGCAGACTCCATTGCCGAATGGCCGAATCCTTCTGCTATTTTGTTTAGGTTCTTGCATGTACCCGAGACCTCTGGTTAGTCTGTGTGAAGATTTGTTTCCTGATCTTGTCCTTTACCACCTTGGCTCCCAGTCCCACAGCACTGTGATTTAAACAGAGACAGTACTGGTGATGAACCTTTCCAGGAAGCAAAGGATTTTTGATGTAGCGATTTGACTATTTTTCCATTTGGTGTCACATTGATGGATGTGTTGGGAACCAATGATGGGGGTGTGAGTCGCGTGGTTAAACCTCCGGGAGTGCATTCAACAGGGAGTTGGCAGACCCTAACTCTCCACACTCCTCTTCAGGAAACGCCGCAAACTGTTTAATGTCCCACCCCCCACTCCCCCCGAGCCTTTGGAGAAAGATGCTCACCGTTAAGGGTAAACAAACACCAAAGGAAATGTGATCTACAAGCATCTTGGGTGTGAATTGATGCAAGAATAGCATGTGGAGGTGTGGGAGAATCTTGGCGCCCATGCTGGAACATTCACTCTAACAGCTTGCAGTGACACCTGCTGGAATCGATGGGAAAGCACTCCCAAATAGCTGCCTTCCAGCATTGCACTCCTTCCTCTCTCACTCACTACCCTAGTTTTCTGCTAACAGCCCACCCCACCTTCACCCCTTTGCGCAAAGTCCAGACTGGCTGAAGTGTGGTTCAATGCATTATTTTGCCTGAAAGCATCTGTTTACGGTTCTGTTTCTCCCTTTACTGCTCCTCCACTGAGACACCGTGCAGGCACCGTAGGGCACCCTATACCTTTGGTGTTCCTCCAATCAGCCCAAGCAACAAAGCCGAGGCCGTACTGGTTGCCCGTCCTCGGTCATTCCAGGGACGTTTAAGGGTCAACCACAAAAGGTGGGACCAGAACCCCACACACGGGTGGTAGGTTCTTCTCCCCGAAGGACATTTGGGGCAGCACGGTAGCACAGTGGTTAGCACAGTTGCTTCACCACTCCAGGGTCCCAAGTTCGTGTTTGGGTTACTGTCTGTGCACTGCACGTTCTCCCCGTGTCTGCGTGGGTTTCCTCCGGGTGCTCCGGTTTCCTCCCACAGTCCAAAGATGTGCAGGTTAGGTGGATTGGCTTTGCTAAATTGCCCTTGGTGACCAAAAAAGGTCAGGTGGGGTTATGGGAATAGGGTGGGGGTGTGGGCTTTGGTATGGTGCTGTTTCCAAGGGCCGGTGCAGACTCGATGGGCCGAATGGCCTCTTTCTGCACAGTAGATTCGTTGATTTGAGGATCAGTTGGGCTCTGTGCCAGTGATGATGATGCTCCATGCGCAATCCTTCTTTCACCCTTCTCCATCTCCCTTTATCAGCGGATCCCTCTGCTCCTTTCTCCCTTGCTATTTACCCCAGCCATTCCCTGTGACGGTGAGTTCCACATTCTCACCATGTTTTACTCCAAGACTTTTCTCCTGAATGTCAAATTGGATTTGTTAGCGGCCATCTTGTATTTATGGACTGATCCGGAAGTGGAAACTATCAAACCCGTTCACAACGTTAAAGATTTCCATCAGGCCGTTTCTCAGACTCTCCTTTGTGTGAGAGAAACGAAGCCCAGGGTTTCCCAATAGTCAGACCCTCTTTCTTCAGTGCATTTTATGTCAATTTTTGAAATATGGACCATGATCTAGGTGCGGAGCAATCCGGTTTCAATAAATTTAACATAACGGGCGTATTCTCATATGCCGCGCCATATGGGAGAATCGGCGTTCGTGCCATTGTTTCCTGCGGCGCCGGTCTGACGGCGGTGGTGGTTCTCCGAGGAGCGGAGAATCGGCGCCATTTGCGTCGACGCCTTTGGCCCAGCGCGGTTGAGGGCTGCTGTCCGCGGCCGGGCCGCCGATTCTCCAGCCTTGATGGGCCGCGCAGAAACGCAGAGACCCACCGGCGGCGTTCACACCTGCTCGCAGCCGGCAGGAACTCTGCAACTCTGCGCATAGGGTCGGGGCGTGGCCTGTGAGGGGGGGGGGGGGTGGGTGGTGGAAGAGGCGCTCCTTCACCGGGGGGAGGGGGGGGGGGGGGGCTCCGATGGGTTCTGGCCCGCAATCGGGACCCACCGATCGGCGGGCCGGCCTCTCCAGCCCCTGCCCTATTTTATTACGTGGCTGGCCCCTGAACCCCCGCGCCATGTTGCGTCAGGGCTGGCGCGTTGAAGAAGTCCGCTGCGCATTCGCGGGTTGGCGCCGCCCCCTGTGCACGCCAGGAAGTGAGGCTGGAGCGGCGTGAACTGCTCCAGCACCGTGTTGGCCCCCTGGCGCCCAATATCTTTGCTTTTCAGTTCTATTCCACTAGAAATGTTTCTCCATGCTTTGTATTTTTTATGGCTTTGCCACTTTTAATGATTTGTAAATGAAGGCTTCACATTTACTTCCAAGCTTCTGGGGGAAAAGCAGCTTTCATCATCATATCACAGAATTTACAGTGCAGAAGGAGGACATTCAGCCCATCAAGCCTGCACCGGCCCTTGGAAAGAGCTTTCAAATTCTCAAAGGGGAGGGAGCGTGAACTATCCTTCATCAGAAACCTCCAAATGCACGGCCAGGAGGGTTTCCATATTGCACTGGTTAGGAATGCTCAGATATGGTTGACAGCTCTTCCATCTGGGGGCAGTTCATCCAGGCGAAGCCCAGGCTTCTGAAGTGAGGGCCTTGAAGAACAAACTGAAGGAGACGTCTGAAGCCAACAAAGGCTATTTATTGGGAAAGTTTAACCATGTGAATGTGAAAGGAGTAACCTAAAAAAATAAGCAATGGGTGAAGTTTTCCGGCCAATCCTGCCAGTCGGAAAGAATCCCTACAATGGAGATGGAGGCCATTCGGCCCATTGATTCTGCACCGACCCTCAAAGAACACTCTAGCCTGGTCCGCTCCCCTGTCCTATTCCCGCAACCCCATCCTAATCTTTGGATTCTAGACAACCTTAGCACGGTCAATCCACCTAACCTGCACATCTTTGGACTGTAGGAGGAAACGGAGCACCCAGGGGAAACCCACACACACACGGGGAGAATGTGCAAACTCCACACAGTCACCCAAGACCAGAATTGATACCGAGTCCTAGCGCTGTGAGTCAGTAGTGCCACATTGCCACCCACCCCACCGACGGCTGAGGGTGTAAACAACAAGAAAATCCACAGAGGATCGGCAGCTAATGGCGGGCTGTCTTCATGACTACAAACCAAGTAGCCGGGGTTGGGTTGTGGGAATGGGGTTGGTGGTGGTGGGGGGAGTTTAAAATTTTTTTGGGCAGTGAAAATTTAAGTTGCTTGGAAGAATGATTGCTATAAAGCTGTGAAAATGATTATGATTTGGTTAGTTCATTAACTAGATGTGATGCTGAAATGGTGCAAACTTTTCAGACTATAAAATGTTGGGGCAGGAATTTCCCCATCTTGGGCGGGACGGTCCACTCGGTGTTATGGTGCCCCCCCCCCCCGCCCCACACACACACACACACACGATCGGCACACACCAAATCTCCCAGAACCCCCCTACCTTGCCCCTTTTCAAAGGGCTCGGGACTTAGTCCCAGGCAGAGCACTGCAGTACCTCTTCTGGCCACTAGGCTGCTGTGCCTGGCCAGGTTGATCAACAAAGGGCGGAAGAAGTCCCGTCCACTGCCAATCAACGCTCAAGTGAACGGGTTAAATGGCAGTGGGAGTTAAGAGGGTCAGCAGCTGCGCCTTGGGTGCCGACTGTGCGACGGCAAGCACTGATCGCGCGCCATCCTCAAACTTTTGCACTTAGACCATAAGACCATAAGACATAGGAGTGGAAGTAAGGCCATTCGGCCCATCGAGTCCACTCCACCATTCAATCATGGTTGATTTCAACTCCATTTACCCGCTCTCTCCCCATAGCCCTTAATTCCTCGAGAAATCAAGAATTTATCAATTTCTGTCTTAAAGACACTCAATGTCCCGGCCTCCACCGCCCTCTGTGGCAATGAATTCCACAGACCTACCACTCTCTGGCTGAAGAAATTTCTCCTCATCTCTGTTCTAAAGTGACTCCCTTTTATTCTAAGGCTGTGCCCCCGCGTCCTAGTCTCCCCTGCTAATGGAAACAACTTCCCTACGTCCATCCTATCCAAGCCATTCATTATCTTGTACGTTTCTATTAGATCTCCCCTCAACCTCCTAAACTCCAATGAATATAATCCCACGATCCTCAGACGTTCATCGTATGTTAGGCCTACCATTCCTGGGATCATCCGTGTGAATCTCCGCTGGACCCGCTCCAGTGCCAGTATGTCCTTCCTGAGGTATGGAGCCCAAAATTGCTCACAGTATTCTAAATGGGGCCTAACTAGTGCTTTATAAAGCCTCAGAAGTACATCCCTGCTTTTATATTCCAAGCCTCTTGAGATAAATGACAACATTACATTTGCTTTCTTAATTACGGACTCAACCTGCAAGTTTACCTTTAGAGAATCCTGGACTAGGACTCCCAAGTCCCTTTGCACTTTAGCATTATGAATTTTGTCACCGTTTAGAAAATAGTCCATGCCTCTATTCTTTTTTCCAAAGTGCAAGACCTCACACTTGCCCACGTTGAATTTCATCAGCCACTTCTTGGACCATTCTCCTAAACTGTCTAAATCTTTCTGCAGCCTCCCCACCTCCTCAATACTACCTGCCCCTCCACCTATCTTTGTATCATCGGCAAACTTGGCCAGAATGCCCCCAGTCCCGTCATCTAGATCGTTAATATATAAAGAAAACAGCTGTGGCCCCAACACTGAACCCTGCGGGACACCACTTGTCACCGGTTGCCATTCCGAAAAAGAACCTTTTATCCCAACTCTCTGCCTTCTGTCTGACAGCCAATCGTCAATCCATGTTAGTACCTTGCCTCGAATACCATGGGCCCTTATTTTACTCAGCAGCCTCCTGTGAGGCACCTTGTCAAAGGCCTTTTGGAAGTCAAGATAGATAACATCCATTGGCTCTCCTTGGTCTAACCTATTTGTTATCTCTTCAAAGAACTCTAACAGGTTTGTCAGGCACGACCTCCCCTTACTAAATCCATGCTGACTTGTCCTAATCCGACCCTGCACTTCCAAGAATTTAGAAATCTCATCCTTAACGATGGATTCTAGAATTTTGCCAACAACCGAGGTTAGGCTAATTGGCCTATAATTTTCCATCTTTTTTCTTGTTCCCTTCTTGAACAGGGGGGTTACAACAGCGATTTTCCAATCCTCTGGGACTTTCCCTGATTCCAGTGACTTTTGAAAGATCATAACTAACGCCTCCACTATTTCTTCAGCTATCTCCTTTAGAACTCTAGGATGTAGCCCATCTGGGCCCGGAGATTTATCAATTTTCAGACCTTTTAGTTTCTCTAGCACCTTCTCCTTTGTGATGGCAACCATATTCAACTCTGCCCCCTGACTTTCCTGAATTGTTGGGATATTACTCATGTCTTCTACTGTGAAGACTGACGCAAAGTACTTATTAAGTTCCTCAGCTATTTCCTTGTCTCCCATCACTAGATTACCAGCGTCATTTTGGAGCGGCCCAATGTCTACTTTTGCCTCCCGTTTGTTTTTAATGTATTTAAAGAAACTTTTACTATCATTCCTAATGTTACTGGCTAGCCTACCTTCATATTTGATCCTCTCCTTCCTTATTTCTCTCTTTGTTATCCTCTGTTTGTTTTTGTAGCCTTCCCAATCTTCTGACTTCCCACTACTCTTTGCCACATTATAGGCTCTCTCTTTTGCCTTGATGCATTCCCTGACTTCCTTTGTCAGCCATGGCTGCCTAATCCTCCCTCTGATAACCTTTCTTTTCTTTGGGATGAACCTCTGTACTGTGTCCTCAATTACTCCCAGAAACTCCTGCCATTGCTGTTCTACTGTCTTTCCCACTAGGCTCTGCTTCCAGTCGATTTTCGTCAGTTCCTCCCTCATGCGCCTGTAATTACCTTTATTTAACTGTAAAACCTTTACATCTGATTCTACCTTCTTTCTTTCAAATTGCAGACTGAATTCTACCATATTATGATCACTGCTTCCTAAGTGTTCCCTTACTTTAAGGTCTTTTATCAATTCTGGCTCATTACATAACACTAAGTCCAGAATAGCCTGTTCCCTCGTGGGCTCCATCACAAGCTGTTCCAAAAAGCCATCCTGTAAACATTCAATGAATTCCCTTTCTTTGGGTCCACTGGCAACATTATTTACCCAGTCCACCTGCATATTGAAGTCCCCCATGATCACTGTGACCTTGCCTTTCTGACATGCCCTTTCTATTTCGTGGTGCATTTTGTGCCCCTGGTCCTGACCACTGTCAGGAGGCCTGTACATAACTCCCATTATGGTTTTTTTGCCTTTGTGGTTCCTCAACTCTACCCACACAGACTCCACATCGTCTGACCCTATGTCGTTTAGTGCTATTGATTTAATTTCATTTCTAATTAACAAGGCAACCCCGCCCCCTCTACCCACCTCTCTGTCTTTTCGATAGGTTGTAAATCCCTGGATGTTTAACTGCCAGTCCTGAACCCCCTGCAACCACGTCTCTGTGATGCCTACCACATCATACCTGCCAGTCACAATCTGGGCCACAAGCTCATCTACCTTGTTCCGTACACTGCGGGCATTTAAATATAGCACCTTTAATTCCCTATTGACTGTCCGTTTTTGTTTTCTTAGCGTGGTGGACCTTGGTTTACTGAGCCTTTCCATACACTGTGTCATATTTTGTGAGATGGGGACTATCGTAACCTCTCCTGAGCTCTGTCTTTTCGTGATTTTTTGTAATCCTAAGCAGCTACGCTTCCCACTGATTCCTTCACCTCTTGGTTCCCTGACTTTCCCTTCCCCCCCCAATCTCTTGATGTTGAATTTTCCATTTGTCGACCTAAAATGCAAAAATCGTGAGTTTAAAAAATGATATGGATGGGAAGAACATGCATATCACCAGAGGTATGTGTTAGATTATGGATGTACATGAATATGTTTTGCAATGTGGCCAACCTACTTCAGTATCACCACCACCAAATTAATTTGCCACGTTTTGAAGTGTTTAAAAAGTCAATGCCTGGCATTTTCTACATGTTCATCTCTTGATTGCATAGAATGTGGCAATACATCATCTGGTATACTGGTGGTGTAATGGCATTGTTACTGGACTGGCGATCCCGAGATTCAGGGTGATGTGCTGGGTGCCCATGCATTACAGCAGGCTTATTTTAGAACTGAAGTGAAATTTCACCATTTGCTGTGGTGGGATTTGAACCCAGGTCCCCAAGGCTTTAACCTAGGTGTCGGGCTTACTAGCCCAGTGATAAACCACTGTGCCTCTGCCTCCCCCTGATAGGGGCTGGTTTAGCACACTGGGCTAAATCTCTGGCTTTTAAAGCAGACCAAGGCAGGCCAGCAGCACGGTTCAATTCCTGTACCAGCCCCCCCCCCCCCCCCGAACAGGTGCTGGAATGTGGCGATTAGGGGCCTTTCACAGTAACTTCATTGAAGCCTACTCGTGACAATAAGCAATTTTCATTTTTTCATTTACATAGTGAAATTCAACTTCAATCTGGAATCAAAAGTCTAATGATGACCATGAAACCATTATCGATTGTCTTAAAAACCCTTCTGGCTCACTGATCTGGCGTCCTTGCCTGGTCTGGCCGACACATGACTCCAGACCCACAGCAATGTGGTTGACTCTTAAATGCCCTCTGAAATGGCCCAGCAACCGGCTCATTTCATGGAGATGGAGAACAAATGTTGGGCCAGCCAGAGATGTCACATCCCATGAATGAATTTTAAAAATATATATATTGTACCCGTCTCACTGGAGGGTACTGCAGCATCGTGGTTGTGCTACTGCACGAGTAACTCAAGAGGCCTGAATTAATGATTCCAGTCTCACCACAGATAATTTAAGTTAAATTACTTAGTCTAGAGTAAAAAGCTAGCATTAGTAACAGTGACCAAAAAGCCACTGATTGACATAAACACTAATCTGGGAAAGTCACACTGGGAAAGGTTTGTGAAGCACAGGCCTGACTAATGACAGCCACATCCTGTGAAGTGAATTCCTTTGGAGGCTGTGTTATCAGCGGGTCATCAGCTTTCATTTCAAAGCATAAAACCTTATTTTGATGTACATGCTCTTGTTGCCTTTGAGGAGACAGCGATTGGTTTGTGTTTCTCTCTTTAATGCCAAATACTGAAGGCCATCTAACCATGTCATCCTGGATCAATGTTTTTAGTTTTTAAGATTATAAACGTTATTGCTGAAGGAAGTGACATGTCGAATCTTTTCGTCTCGCACTCATCAGAACACTTGGCAAGGATGCCGATATGAGGGGAAACAGCCATTGCTGACTCATTCCTCAGGGTAATATGCATTAACCAATCAGGATCAAACATCCTGGTTCAAATTTCAAACAATGCTTGGCAGTTAACTGGCAGTCACCTGGTGCATTCTCTATTGTAACCCCTCCACCAATCAGAATCTCCAACCAATCAGCACTTTCTCCTCATACAGCGTAAATTGTTATTTTCCCCTTATATCGGTATTCTTGCAACGTGTCCTAATGAGTGAAAGACAAAAACAGCTTCAGCATGTCTCTTTCTTCAACAATACTCCAGTTCTGTATTACCAAACGACTAGGGGATGACTCTTTCCTTCGATATTAGTGTTGTTCTTGTCTCAGTCTCAGCCATTCCTCTGTGACAAATCACCCCAGGCTCATCAAAACTCCCCATGGAGGGGCAGCATGATGGCGCAGTGGTTAGCACCGCGGCCTCATGGCGCCGAGGTCCTAGATTGGATCCTGGCCTTGGGTCACTGTCCATGTGGAGTTTGCACATTCTCCCTGTGTGTTGTGTGTGTGTGGTTTCACCCCCACAACCCAAAGATGTGCAGGGTAGGTGCATTGGTCGCGCGGTAAATTGCCCCTTAATTGGGGAAAAAAGAATTGGATGCTCTAAATTTAAATTAAAAAAAAACTCCCCATGGAGGAACACCCTGCTCGCATCTCTTAATGACCGTTTTCAGTTGATAATTCCTCACTGGGCTATGGGGCGATGGACAGCAGCAAGATTCCGAAGGATGACATTTTTATATAGCATCTTTCATGACCTCTGGACGTTCCAAAAGTGTTTTCAAGCCAAGTCCATTCAAGTGTAACCAGTGTTCTAATGTAAAGTGAGACAGCCAAGGCAGCCAGATGACTGGCTAATCTGTCCTAGTGACGCACGGTGAAGGATAGGTGTCCGCTGAGACATGGCTGAACTTCTCCATTTCTCAAATAATGCCCAAAGAGCTGTTACATTGAACAGATTTTGTGAGGTTGCCCTCAGACTGTGTGCTCACGTAGTCGGAGTGGGAGTTGAAAACATGACCTGCTTTCGCAGTTTATCTGATGATTGACAGAGCAAAAATGTTCCAAATATGCGGGAGCAAGAAAATCCCGGCTCTGCCCACTCTGCAGCGCCAAGGGAGTGTGGCACAGTCACAGAATAGGTGCCGCCTTTCAGGTCAAAAGTAAAAACCGAGACCCAGTCTGT
Source organism: Scyliorhinus canicula (assembly GCF_902713615.1). Lineage (NCBI taxonomy): Eukaryota > Metazoa > Chordata > Chondrichthyes > Carcharhiniformes > Scyliorhinidae > Scyliorhinus > Scyliorhinus canicula. Next base: position 21,011,125 of record NC_052148.1, on the reverse strand, counting down.
CCTCGAAGGAGGATGCACAAAATCCTCCTGTTGCTGTTCCTAAGAATAATAGGAAAATTCTCAATGTAGGTACTGATTGGACTGGCACATTTCCCACATTATAACAGTGGCGACACCAGTACATAATTGGCGGCACAGTTCTATGGGAACATGTTGGGGTTGTTAGAGGTGGGACAGAATCTTAAGCCTGTCTTTCAAGGAGCCAGCAGTAACACAATGGGCAGGAAGGTCTTTGTCTGCACTGGAAGCATGTCTGCTACTTATTTGAAAAGGGCAGCGTGCAGGCTCACGGCGTCAGCTAGTTCCATATTGTCAAAGCACGGTAGCACAAGTGGCTAGCACTGTGGCTTCACAGCACCAAGGTCCCAGGTTCGATTCCCCGCTGGGTCACTATCTGTGTGGAGTCTGCACGTTCTCCCCGTGTCTGCGTAGGTTTCCTCCGGGTACTCCGGTTTCCTCCCACAAGTCCAAAGACGTGCAGGTGAGGTGGATTGGCCATGCTAAATTGCCCTTAGTGACCAAAAAGGTTAGGAGGGGTTATTGGGATACGGGGATAGGGTGGAAGTGAGGGCCTAAGTGGGTCGGTGCAGACACAATGGGCCAAATGGACTCCTTCTGCACTGTAAATTCTATGTTCATGAACAGTTTATTCAAATAATAATCTTTATTATTGTAAAAAGTAGGCTTACATTAACACTGCAATGAAGTTACTGTGAAAATCCCCCAGCCGCCACACTCTGCTGCCTGTTCGGGTACATTGAGGGAGAATTCTGAATGTCCAATTCACCTAACAAGCATGTAGTTCGGGACTTGGATACCCATGGAACCTACCATTCCTGTCTTTTTTCTTTGTGTTTCAGACCGGCTCCATGGAACCCCCATGCTGTTGGAAGGCGTCAAGTGCATAGGCACAGAACCAGAGTATGACTCCGAGCAAAGTGACTGGCAGGGATTTGACTAGCAGACACCAGGGCACTGTGCTCCTTGCAACGACGAAGCCACGCCGTGTTACCGCACAATGCTGTGCGCGCTAAGCTGTGAATTAACTTGCAAAGTTTAACTATAACCGAAGATTGATCTATCTCGCTCTCCCTCTTTATTTTGGTACTTCAGTATTCTGCTTGTAAATGTAATGCCCCTTTGGGAGTTCCGTTTAAAAAGTGTGACGGAAACTTCAGCAACTGTCGAGCCTTTCGAAACTCTGAGTGGGGACTGTCTGCGTTGCCATACATGGAATGAAACTGGGGATATGTGCATTAAATGTACAGTGGAGTACAATGCAGATTGTGTTTATTTTGTCATATTGGAGAAATAAATAAATGAAATCCATTCTTAATGAGCTTGTGATTATTTTAACTTCCCACCCCTCTCAGAATGTCTTTAGTCGCGAGATGTGTGTGTGGTGAATGTAATATAGATGTAGATATGTTAAATAACGCTGTCTTTGTATGCGCAGTAGCGCTATCCTACCACTAGGGGGAGGAGCGCTGGGAGCACTCAGGAACTTGTACTGGGCTCCACCCTTGGCTCCGCCCACGACTCCTCCTCCTAGTGCAGCTGTATAAATACCCTTGTCCAGAGTCAGCCTGAGTTCACTACGAGTTCATCGACAGGTAACAGGCTGGCTCTGAAGTAAGTCGATTAAAGCCTAGATTCACATCGGAAACACGTGTCTGGTGAATTGATGGTTCCATCAGTGTGTGTCTCAGGCAAGGCGAGCATTTATCGCCCACCGGCAGGTTTTGTCCTTGACGAGTGGTGAGCTGCCGCTTTGGATACAATTGAACGGCTTGCTAGGCCATTTCAGAGGGCAGACCTGTTGTTTTGGGCCTTGAAGCATAAATGAGACCAGACCAGGTAAGGACAGCAGATTTCCTTTCCTAAGGGGTATTATTCAGCCAGATGGGATTTTCCAACGGTCTAGTCGCTTTATATTCACGGGTACTGGTACTAGATTTTTAGTCAGAATTTTTATTTAATTAACTGAACTTCCTCAGATGCTGTGTAGGGTTGGAACTCATGTCTCTGGATCATTTGTGCAGGCCTCTGGATGGCCAATTCAGTAAAATAACTATTCTGCTACTGTGCCCTGTTAAAAGAAATGGAGAATTTAATTTAAAGTTCTTGTGCAGCTTTAACAACTTTGGACAATGAGAGAAACAAATTGCAATTCGCAAACAGAAGCATAAGTCGCAAAGTTTCAACACCGTTACAGTTCAAACTTTCTCATCTTTATCATAGCCGCCAACTTTTGGGAACATTGGTGTTTACAACAATTCATCTTTTCAACTACTGTTTGGCCATTTTTCAATTTCCCCATCATTAGCCCAGTGTTAATATCAACAACCCTTTTTGAATCAGGCTTTCATTCTTCACACGATCACAGAATTGTTATGGTGCAGTCGGGAGAATTCGGAATGTCCAATTCACCTAACAAGCATGACTTGTGGGAGTGTTGTATTTTATATTTTCCCCGCGTCTTGACTGTGGTAGAGAAATTCAAACAGCATTCATTAGGTAAGCAAAACTGAACTTTATTTCCGAATTTGAACTGACTGCTAGCAGTATATGGCTGATACTTGGAGTCGGAAAGCAGTCAATTACAAACTGCTGAGTCCGCCCCAAGTCTGCGATCGTACAGAAAAGAAGGCGATTCTTATACATTATAGGATCAAGATAACATGAATACAGCTTGGTCAGGAATTTGTTTGAAAGTAAAACATAAGTAATAATCGTTACAATGGCGTCACCTTGCTGACCTTTAGGGGACTTGAGTTTCATATCATTATCTTGTCTTTGTTTTAAGAAAGGGAAGAAGTTGTTTACATACAGGAAGAGACAGTTGTTCAGCTTGTTATGTATTGAGACTACTTCTAGTTCCAAGCCTTATCTAGACTCTCAGGACATGCTGTCTATGTGTATTCTGAATCTGTGTCTTAGGTTAAATTCAATTGTACCAAGAAGACTTGACTAGTTTTCCCATCATGCCATTATTTGCTTCACACAATACCACACTCCCCCCTTTTGTCATATCATGACAACCAGCTAAATAGGTATATCCATGATTCGTTTGAAAATGCATTTACACAAGCAGGAAAGCAATCCTATCCCTAGTAGCATTAGTAGCAGTAGAATAAAGGCCTTAAAGATCCAGTCAAATAATCCATGACCCAACCACCCGAGCCAACCCAGCGGGTTATAGTCGTGAAATTCACTGCCAATTTCCTGAATTTGAGCAGCCTGTTTCTTAATATGGTCGGCCAGGTTAGTGATATTTTCAGAGCCATCTGGAATGTAAGTACAGCACTCTTGGCCTATGATAGCGCACGTTCCTCCCTGCGAGGCTAACAGATAATCCAAAGCCAGTCGATTTTATAATGCCACGGTCCGGACAGTCACTAGCTCAGCTGAGACTGCGGCCAGTGCCTGTCCAGTGTCCCTGGCTTCTGTTGCCGTTACGTTTGCCAGATGTTCCAATGCTGAGGCCATGTAGATCAGTTCGTTTATGCTTTGCCCGTTCCGCTTTAGAAATTGTTCTTTTTGCTCGCGAGGGGGAGTGCTTAAGGGTGGGTAGGTGGCGCATTTGGGGTATGACATATCCCAAAAAGCAGGATCCTGTCCAATCAATGGGGAGCCACGGATATGCTTTAGTGCCGCATATGAAATAGGTTCCATTGTAGGCTGTAAAATCATCAGCTGATGTCATCCAGGGGATTGGGGATGTCTGTCCCCATAAACTGTTAGAGGTTATATTCCGTACCCTGGACCAATCACAGTTAAACATGCCCTTGTTGGAAATGCCTGGTACCGGTCTTTGCCAGTCAATTGTTAGGTTGCACCTACTTTGCCCCATTAACTTTCCTTTCCCTACTTTATTAAAACATATGGAACCTTGGACGTTATATGAGTGGACAGTGAGGGAGGGTGGAGTCAGGGCATGATTATAGTTAGGTTGATATGAAGCTGAAAATTTAGTCATGTCATAGCCAGCAGACTTCCATATTTTCATATTCCCCCTATCTTATGCCTGTTTGATTTTGTCGTAAAATCCATTCAACTGTCTCTGCGGTACAAAAGGGGAGAGATTGGAGAGGGATTCCTTCCCTTGAATGGACAGGGATGTGGGTGCAAACCCAACACTTGCTAATATTCAATTTTTCGGCGTAAAGATATGACATATGTAAATAGGTATTGGAAGGCAGGTCTCGTTTAGTTCGTTTTTTTTACTACCGAGTGGCCATCAAGGCTAAGTAGTCCAGAAAGTCCAAAAATTATACTGAAGATCTTCATCCCGTGTTCTCGTCTGGGTTGGAGACAATCTTCTTGCAATCGGATAGATGTATCTAACTTGAACGTCCTTCAAGTTTGACCGAAGTTGGCGTCGTCAGTAGTACGAGGAATGGTCCGCTCCAGCGTTGTCCTAGTTTCTTTCTGTCCCAGTTTTTTTACCAACCCGAGGTCTCCGGATTTGACCACTGGATATCGAGGGACGGCTGTCCCTGTTGGTACTGGGAGATGTGCCTGTTTTACCTGTGAGTGAAGAAACTTCAAAGAAAGTGTTAATTGCTTCAAATAGTTCTGCATTTGTTCCCCCATCACATGGAGGTCTACTCCCTCTAGGGCTTTCCATGGGCATCCCAGGGAGTCCTCATTGGCCGACCATAGACTATCTCTGCAGCTGACAGTCCGGTCCGCGAATGGGGAGTCACTTGCATGTGAAACAGTGCCAAGGGTTATACTTTTAGCCAATTTAACCCAGTTTCTTCAGTTAATTTAGATAATTTTTCTTTTAAAGTCCCGTTGGCTCTTTCCACAATTCCTGCTGCCTGCGGGTGATACGCGCAGTGCAGTTGCTGTTTAATTGCAAGTGCTTTGCACAATTCAGTATTGATTTGAGCTATAAAATGCGGTCCATTATCTGAGCTCACCATTTTGGGTACCCCAAAACGAGGAATGACTTCTGTTAACAACAACTTCACTACTGTATGTGCCGTACAATTAGTGGTGGGGAAGGCTTCAATCCATTTACTAAACACATCGATTATTACTAAACAATATTTATAGCACTGTGCTTTTGGCAATTCAATAAAATCAAGCTGTATACAAGCAAAAGGATCATCTGGCAAGGGAGTGGTTCCCGGAGGGCATTTAATACCTTTACCCTTATTATGTTTCATGCAAATGACGCATCGATCCAGCCGCGTTTGTGCTGCTGTATTCAAATCTGGGTGCCACCAAGTTTTTAGGAGTAGCTGTACCACTCCCTCCTTACCAAGATGGGTACAAGAATGCAAATAATTAACAAGTAACGGCAATAAAGAATTCGGAATACAAACTTGACCAACTGGAGTCAGCCAGAGGTCTCGTGTCAAGGAGTGCGAACACCTCATTGACTTCCATAGTGTTCACTCAGAATCAGAGGCGTCCCTCTGCAAACTTTGAACTTCAGCTATCTCTGGCATGCCCTTCGTCGGTAATGCAGGTACCTGGTTTAGAGCCTGATTAGCCCACTGGGAACAATTAAAGAGGTTGATGAAGCTGCAGTTTTAGCAGCTGAATCAGCACGGGCATTTCCTAATTGAACAGGAGTGTCACCCTTTGTGTGCGCAACCCATTTAATAACTGCCAATTGACGGGGAAGCTGAATAGCATCGAGGAGATTTTTAACCCAAAGTGCATTTTGAATGGGAGTTCCCACAGAGGTGAGAAAACCTCGCTGTTGCCTGAGGCGGCCGAAATCATGGGGTCATGCCAAGGGCATATCTAGAATCAGTGTAAACATTAGTACTTTTGTCTGTGGCCAAAATACATGCTCGAGTAAGGGCGAATAGCTCGGCTTTTTGTGCAGAGACAGGGGTCTGGAAGGCTGCTGCTTCCTGCACGTCAGTGTCAGTTACCGCAGCATATCCCGACTGTGGGACGGGAAATGGGGAAATGGAAGAACTGCCATCAACATAAAAAATCAGATCTGAATTATCAATAGGCCTGCCTGTTAAATCCGGGCGAGGTGCGGTAAGGAAGTGATTCCGAAGTAAACAATCGTGTGGTGGTTAAGGTTATCGGGGGGCTGTTCGAGGAACACAGCTGGATTTAAGGTTGAACAATAATGAAACGAGAGGTAGGGGTTTTGCAATAGTGAAACCTCATAGCGGCTCAATCACGCTTGAGTCAGATGCTGGGTTTGCTGAGACGTTAGGAGAGCCACGATAGTGTGAAGTATGCACTTGTACTGGTTGGTGAAGGGTTAGATTAGAGGCTGCCTGTGCTAACAAATGGACAGCAGTAAGAATTTGGGTGAAAAGGTCTGTCATACATAGGTCGTGTGCTGGGGCGATAGCCAGGGCATTTTTCAGAGTAATAAAAGATAGCTTTGCTGAATCAGGTAGATCAAACTTAAGAGGAGCATTTTGAAAGGAGTACGGAGTTAATTCTTTAGTATGTACAGTAACATTCGGAATCCATTGTCTGCAAAAGTTCACTAATCCTAAAAAGGCTGGCACCTGCTTGGGCAATGTAGGAAATGGGGTCTGCAGTACAGGAGTAATGCGTTCTTGAGTAAGGGAGCGATCAGTAGCACTTATTAGGACATCCAAAAATTTGACCTGTCGTTGACCTTTATGAACTTTAGCGGGCGGGATCACATATCCCCATGAATGGAGACGGATGAGCAGGTAAAAAGTGTCACGTTGGTTAGCGATGAAATCAGGGCTGGCAAGGAGTAAGTCATCAACATATTGAATGATGGTGGAGCCACCAGGAGGTGCTAATGTCGCTAACTGGGAGTGCAATGCCTGTGAGAAAAGGGTTGGAGAATGAATGAAGCCCTGTGGAAGTCGAGTCCAAGTGTATTGCGTCTTCTTAAATGTAAAGGCAAACAAATACTGTGATTCAGGGGCGAGGGGTATCGCAAAAAAGGCATGTTGCAAATCAACAAGGGTGAAAATAGTCGCTCCGGTGGGACATTGCTAAGGATTGTCGCCGGGTTTGGGACAATAGGATGTAAGGGTTCCACTATCTGATTAATATGCCGGAGGTCTTGGACCGAACGCCATTCGATGGTCTTCCTATCTTAGGAACTGGAAGAATTGGGGTATTACAGGGCGATTGGCATGGTATCAAAATTCCCTGTTGAAGGAACGATTGAATCATAACCGAGACTCTTTTTTCAGCCTCGGGACGCAAAGGGTACTGTGAAATTGAGGGCAAGGGCATATCAGGTTTGACTCTAATAACAACAGGAGGGACATTAGTGAGACCAACTTCATGTTTGGAGGCTGCCCATAAATCTGCGGGTAGTTCAGAAGTCGTAGATTGGGTTGAATGATGATGGTGCAGTGTGCCAATGTGGACAAATGGGCGTTTAAAATATTCTAAAGTGCCTGCGGGTAGGGTTTGACTATCATTAAGGAAAGGATCAGCTTGTCCTCGTAGTGCAGCTGCCAGAAATCCCAAGGACTTGGCATTGTAGCCTTTATTGACAGAAAGGGTCACGTGGGGTGACACAAGTCCCGACTGACTCCATAGGCTGCGTGGTAACTTGACAAGAAAGGCAGACCCTTCTTTTCCCTTAACATGGCCAACAAAGGAAACGGATTGTAGAGAACCGATGGCATCTTGGTAAATATTCTCCAAATCAGGTGAGCATCCTGTATGATCGTAGCAAAGAGTGACATGTGGACCGGGAATATCTAAGGGAGGTGAAAAGTGTGAGGGATCAAAATCAATCGACCACCACTGTGGAGTAGTGAATAGGGGAAAGTTTCGAAGCTGGGCCTGCGGGATAGGTGATATGGTAATGCCGTTATCAAGGCTTGGGTCACTATATTCTCTCATCTGGACTCTATCGGGTGTTTTAAACAGTGGTACTCAGGGTTAACGTTAGCTGCCAGCATAGAACACAGAGCAATCAGGCGCAGGCACAGAAGTTATTAAATTCTGCAGCTGGTGACCTCGTATTTGAGACAGTTCTATAAACATACCATTATCAATGCATGTATTACTGCTCTGAATTTGCAGTGTCTAATCAGCAACTGTCTAATCAAGGTGGATAGCCTAACTTGGTTCTTTTCCATATGCGCATTCCGTTTTCAAGACCTGTCAATTCTATACTCAATTTTAATTCTTTATCCTGCCAGCTGGCTAACAAGGAAGCATCCTTCAATTTTGGACAATATTCCCTCCATAGAGCAACTAACTTTTTAGCAGTTGACCCCCTATTATTTTCCTAAATCACTTGTTAAGCTTCTATCACTGTTGATAGGTCTTTAGTTGTTCACCCAGCGTTTGCAGTACGCTGCCATTTTAAAAAGTTGTATCTAAAGTTTTACCCATTGCACACTTTGTCTGATGCCAGATGATCCTTCCGATTACAATTTTAACAATTGATTAAGGAAATTACGTGTGTGATGTTTTATGTCAGGGTCCGCACGCTTTTTGTCCTGTTAATGTGTTATTAAGCAGAGTTATCCGCATCTGCAGGAGATTATAATTTAAATCACGGAGTAATCGCGCTCCATGCAAACCAATTAACAGCTCGAAGATGACACCGTAAAGATTCTATGTCACCCGCCTTACAAAGTTAACGGGAACCTTTTATCGCGAAGGTTTCAGGTAATAACAAGGACCATGTTGGCATCGATATCTCTTTACCTCTTTCAAATAATCACAGCTTGAAACATAATTTTTAAAGTCAAAGTCTGAAAAATGAAATATGAATTCTTTCCCTCTCTTTCTCTTATCTATCTCTCTCCCTCTCTACATAACTCTGTCTGTCTTTGGAACTCTTGTTGCTCTTTCTCTTTATCTGCCTACCTCTCCATCTCTGCCTCTCCCTGACTCGCTCTCTTTCGCTCTCTCTAACAGCTCCTGTCTCTTGTCGCTGGCTCTCTCTCTCTCCTTCAATCTCTTCCTCTGTCTCTCTTTCTCTTTCTTGGATTCAGCCCTTGTCCTTGCGGAAAAATTTTTGAACAAAAATTTTTCATTCTCTTTTGAAAACTTTATCTGTGTTAATCCATTTAAGTCAATTTGCACTGATTAATTTTAGAGGCATTAGCTATTCTTTGAGAAGTATTTTTTTTTTGTCAATTCAAAAAAGACCAACTGTCTGCTGAAATGGTTAATGTTTCCTGCAGAATCTAAGGGGCGGAGAACTTGGCGTGATGGCATTTACGTCTTTTCACGCAATCTAAAAACTTATTCACATTTCAATTACTCTTATTCGTAAAGTTACTTTCTTTTAAACTGATATAGTGTGAACTGAACAACTTTGGGAACATTTGCAAGAGAAATTATGAATGTTTTGCCATTAGTTTTAAACAATTCGAGTACGCATTTTGTTGTCCTTCAGAAGAACCACTTGTTATCATAATAAGGCCAGTACAACATTCCAAGCAGTAGTTATTTAACCTCATCTGATCTACTAAATTTCGTTCAAATGCAATGTTAAGCTTTAGTCATTATTGCCAGCATGCTTCTAAATTGGTAACTCATTAACTTCACTTCTAAAATTTCCTTATTGTGGATCTTTTAATCAACACCTTTTAGTCAATTATCATGTTTTCCGTAGAGAAGGGTTGTTCGATATTTACGGCTTGCGTCTGTGACCGAGTGCGTGTCGCTAAGGGGGATACGTTAGCAGGAGTTTCATTGGTAATGGGATCAGAAGTGGGAGTCAGGACTTGGGAAAGTGGAATTGTAAGACCGGGGAGCGCAAAATGAGGGTGGGGTCCAGGGTTCAAATCCTCCTTGTCTTCCGTATCGCTTGAATATGGGAACATCGGCATGCCAGAGCAACTGGGAGGATCCTCCTTTCCTATAATCTTACGAGCTAGCCCTATCTGTCTGGTGAGAGGAGGTTTCTTATTGCCGAATTGCTTTTTATCATTTTGACTGTTTTCCATACCAAAGCTCACATTACAATTTTAAAGTCTCCCAATTTTTCAATTTACTGTTCACACACTCATTAATATCTCTTTTGCGGGCGTTATCTCTTCAACTCATTGTGATTGTTCGTTGCGTTAAGTGGACTGTTTTTTTCCACTGTAAAATTAAACAATTTGAAAGCGGCATTTTTTTTTTTTCCAGATTGCTTTTTTTTCCTGCATCAATGCTATTGTCAAAGTTCCAAGATCCCTGTGTAACCTAGTGGCCAGATATCGTTACCTAATTTATTGTTTAAAGCAGCGCTGCAGCCAATCTTTGAATATTACGTTCTTGAGAAGGGGTTTCTAAACACATGAAAAATAGAGGGGAATTGCCCCTAGTTTTGTCTAAAGTTTGTCGCATAATGTCAGTAAAATGTGCCCCAGGCAAAAACAACGCTCAAACAAAATTTCTGGTACCAAATCAAATTGGAGGGTCCTTGACCCCAAAAAATTACTGACAGGGTCCCTGACCCGAAAAAATTATTGACAGGGTCCCTGACCCCAAAAAATTACTGAGAGGGTCCCTGACCCCAAAACTTAATCAAAGGGTCCCGGACCCAAATTTATTGACAGCCTGTATAAATCTGATGCGGATGAAAAACGAGATCAACAAGGTCCCTGACCTGCGGCTAATTACACAAAAAAAATGTACTCACAGTCAAATTTAGATTCGAGAACCGTCACCTGTTTAGTTACTTCCGTCAGGGATGAGGGGTCGCAGCACAGATCCGAGAGAGAGAGAGACCAAGGTCAATCTTACCTTGTGCCGGCGTCTGTCTCTTTACTCCGGTCGTGGCCTTGATCACTTTTTCTCAGTCCCTCATGGAAGCTCACTTCAGGATATTGGATTTTTTCTCGCAGCGCCAAATGTTGTATTTTATATTTTCCCCGCGTCTTGACTGTGATAGAGAAATTCAAACAGCATTCATTAGGTAAGCAAAACTGAACTTTATTTCCGAATTTGAACTGACTGCTAGCAGTATATGGCTGATACTTGAAGTTGGAAAGCAGTCAATTACAAACTGCTGAGTCCGCCCCAAGTCTGCGATCGTACAGAAAAGAAGGCGATTCTTATACATTATAGGATCAAGATAACATGAATACAGCTTGGTCAGGAATTTGATTGAAAGTAAAACATAAGTAATAATCATTACAATGGCGTCACCTTGCTGACCTTTAGGGGACTTGAGTTTCATATCATTATCTTGTCTTTGTTTTAAGAAAGGGAAGAAGTTGTTTACATACAGGAAGAGACAGTTGTTCAGCTTGTTATGTATTGAGACTACTTCTAGTTCCAAGCCTTATCTAGACTCTCAGGACATGCTGTCTATGTGTATTCTGAATCTGTGTCTTAGGTTAAATTCAATTGTACCAAGAAGACTTGACTAGTTTTCCCATCATGCCATTATTTGCTTCACACAATACCACAGGAGGAAACCGGAGCACCCGGAAGGTACCCACGCAGACACGGGGAGAACGTGCAGACTCTGCACAGACGGTGACCCAAGCCGGGAATCGAACCTGGGACACTGGTGCTGTGAGGCAGCAGTGCTAAGCTCAGGCAGAGCCAGATTGCACAGATTTGCAGATTTCCTACAGTGCAGAAGGAGGCCATTCAGACCATTGAGTCTGCACTGGCCCTTCGAAAGAGCAACCCCTCCCCTGCCCTAGCCCCGCAACCCTGCCTAACCTGCACATTTCTGGACACGAAGGGGCAATTTAGCACGGCCACCTAACCTTCCCAACTTTGGACCGTGGGTGGAAACCGGAGCACCTGGAGGAAACCCACGCAGACGGGGAGAAAGTGCAAACTCTGCACAGACAAGTAACATACGGATGGAATTGAACCCGGGAACCTGGCGCTGTGAGGCAGTAGTGCTAACTACTGTGCATGTTTGATGGCACCACGTGAGGTTCAGCTGCACAGGAGGGGAAGAAGAAAAAAGGAAGAGCAATAGTGCATACAAGCATACAGACCAGGAGCAGGAGTAGGCCACTGCAAGCATACAGACCAGGAGCAGGAGTAGGCCACTGCAAGCATACAGACCAGGAGCAGGAGTAGGCCACTGCAAGCATATAGACCAGGAGCAGGAGTAGGCCACTGCAAGCATATAGACCAGGAGCAGGAGTAGGCCACTACAAGCATATAGACCAGGAGCATCGAGTCCTCGAGCCTGCGGTCGCCATTCAATAAGATCATGGCAGATCCGATTGTAACCTCAACCCCACATTCGTGCCTAATCACCTTTCACTCCCTTGTTATTCAAGAATCTATCAGCTCAGCCTTAAAAATATTCAAAGACTCTGCTTCTGCTGTCTTTTGAGAAAGAGAGTTTCAGAGACTCACTACCCTCTGAGTGGAAAGAATTCTCCACATACACCCAGTGGCGGACTGGGTCTAAAAATATTAGTTGCCAGGAGACAAAGGGAGCCCACCCACAACTACAATGCTATAATTTAATTTTCATAACGAATAAATAAAATTTTCAAAAAATACATATGGAAAAAAGGGGACAATTAAAATTTTTGTGGGAAAAAATGTGTATTTCTTAGTAATTACAGTGTACATGTACTGTACATATTACTGGCAGTAGATACCAAATGTAAATACAGAATGTTGTAATTGAATTTTTTATTTATTTTTTTAAATTTTAAGTAATTGGTTGATATTTTTAAATAGTTTACTGCACAATGTACACATTAACAGATAGCTCAAAGCACAATAGAGCATTGCATGCAGTCAACTATATTAAGAGCAATCGTTTATGTTCGCTGGATGATTGTGCGAATCTGCCAATAATTGCTTCTGCATCCAATTCATCTAACAATTCCTTTTCAATGGATAGCAACATGTATGATTCCAAATTCTCCTCAGACAGTGAATTTCTTAACCTTGTCTTTATGATCTTTAGCTTTGAAAATGTCCTCTCACATTGGACTTGAGTAACTGATAGTGTGCAGATGACTGTATAAAGTTCATAAAGGTTATCATATGCCTTGTCATGAAGTCTGTTGGATGCCAGAATTTTTAGTACACACGAAGGCAAGTGCTGCAAATTGTACAATTGTTGCAACTGGAATCCATATTCTCACCATCATTAGGCAATAGCTTTAATACATCAAAGTTTGAAGCAAAAGAAAACAATTCCAATATTACTTGATCTTTGATGATTTGTGGAAACAGCTTAATAATACCTTCCAATGCTTCATCTTCAAGGCCCTTCTCTGCAATAGTTTTAAACTTTGCTGGGTCCAAGCAGGACACATCTTTATACAACTGTTTGTGTTGTACAAAGCGTGATTCTAGTGACTGGACAATGCGATCCATTATTAGGCTAAACACATTTACTCGAAAATCAGCTAGAGAATCTGAGGAATTTCTTTCATCATCAATAAGCTCATCTGCCATTCTTTTCTTCTTCCTCTTCCTCTTAACTGGCAATGCTGTTTCCAACGCATCAATTTCCAATGTTTGATATTCATCTGTGAAATCCTGTTATTACATTTATTTACAAATTCCAAAGCCTTGCTGTGAACATTATCAAATGTTCTTGTCTGTTCCTTCAACTTTGTTGTAGCTGAATCTACCAAACTCCATGCAGTAAACATATCTAAACCACTTGTCTGTAGATAACTTGATAACGGGGTTGTAGTTTCAAATATATACAAGTAAGTAAATGCTGTCAATATGGTTTCAAATTTTAGAAGACTTTGAAGTAAAACATTTGCTTCATGTTTTGTTTTTGCATCAAACTTTTCTGAATCTTGTATCATTGATAAGCATGTCAATAGATTTACGAAAGTACTGGCAGCGGCATCATCAAAACATCCAAATATAGTTGTTGCTGCATTGGATTTTCCTGACCATCTGGTCTCACCAATTAGCTTTAATCGTTTCATTTTTTCTTGTCCTAGATGTTTTCCAACAACTTCTATCCATACAGCCATTCTCTTGTATGATGCTTTCACAAAAGGTGCTATATTCTGGAGCAAATTGAAAAAAGAAACTGCAGGCACACAACATTTTGTTGTTTCAGTTATCACCAAATTCAAGACATGGGCATAGCACCATATATGAACATGTTGATCAGCCACATCAGCAATTTAACTTTGTAAACCATTATACTGGCCATGGTAGCTTGCAGCGCCATCTGTGCTACCAGATAAACATTTTTGGAGGTCAATTTTAAGATGCTGTAATGTTTCAATCAATAGATCAAAAAGTCCCTGTCCTGTACCATCATTACTTGGCACAACTGAAAGTAGTCGGTCACAGATAATACCTTTAAGCACATACCGAATAATAATGCTAAACTGATCGATGGATGAATTATCTTGTGTTGAATCAACCTGAATAGAATAATATTTTGCTTGAGAAATTTCATGACTAATTCTTCCTTGTATCATATTCTTCATAATTTTGATTAACATGTTTATAGTTGTTTTACTCAGGTATGTAACAAGTCCACCACGGCCTTTACTTTGAGCCTTTCCTTGTTGCTCTAATCGTTTGATTCTTTGTTTAGTCTTGTTTTGCACTGCAGAAACGTGAGCTGCCATAATGGGGTCATATTTTTCCATCAACTGCACTGTAGCTAAAAAATTGCCATGATTCAGAACCTCATTATCTAGAGTGTAGGCCGATTCATTTCTGTGACCTCGAAAAGGAAGTGCTTGCTTGCCTAACATCTTTATGATGTCTATAATCCTCATGACAATACTTTTCTGCTTCAATACTTCTTCTTTCCTTTTAATTAGTGATGCTGCAAAAAATTTATCTAAGGTGCCATCATTAACCACACTGATATATTGCTGAGCATTTCTGACATGTGTTGTTGTCGATTCATGTAAAGTCAAGCTCTGGCTAATACGCCTGTAGTCACTAAAGCCACGTACAAAGGGTGATGGATTACAAGTGTTGGGAAACTCAAAGGCTAAGCAGTATGAACAATATAAGCATCTATTTTCTTTGTTATATGTTAGCCATTTTCTTGGGACTGAGTCATTCATAATTTTCCTCTCATGCAAACGAGCATCAAATGGCAGATCATCAAGTGGCTGAAGTGGATGTTCAGCAAAAAACTGTTTTAGCTTTGCTCATGATGGATATTGGAAGATTCCAGTAATTGATCTTTCATTTTCTTGTGTAGGTTCATTTACAGGATGTGCTTCAGAAATCAAGTCATTTATGCTTGAAGGAATATCTGATTCCCTGTCACTAGTTGAAGCTATGTGTTCAGATGTTGCAACTACAGGCAGTACAGATACCGGAACAAGGAAGCCAGAAGAAATATTGGGCCTGGGTTGATTAGTAATGGATGCACTTGTATTTGTCTCTACATTCAAAGTAGCTCTTCTCTGTTCTTGTAACTCGCATGTCATTGCACCATCACCATGAGCATTGTTTCTTGCTTCTTGATTATTTGTTGCAGAACTGGATATTGATGTGGATTGTGCTTGTGGTATTATAAACTCTGTAATAGGCCTGCATCGCTTGGCTGATTCCTTCCTTTCTGCTTCTTTTTGTTCTTTGCATTTTAGTGACCCAGATTTATGCTTTTTTTTCCCATGCTGGTAGGGGTAATATTCCTGAAATAAAAACTTGATTAAAAATAGCCCACATTGGGAAAAATGAATATTGATGATTGCAAGAATAACTTGAAGGAACGCCAGATAAACCCCTACTTGATAAAAAAATATAAAATAACTTACTTACACTTCAATAAGCTATGTTCATTAGTCAATACTACTGTGGCCTATGCAGCTTCAGAAGAGGAGACAATCCACTGTCCAGTGTTCACACCAGCAAGCAACTGAGCCAACTGTTGAAACTTAGACGTTTGGTCCGACTATAGTAAGACATTAAGAATGGTCCCACGACCAAAGTTAACATGTCCAGTTTGATACCAGGGTAGTGTTACAAGTCGCAACCCTTTGAGTTTACCGATCATGGCTTATCACTTCAATATCTTTGGCCTCATGATTCACGGTCAAAGGTACCGCTTCTCCTTTTCGGTGACCTCACGACCCTATGTACTGCTTGATAGCCTTTCAAGTTGCCGACCATCTCAAATCACGAACTGTAACTTTATCTTTAAATTCACACACTCTTGCTGAAAACGTGGATTTCCAACTATGTCCGACCCAGGTGAACCAGCACCCCCCCCCCCCCCCACTCCTTTTCACATCCGTTTAACACTGCTTTGTTCCTTCATACACTGAGTAATTATTTGTTTGTTTCTTTATTGCATTTTTATTTGGTATTGCTCTTTTTAAAAACAATTATATTTTATTAAGTTAGAATACAAATCTCAGGAAAGAAGTTGGAGATTTATTTATCTAATTAATTATAATTTTTAAGGGCCCTTCAGAGATTCACGGGCCCCTTGGCTCTCCGGGCCCCGGACCGATGTACCGGCTGAACCAAGACTACTGCTTGATATCCTTTGAAGTTGCCGACCATCTCAAATCACGAATTGTAACTTTATCTTTAAATTCACACACACTTGCTGAAAACATGGAATTTCCTTAATTATGCCCGACCCGGGCCCCCCTATTCCACATCCTTCCACTACCTCCCCTGCTTCGTTCCTTTTCATGCACTGCTTATTTGTGTCCTGTTCTCTTTTTTTTCTTATTCCTTTTCATTACTAAAACAGTTGTCTGTTTGTTTCTTTATTGCATTTTTATTTGATATAGGGAGCCCACTTCATCAGGGGCTCAGTTGCCATCGGGCAAGCTGACACCCTGGCACTGTTAGAGAAGAAGTTCCATGATTTTGAACAGCGACATTGAAGGAACAGGGGCCAGGATTCTCCCCTACCTGGCGGGCGGGGGGCCCGACGTAGCGGAGTGGCGCCAACCACTCCGGCGTCGGGCCTCCCCAAAGGTGCGGAATTCTCTTTAGGGGCTAGGCCCACGCCGCAGTGGTTGGCGCCATGCTGACTGGCGCCAAAACCAGAGCCAACGGCCTTTGACGCCCACCGCCTGGCATCGGGGCTGGCCGAAAGGCCTTCGCCAGTTTGCGCATGCGCCGGTGCGTCAGCGGCTGCTGACGTCACCACTGGCGCATGCGTGGTAGGAGTGGTCTCTTCCACCTTCGCCATGGTGGAGGCCGTGGTGGTGGCGGAAGAAAAAGAGTGCCCCCACGGCACAGGCCCGCCCGCCGATCGGTGGGCCCCGATCGAGCGCCAGGCCACCGTGGGGGCACCCCCCGGGGCCTGATCGCCCCGCGCCCCCCCCCCCCCGGGGACCCGCTCGGGCCGCCAATCCCTCTGGCACCAGAGGTGCTCCAATTTCCACTGGCGGGAGAGGCCTGTTAGCGACGGGACTTTGGCCCATCGCGGGCCAGAGAATCGCCGCGGGGGGCACACTGATCGGCGCAGCGTGATTCCTGCTCCCGACGATTCCCGGGTGGCGGAGAATTCCGGCCACGGCGGGGGCAGGATTTACGCCGGACCCGGGCGATTTCCCGACCCTGCGGGGGGTCGGAGAATTCCGCCCAGGGATATCTTTCCAAGTCAGGGTGGTGAGTGACTGGAAGGGGAAGCTCCAGGTGGTGGGGTTCCCAGGTATCTGTTGTCCAGGTCCTTCTAGATGGTAGTGTTTGTGGGTTTGGAAAGTGTGTTCGGGGGAGGCTTGGTGAGTTTCTGTAGTCCATTTTTTAGATGTACACATGGCTGCTGCTGTTCATCAGTGGTGGAGGGTGTGAATGTTTGAGGACGGGGTGCCAATCAAATTGGCTGCTTTGTCCTGGATGGTGTCAAACCTCTTGAGTGTTGGTGGAGTGTATCCCATCATGCTCCTGATTTGTGCCTGGTGAATCAGGAGGTGAGTTACTTGTCGTAAGATTCCTCTTGTAGCCACAGTATTTATATGGCATGGGCAGTTAAGTTTCTGGTCAATAGTAATTGCCAGGATGTTGATTGTGGGGGATTCAGCGATTGTAATACAATTGAATTGCATGGAGCGATGGCTGCATTCTCTCTTGTTGGAGATGGTCATTGTCTGACACTTAAGTGGCGCAAATGTTACTTGGCACTTGTTAGCCCAAGCCAGGATATTGTCCAGGCCTTGCTGCAGTTGATCGCGCCCTCTTTTTCGTTCCTTGAATCTGTCCTTGAACCCTCTGTGACGTCCTCTTTCTCCAGCACTCGGTCTGTAACACCCCAATCTTATTTACTACATGATGCACAATCAATGGACACGAAACGTAGATAAAGTCCGAACAATAGGCTTTAATACACAAGAAGTGGACCCGGCAGCAGACATACAGAAGAATGGACTTGCTGCAGTGGACTGTTTTAGTATCTAAGGAGTCGTGATTGGTGCTGAACATTGTGCAATCATCTGTGAACATCCTCATTTCTAATCTTATGATGGAGGGAAGGTCATTGATGAAGCAGCTGAAGATGGTTGGACCCAGGACACTACCCTGAGGAACTCCTGCAGTGATGTCGTGGAGCTGAGATGATTGACCTCCAAACATCACATCCATCTTCCCTTTGTGCCAGGTATGATTCCAATCATAAGAACTAAGAGCAGGAGTAGGCCATCTGGCCCCTCGAGCCTGCTCCGCCATTCAATGAGATCATGGCTGATCTTTTGTGGACTCAGCTCCACTTTCCGGTCCGAACACCATAACCCTTAATCCCTTTATTCTTCAAAAAACTATCTATCTTTACCTTAAAAACATTTAATGAAGGAGCCTCAACTGCTTCACTGGGGAAGGAAATCCATAGATTCACAACCCTTTGGGTGAAAAAGTTCCTCCTAAACACAGTCCTAAATCTACTTCCCCTTATTTTGAGGCTATGCCCCCTAGTTCTGCTGTCACCCGCCAGTGGAAACAACCTGCCCGCATCTATCCTATCTATTCCCTTCATAATTTTAAATGTTTCTATAAGATCCCCCCTCATCCTTCTAAATTCCAACGAGTACAGTCCCAGTCTACTCAACCTCTCCTCATAATCCAACCCCTTCAGCTCTGGGATTAACCTAGTGAATCTCCTCTGCACACCCTCCAGTGCCAGTACGTCCTTTCTCAAGTAAGGAGACCAAAACTGAACACAATACTCCAGGTGTGGCCTCACTAACACCTTATACAATTGCAACATAACCTCCCTAGTCTTAAACTCCATCCCTCTAGCAATGAAGGACATTGTATTCCATCAGTGGAGAGTTTCCCCCCGATTCCCATTGACTCCATTTAGCAAGGGCTCCTTGATACCATACTCAAGTCATCTGCTGCCTTGATATTAAGGGCAGTCACTCTCACCTCACTGCTGGAGTTCAGCTCTTTTGTCCATGTTTGAACCAAGACTGTAATGAAGTCAGGAAATAAGTGGCCCAGGCAGAACTAGTCGGAAGGTTCATTGAACCATCATAGAATTTACAGTGCAGAAGGAGGCATTTGGCCCATCTAATCTGCACTGGCCCTTGGTAAGAGCACCCTAAGCCCACACTGCCGCCTCATCCCCGTAACCCAGCAACCCCACCTCACCTAACCTTTGTTTTGGACACTAAGGGCAATTTAGCACGGCCAATCCACCTAACCCATGCATCTTTAGACTTGTGGGAGGAAACCGGAGCACCCGGAGGAAACCCACGCACACACGGGGAGAACATGAAGACTCCACACAGACAGTGACTTCAGTCCGGGAATTGAACCCGGGTCCCTAGCGCTGTGAAGCAACAATGCTAATCTCTGCCCGATGTTCTGGAGACCCAGGTTCAAATCCCACCGGTGCAGATGTTGGAATTTGAATTCAATAAACATCTGGAATTACAAGCCTATTGTCGTCAAAACCCATTGGTTCACTAATGGCCTTTAGGGAAGGAAATCTGCCATCATTACCTGGGCGGACTTACGTGTAACTCCAGATCCATAGCAATGTGGTTGACTCTTAACTGCCCATCAAGGGTAATTAGGGATGGGCAATATATGCTGGCACAGCCTGCATCCCATGAACGAATAAAATAAAACTTGGGTATACTGTGAGCAGTTCTGGGCACCACATCTTGGGAAAGATACTTTGGCCTTCGAGGGAAGGCAATGTAGGTTTGCAAAGATGATACTTGGACTACAGGGGATAAGTTACTGCGCGAATGGCACAAATTAGGCCTACGTTTGCTAGAATTTAGGAGTTGAGGGAGGGAACTGATTGAAGGTATTAACAGGGAAAGACAGGGTCCACAAAGACAATCTATTTCCACTGGTTGGAGATTTTAAAACTAGGGGCATATTCTAAAATTTAGGGCTAAACCATTCAGGAGAGATGTTAGGAAAAGCTTCTCCACCCAAAGGGTGGTAGAGGTTTGGAATTCTCTCCCACAAACAGCAGTTGGAGCTGGATCGGTTGTTAATTTTAACTCTGAGGTAGAACGTAGAACAGTACAGCACAGTACAGGCCCTTCAGCCCACGATGTTGTGCCAACCATTTATCCTAATCTAAGATCAACCTAACCTACACCCCTTCAATTTACTGCTGTCCATGTGCCTGTCCAAGAGTCGCTTAAATGTCCCAAATGACTCTGACTCCACCACCTCTGCTGACAGTGCATTCCATACACCACCACTCTCTGTGTAAAGAACCTCCCTCTGACATCTCCCCTATACCTTCCTCCAATCACCTTAAAACCATATCCCATCGTGACACCCATTTCCGCCCTGGGGAAAAGTCTCTGGCTATCCACTCTATCCATGCCTCTCATCACCTAATACACCTCTATCAAGTCACCTCTCTTCCTTCGCTCCAGTGAGAAAAGCCCTAGCTCGCTCAACATTTCTTCATAGGACATGCCCTCCAGTCCAGGCAGAATCCTGGTAAATCTCCTCTGCATCCTCTCCAAAGCATCCACATCCTTCCTATAATGAGGCGACCAGAACTGGACACAATATTCCGTGTGGTCTAACCAGCATTTTATAAAGCTGGAGCAAAACCTCGCGGCTCTTGAACTCAATCCCCCTGTTAATGAAAGCCAACACACCATACGCCTTCTTAACAACCCTATCAACCTGGGTGTCAACTTTGAGGAATCTATGTATGTGGACCCCAAGATCCCTCTGTTCCTCCACACTTCCAAGAATCCTGCCTTTAACCCTGTATTCAGCATTCAAATTCGACCTTCCAAAATGAATCACCACATTTATCCAAGTTGAACTGCATCTGCCACTTCTCAGCCCAGCTCTGCATCCTATCAATGTCCTGTTGTAACCTGCAACAACCCTCAACACTATCTACAACTCCACCAACCTTTGTGTCATCAGTAAACTTACTAACTCACCCTTCCACTTCCTCATCTGGTTTAGCACAGGGCTGGTTTAGCACAGGGCTTAATCGCTGGCTTTGAAAGCAGATCAAGGCAGGCCAGCAGCACGGTTCAATTCCCGTACCAGCCTCCCCGAACAGGTGCCGGAATGTGGCGACCAGGGGCTTTTCACAGTAACTTCATTTGAAGCCTACTTGTGACAATAAGTGATTTTCATTTCATTTCATCCAAGTCATTTATAAAAACCGCAAAGAGCAGAGGTCCCAGAACAGATCCCTGTGGGACACCACTGTCACCAACCTCCAGGCGGAATACTTTCCATCCACTACCACTCGCTATCTTCTTTCAGTCTGTAAATTCTGTATCCAGACAGCCAAATTTCCCTGTATCCCATGCCCCCTAACTTCCTGAATGAGCCTACCATGGGGAACCTTATCAAATGCCTTGCTGAAATCCAGATACACCACATCCACTGCCCAACCTTCATCAATGTGTCTTGTCACATCCTCAAAGAATTCAATGAAGCGTGTGAGGCATGATCTGCCCCTCACAAAGCCATGCTGACTTTCTTTAATCAAACTATGTTTTTCTAAATAATCATAAATCCTATCTCAGAATCCTTTCTGATATTTTGCTCACCACAGACATAAGACTGGTCTGTAATTCCCAGGGATTTTCCTATTCCCTTCCTTGAACAGGGGAACAACATTCGCCTCCCTCCAGTCATCCGGTACTACTCCAGTGGAGAGTGAGGACGCAAAGATCATCGCCAACGGCGCAGCAATCTCCTCCCTCGCTTCCCATAGTAACCTTGGGTATATCCCTCCAGGCCCAGGGAACTTATCTATCCTGATGTGTTTCAAAATTTCCAGCACATCCTCCTTAATATCAAGCTGTTCGTGTCGTTAACCTGGTTCATGCTGTTCTCATGGGCAACAAAGTGCATACTGAAGCAAAATATTCATTTAGGGCCTCCCCTATCTCCTCAGACTTTAGGCACAAGTTCCCTCCACTATCCCTGATCGGCCCTACCCTCACTCTGATCATCCTCTTATTTCTCACATAAGGGTAGAACACCTTGGCGGTTTTCCCTAATCCTTCCCATCAGGGCTTTTTCATGCCCCCTTCTAGCTCTCCTAAGTCCATTTTTGAGTTCCTTCCTGGCTACCTTGTAACCCTCTAGAGCCGTGCCAGATCCTTGCTTCCTCAATGTTACGTAAGCTTCCTTCTTCCTCTTGACTAGAAGCTCCACTTCTCTTGTCATCCAAGGCTCCCTCCTCGTCTCAGTGGGACAAAACTATCCAGCACTCGCAGCAAGTGCTCCTTATACAACCCCCACATTACTGTTGTGTATTTCCCAAAGAACAACTGTTCCCACTTTATGCTCCTCAGCTCCTGTCTAATAGCAGTATAATTTCCCCTCCCCCAATTAAATACGTTCCCATACTGTCTGTTCCTATCCCTGTCCATGACTATAGTAAAGGTCAAGAAGTTGTGGTCACTGTCACCGAAATGCTCTCCCACCGAGACATCTGACACCTGGCCTGGTATGCTGCCAAGCACCAAATCCAATATGGCCTCGCCCCCCTAGTCGGCCTATCTACACATTGAGCCAGGAATCCATCCCATAGACACCTGCCAAAATCTGCTCAATCCAAAACATTTCCACTGAGGCTGAGGATACACCCTGTCTCACTCTGTAGATGTTGGTCTGTGGAAAGAGGCGGGGTGTGAGTGCCTCATCCCTTTAATAGTGAGATACCACCCCTGAGTGCCCTGACTGCTCATTGGTCATGTCCTATTTTATATGTTCATTGGTTCCATGTTTGCATATCATGACAGTGACCCTCCAGTTTAGGTTCAATCCATCCTTCATGTACAGGTCCCACCTTCCCCAGAAGGTATCCCAATGATCCACATAGATGAAGTCTTCCCTCCTGCATCAGCCCTGTAGCCACGTTTTCAGCTGCACTCGCTCTCTGTTCCTTGTCTCACTTGCACGTGGCACCGGTAGCAATCCTGAGATCACTACTCTTGTCCTGCTCTTTAGCTTCCAACCTAACTCCCTAAAATCACTTTTTAGATCCTCATCCCTTTTCTTAGCTATGGCGTTGGAGCCTATGTGCACCACGGCTTCTGGTTGCTCCCCTTCCCCCTGAAGAATCCTGTAGACTCGAACTGAGACATCCCTGACCCTGGCACTCGGGAAGCAACATACCTTCCGGGAGTCTCGATCGCGACCACAGAATCTCTTATCTGTAAATAAATAGATAGGTTTTTGTTAAGAAGGTATATGGAGTTAGGTCATAGATCAACCGTAATCTCATTGAATGCCAGGACAGGCTCGAGGGGCTGAATGACTTAGACCTGCTCCTGTCTTTCCCCTATCCCCATCTTTCTCTCCATCTATGCCCACTTCCACTTGAGCTACCTTTGGTCACCGCATGTCAGTTATAACAACTGGCTGCACAGGCAACCTTCTTCTACTCCCTGTCATTGAATGGACAATTGATATCAGCCTTGCCAGTCACCCCCATTACCCATTTTTTATTTTACTGTTTCGTTTCGCCCTTCATTTTATATCTCAACAAATCAACATAGTGAAACCTATTCAAAATTGTTCCCAATTTTGGCACAAACCAGATGGAGTTATAATGGGATTTTGGGCTGGGTTCTCTGCTCCCCAGTGCCGAAATCACATTCGGCGATGGGGGCGGAGAATCCGGTTTGCCGCCAAAATCGGGAGCGGTGACCGTTTTTGTATTCTCCGCCCCCTGAAAAATGGCGTACTCTCGGAGTACGCCTTGCCGATTATCCGGTCCGGGGCGCGCGAGCGGCAGAAGGGGGGGAAACTACTCTCGCGGTCCAGGCCCGCGGGCTGAGTCCTCGGAACCGGATGTGTTCAGGGCAGCTGGAGCTGTGAGCTGTACGCTGCCTCCCTGCTCGCCCCCAGCAAAACAGGAAATCGGTGGCCGTTTTACGTCAGTTCCCGAAATTAAACACCAACATTTCCACGTCAGAGTGGGGACCTGGTCTCCAAGCTGGAGAATCCAGCCCGCTGTTTCAGCAGACACCACTTCTCACGGCTGAACATTATGTGGCCTGGATCTCCTAGCTTTCCCTCTGACCATCATTCCTGTGGCTTCACATGAGAAATTACCATGACCTGGGGAGCTGGTATCCTCTGTATAAAGATTTAGTGTCATGGCCCCGGAACATATAAATGGGCAATGTTTTTGCACCAGGTCACTCTCCATTCACCTCTGCTTGTGCACCAATGAATTGGGCTGTGCTCTTAACTATTTGCAATTCGACTGCAACGCCTCGTGAGTTTGGTCAATCCAGAGTGAGGAATTGACCTGTTTGGCAGGGACTAGGCAGTGGAGCCTTGGGGAGTAGCTGAACGCAGGGTCTGGTATCTCTCAGTGAGTGGGGGGACAGAGAAGGAATGTTCCATCAGAGGGCAGAGTTCAGCTTGGTCAAAGGTCTCTTGTCCTTTATGGCGGCCAATAACCAGGTGGCAATGGCTATGATGTGAGAAGCCCACTTAACTACGAATACCAATGTAAAGGGTTAACATATGCAAAGCTTTGAAAATGGTGGGACAGGTTAATACGGCTGTTTAAAAAATGCATGGAGAGATCCTTAATAAATAAAGACATGGCTTGAAGATACAATGCAAGATACAATACAAATCTTACAGAACTGTGAGAAAATGGAACTCACCTCCCAAAAACTAGCTTTAGGGATTTCAGAGGAATGTCAGACCTGGGGTGCGATCCATTGGCCTCGTTGCGCCGGCCGGTAAATCTCGCGAGGTTTACCAGCATCGTCATGCCTCGTGAGATCTAACGAGATCTCTTGTGGCGTCTGTGATGATCGGAATACCTTGCCCCTTTAAGAGGCTTGGAACCCTGGGGAACTCCGCCTCTGGCTACGCCCCCTGGGAAACAGTACTTAAGATGTGACTCCATTTTGCGAGCACACTTCTCATGGAGGCTGCCATTGTCCACTGCTTATTAAAGCCTTTGATTACTGACCTAACTTTCGTGTCGTAATTGAGAGTGCCTCAGCGTCACAATCTGGGTCCCATCAATTGAGGGCAGGATCCAGATATGCATATGCCGACTCAAATCTACTCAGCACCTGGGAAAAAGCGGCCTCGCTTCAGAGACCCCTCCGAGTGGGTGACATTTAGCACTGGTTTCCACTACCTGGCACACTGGTAGTGCCACCCGGTCACCCTGGCATTGCCACCTGGCACTCCGGCAGTGCCACCTGGGCACCCAGGGTGATAGGCTGGCAGTCCCCAAGTGGCATCTTGCCCATGCTGGGAATTGGACCCAGGGGTGCCGTGCCCTTATGAGGTGGGGTGGGAGGGGTTTGATGACCCCCCTAATTGGTGCATTGGGGCGCTGGGAGGGTCCAGAGACCGAGGTGGGGGGATATGGTGCCCCAATCTCTTTCTGCACTGGCGATCGGAGCACGTTATTGCCGGGACAGGCCTAACTGCAGCCTTGGTGAGGTATTCCTCTACAAGGCCCAGAAATATAATAGCGGGGTAGTTCTCAACACTGCAAGCGCAGGGAAACACCTGGCTAAACGCATCCGACACAGGACTCTGTTCCATTTCCGTGAAATCACACCCATGGTCTTTGCTGCAAGACAGAGAAAAATATTGAGAACAACATCAAGTACTCTTCATTGCATTGATTGATCTGAGCAAAATATTTTATTCAGCATATCACAAGGCACTGTGGATTGAGCTGCAAAGATTTGGATATCCAATAAACTTTGCCACAATCCTGCAACTGCTTCACAAGGATACAACTGCAACTATTTTGAGTGGCAGATCTGAAACAAGATCTTGAACATCCAGTGTTGTAAAACAAGGCTGTGTGACGGCTCCTGTGGCTGTTTACAATGTAGCCGACAGTGTTTATTCACCTCATCAAAGATCAACTGCCCTCTAGTGTCAGCATTTAATACTGCATACATGGAAAACTCAAACCTCAGACGCCTTCTACGCCAAAGGTAAACTGACCACCATAGATATGCACGATCTAGAGTTTGCAGATGGTTCCAGCACCTTTGCCCACTTTGCACCAGACCTTTAAGCCACTCTTGATCTCTTCAATTCTGCAAACAGAAAATCTGGACCGCCCTTGAATGTTGTCAAAACAAAATTCATGTATCAACCCACACCTGGGGCTGGATTCTCTGATTCAGGGGCTATGTCCCCACGCTGGCATGGGAGCGGTGGCGTTTTACGGCAGAAAAAATGGAATGCTTCTGCTACATCCTCCGGATTAAATGCAAGGACCGATAATCGACTGCTGGTGCCCTTCTCAAAGCCATCTCCCCAACAATTCAAACAAAACTCCAACAAAATCAGCTTTGTGGAATGGACATGGACAAAGGAATCTCCCTTGTTTTATCCTGTTTCCTCAATGTTCAAGGGGAGGACAACGAAAACACTTCAAAGACACTCCGGAAGGGATTCTCCGCTCTGCCAGCCGCATGTTTTTCAGCCGTTCGCTAGCGGTGGGATTCTATCTTCCCGCTGATTGTCAATGGGATTTCCCATTGTAACCACCCCACGCCACTGTGAAACCTTAATAATCTTTATTCATGTCACAAGTAGGCTTACATTAACACTGCAATGAAGTTACTGTGAAAATCCCCTAGTGGCCACATTCCGGTGCCTGTTCGGGGAGAACAGGTGGCACGGTAGCTCAGTGGTTAGCACTGTTGCTTCACAGCGCCAGAGACCTGGGTTTGATTCCTGGCTCGGGTCACTGTCTGTGCAGAGCCTGCACGTTCTCCCCGTGCCTGCGTGGGTTTTGTCCGGGTGCTCCGGTTTCCTCCCACAAGTCCCAAAAGATGTGCTTGAATCGCAACAACCGGAGAATTGTGGCCTCTGAAACGCTCCTTGAAGCACATTGAGCTTAATGAACAGGCCACCTTCCTGTACCTAGATAACGTCACCATCTGCGGCCACAATCAGCAGGACCATGACCATAAGGAGAAATGCATGTTCCACACCAACCGCTTAGCCATCCTTGGCCATGTCGTGAAAAATGGAGTCCTAGGGCCCGGCCCCGACCGCATACGTCCCCTCCTGGAACTCCCTCTCCCCAACTTCCCCAAGGCCCTGAAACGATGCCTGGGGTTTTTCTCCTATTACACTCAGTGGGTCCCTAATTATGCGGACAAGGCCCGCCCACTCATCAAGTCCACAGTTTTCCCCCTGGCGGTTGAGGCCTGCCAGACCTTCAACCGCATCAAGGCCGACATCGCCAAGGCCACGATACACGTGGTCGACGAGTCCCTCCCTTTCCAGGTGGAGAGCGATGCATCAGACGTAGCTCTGGCCGCCACCCTCAACCAGGCAGGCAGGCCCGTGGCCTTCTTTTCCCACACCCTCCATGCCTCCAAAATTCGGCACTCCTCTGTCAAAAAGGAGGCCCAAGCCGTCGTGGAAGCTGTGCAGCATTGTGGCCATTACCTGGCCGGCAAGAGATTCACTCTCCTCACTGACCAAGGTCGGTTGCCTTTATGTTCAATAATACACAGCGGGGCAAGTTCAAAAATGACAAGATCTTGAGGTGGAAGATCGAGCTCTCCACCTATAATTAAGAGATTTTGTATTGTCCGGGCCCCCTGATGCCCTATCCCGCAGTACATGTGACAGCGCACAAGTGGACCGACTCCAGGCACTCCACAATGACCTCTGCCATCCAGGGGTCACCCGGTTCTTCCATTTCATCAAGGCCCGCAACCTGCCTTACGCCATTGAGGAGGTCAGGACCATCACCAGAGACTGCCAAGTCTGCGGAGAGTGCAAGCCGCATTTCTACCGGCCAGATCGAGCGCACCTGGTGAAGGATTCACGCCCTTTTGAACGCGTGGACTTCAAAGGGCCCCTGACCTCCACCGGGCGCAACACGTACTTTCTGAACATGATTGATGAGTACTCCCGGTTCCCTTTTGCCATCCCATGCCCCGATATGACTTCTGCCACGGTAATTAAAGCCCTGCACAGCATCTTCACTCTGTTCGGTTTCCCCACCTACATCCACAGCGATCGGGGATCCTCTTTATGAGCGATGAGTTGCGTCAGTTCCTGCTCAGCAAAGGAATCGCCTCGAGCAGGACGACCAGCTACATCCCCCGGGGAAACAGACAGGTGGAGAGGGAGAACGGGACGGTCTGGAAGGCCGTCCTGCTGGCCCTGTGGTCTAAAAATCTCCCGCTGGCAGGAGGCCCTCCCCGATGCGCTCCACTCCATCTGATTGCTCCTCTGCACCGCGACTAACGAGACCCCTCACGAACGTGTGTTTGCCTTCCCCAGGAAGTCCACTTCCGGGCTCTCGCTCCCAACATGGCTGACAGTTCCAGGACCCTTCCTCCTTCGGAAGCATGTGCGGACTTATTAGTCGGACCCCATGATGGAAAAAGTCCACCTTTTACATGCTAACCGATTCCCGATCTGACACCCCCCCCCCCCCCCCCCCCCCCCCGCCCTGGTTGCCTCTTTCACCCCTGCACCACTCATTCTCCCCCCCAACGAACCTCACCACAGCCCCCGCCCCAGGAGGATCCGTCCTCCCACTGGTTCCACTCAGGGGTGATGAAGACGAGGACAACACGATCCTGGAGTCGCAGGTGACCAAGTCGGTGCCCGCATCACCACCAGGACTGAGGCGATCGCAGAGTAGGGTCAAGGCCCCGACAGACATAACTTGTAATGTTTCCATCAACCCCGCCGGACTCTTTTCTTTAACAGGTGGTGAATGTGGCAGTCACCACCAGTAGTATATTACATGGTTTACGGCACTGCCCATATATTAGAGGTACAGAGGTCCCTGCCTTCTAGCTCCGCCCAGTAGGCGGCGTATAAATGTGTGTGCTCTCCGGTGCTGCAGCCATTCTGGTTCCAGCTACAGGAGGCACAACATCTTTGCTCAATAAAGCCTCGATTGTTCCACTATTCTCGTCTTTGTGGTAATTGATCGTGCATCAATTTGCGATGTTTTTCTGCATGTGCGCTCTCGATGCTGATTTGTAAGTGCCAGTGAGGCAACAGGTTGAAATAACTGCGTTTTCTATCAAAAAGTGGAACTGAGAACACATGAAGTATGGTCAATGGCATCATTCTGTTTTGTCCCCTCATCGTTCAATGTTGTGGTTGTCTGGCTGGCTGTTCCTTCCTGGAGGGCCCCCCCCCCCCCCCCCCCCTCCAGCTATCGACAGGCAGCCTTTCTCTCACTTAAGCCAGGGGACGTCACTGCATGATGTTGGGCCAAATCCAGTGTAAAGGTCGCTCCTACTCTGGTCACTCTGCTGCAAAGACTCAGAAGGCTGACCTTTCGATAGAAACTGAGTATTTATCACTTCACACCGTGCATGTGATTCTTGACTGAAAGAAGATGGGAGTTGGGGGTGGGTGGGGTGGGTGGGGGGCTGAATGATGAAACAGAAACCTAAGCAAGGTTCAGAATATCATGGACTTCCGGTGGCGACTGGTGGGAGAAGGTCGCACATAAGGTAACCTCCGCGATGCTCGTTGTTTTATTTTGGACTTTCGAACCCCGTTCTCGGGGATTTTGCTTACCAGAACCGGCCCCTCATAATTTGGAACTAGTGAGGAATTTGTCGGCGGAAATATGTCAAAATCAGCGGGAGGGAAGGCGGCAGGTATGTCCTGGGGTGTAGCTTCCCCTATCATGGTGGAAACGCTGACTTGGGTGATGGCGCAGAAGTTTGAAAAAGAGATTGCGAAGCATTTTGATGATGGAAACCCTTAAGCGGTCAATTGAGGAGGCACTACTAAATCTCCTCCTTAGCCTTCTTCACAAGTGAGGACACAAATAAGATACCTGAAATGGTGGGGAATGCAGGGTTTAGTCAGAGGGAGGAACTGAAGGTGATCAATATTAGTAGAGAAACGGTGTTGGGGAAATTGATGGGATTGAAGGTTGGTAAAGCCTAATTATCTACATCCCAGATGAAATGAAAATCACTTATTGTCACGAGTAGGCTTCAAATGAAGTTACTGCGAAAAGCCCCTAGTCGCCACATTCTAGCGCCTGTTCAGGGAGGCTGTTACGGGAATCGAACCGTGCTGCTGGCCTGACTTGGTCTGCTTTCAAAGCCAGCGATTTAGCCCTGTGCTAAACAGCCCCCATGTAACGCCACTATTTAAAAAGGGAGGTGGAGAGAAAGCAGGGAATTATAGACCAGTAAGCCTTATATCAGTGGTGGGGACAATTCTAGAATCTATTGTCAAAGATTTTATGATGTGGAGGAGATGGCCTGGGGTGGGTACACCAGGTTCAAGTCCAACAGGTGTGTTTGGAATCACTAGTTTTCGGAGCACAGCTCCTCCATCAGGTGACTCACCTGAATTGTTGTAAATTAGGAGAGGGGAATGTGCAACGAGACCTGGGTGTCCTTGTATACCAGTCACTGAAGGTAATTGCGAGAGGTTTCGAGTACAGGAGCAGGGATGTCTTGCTGCAATTATACAGGGCCTTGGTGAGGCCACATCTGGAATATTGTGTGCAGTTTTGTCTTGATGAGACCATCAATTCACGTGACATGTGGTTGGAAGTGAACAGTGGCTTTATTCGTCTTACAACAGAGCCTGCCTGTGATGAGATGAACTCCAGATGAACTGGCAGCAGGCTCACAGCACTGATCTTTATACGTCCGGTTGGGGGAGGAGCCATGGGCGGAGCCATGGGCGGAGCCAAGGGTGGAGCCCAGTACAAACTCCTCATCTCCCCCTATGGGCAGGGCCGCGCGATTACACACAATCCGGTACAGAGTACAGGCTCAATACATGTGGTACAATACAGTGTGAATTACTGAGGTTTATAATTCACCACAGGTCTCCTTATCTGAGGAAGGATATTCTAGCTATAGAGGAAGTGGAGCGAAGGTTTACCAGACTGATTCCTGGGATGGCGGGACTGGCATACGAGGGGAGATTGAATCGGTTAGGATTGTGTTTGCTGGAGTTCAGAAGAATGAGGTCAGATCTCATAGAAACCTCTAGAATTCTAACAGGACTGGACAGGGTTGATGCAGGAAGGATGTTCCGATGGTGGGAGTGTCCAGAACCAGGGGGGTCACAGTCTGAGGATACGCGTTAGACCATTTAGAACAGAGATGAGGAGAAATTTAGCAAGGTGCTCTCAAAGGAACCTGGCGAATTATTATACTGCATGTTGTATTGGCATGCACTACAGCCACTATGTGCAGTGGTAGAGGGAACTATTTAACTCATCTCGGAATTACATCCTCCACCCCTTTTAGGAATGATAGTTTTATTATTACAGCTAAAAGTACTTATTTCATTTTCCAGATGACAGAGTATTCACATTTTCTAAAATATATACCAGTGAATGCAAGCAGGTAGATCAAGCACAGATACAATCCTCCGCACCTTCAGCGGCTAGGCCGGCGCCGGCAGGGTTGGCACCACGCCAACCGGCGCCAAAGGGCCTCCGCCAGCCGCCATGAGCTGGCGCATGCGCAGGAGCACCAGCATGTTCTGGCATGATACCAGCGCATGCCTAGGGGGGTTCTTCTCCACGCCGGCCATGGCGGACCTTTACAGCGGCCAGCATGGAGGAAAAGAGTGCCCCCACAGCACAGGCCTGCCTGTAGATTGGTGGGCCCCGATCGCGGGCCAGGCCACCGTGCCCCCCCCCCCCCCCCCCCCCCGCCCCCCGAGGACTCCGCAGGCCGTCCACAGAACCAGGTCCCGCCGGTAAGGACCTTGTTCGATTTATGCAGGCGGGACTGGCCGCCGAAAACGGGCAGGCACTCTGCCCATCGCGGAGCGGAGAATCGCTGGGGGGGGGGGGGCACTGCCAACGGCACCCGACTGGCGCGACGCGATTCCCACCCCCGCCGACAAACCGGCACCGGAGAATCCGGCAGCCGGCACCGGGGCGGTGGGGCTGGATTCACACTGCCCACCCCCCCCCCCCCCCCCCCCCCCCCCCGGCGATTCTCCGGCCCGGCGGGGGGAGTCGGAGAATCCTGCCACATATCTTAGATGACGATCCCATATTTGACAGTGCTCTATCTGAGTTTTGATACCTGTATCAGAGTCTTGGTGACAGACCTTGGCAACAGATGAGGAGACGGTCGTGGTACTGTCACTGGGCTAGTGATCCAAAGACAGAGGGTAATGCTCCATCTTTTATTCATTTTGGGGATGTTGGTGTTGCTGTCTAGGCCTACATTTATTGCCCATCCCTAGCTGCCTTTCAGAAGCTGGTGGTGAGCTGCCGCCTTGAACCGCTACAGTCCACGTGGTATAGGTACATCCACTGTGCTGTTAGAGAGGGAGTTCCAGGATTTTGTCCCAGAGACAGTGAAGGAACGGCAATATATTTTCAAGGTTAGGGGCCTCACGGTAGCATGGTGGTTAGCATCAATGCTTCACAGCTCCAGGGTCCAAGGTTCGATTCCCGGCTGGGTCACTGTCTGTGTGGAGTCTGCACGTCCTCCCCGTGTGTGCGTGGGTTTCCTCCGGGTGCTCCGGTTTCCTCCCACAGTCCAAAGATGTGCGGGTTAGGTGGATTGGCCATGCTAAATTGCCCGTAGTGTAAGGTTAATGGGGGGATTGTTGGGTTATGGGTATACAGGTTACGTGGGTTTAAGTGGGGTGATCATTGTTCGGCACAACGTCGAGGGCCGAAGGGCCTGTTCTGTGCTGTACTGTTCTATGTTCTATGTTCTAAGGTGAGTGACTTTGAGGGTAATCTCCAGATGGTGGGATTCCCAGGTCTTGCCTACTGCACTTGCCCTTCGAGATGCCTGCTGTCTAAGGAACCTTGATTGAGGAACCTTGATGAGTTACTGCAGTACATTTTGTAGATGGTACACACGGCTGCCACTGTGTCTCAGTGGTGGGGGGTTTGATGTTTGTGGTAGGAGGAGCAATCAAATGGGCTGCTCTGTCCTGGATGGTGTCCAGCTTATTGAGTGTTGTTGGAGCTGCACTCATCCAGGCAAATGGAGAGTGATAGTAATCAACTATTTCCTGATAGATCAGATAGGTAAAAAAAAAAGCTATTTTAATGTAAATATTAAGGCCCAGTTTTAATACCCATTTTAAAATGAGGATTTCAGCATTCATAATCTCAAGTCACGACAAAACACAGAGCTTCAACAGAGACACAAAAAGCCTGACACATGCATAAACTAATTGGAGATAAAACAACATTTTTACTAAGCAAGATGAAAGAGCTATTATTCTAATAAACATATTTTCGAAGACAGTTTGACATTAAGAAATGAGCTGTACCAGTAATCAGATCAAGGCCAAGTAAGCACCATAGCAATATGAAGGCACCATTGTCCAGAATGTGGATAAAAGCAAAGTCAGCAGAAAATCAGTAGAAACCAGTCATGATAAAAGCACAGAATCTCATTTCATAGCATGCACAAATATTCAAACATGAAACATTCAGAACTTATGTTGCACATTAAGGATTGACAGTTAACCATCGAATCAAATGTATTTGATTCTAACCCAAACCAATTAGGATGACATAGAGGTGTAGATAGATGGCTCAAGACTGATAAGATTTCCTTTAAACATGATGGTCCATGTGGCCATTTTTATTCCGGGATTATCCTATACTTTGATCTAACTATTCGCTATCTCAATTTTCATATTTTCACTTTTCCACTCTAACTCTTGAAGTAAATGCAAGCTGTTTTGCTGCAAGCAAGAAACCATTTCTGTATTCTTTTTAAAGTTAAATTGTATACAAGTTACTTCTCCTTAAGTCCTTTTGCTAGCCGGACTTTATTGAGAATAGATTTAAGTTTCTCCTAATTGTAATCAGATAGAGGCAATAAAGATTTTTAATGGCATCCAAAAATTTAACTCAAATTTCTACTGAGTTTTAGTGTTCCAAGACTTCACTAATTCTGCATGGTAGATCTCTTCAGAGAGTATTCCATTACACTCCTGACTTGTGCCTTATAGATGGTGGACAGGCTTTAGGGGAGGGGTCAGGAGGTGAGTTACTTGCCGTAGGATTCTTAGCCTTTGATCTGCCCTGGTAGCCACAGTATTAATGTGGCTAATCCAGTTCAGTTTCTGATCAATGATTGTGGGGGATTCAGCAATGGTAATGCCATTGAATGTCCAGAGGTGGTGGTTAGATCCTCTTTGTAGAAGATGGTCATTGCCTGGCACTAGGATGGCGCAAATGCAACTTTCCACTTGTCAGCCCAAGCCTGGGTATTGCCCAGGTCTTGCTGCATTTGGACATGGACTGCTTCATTATCTGAGGAGTCACGAATGGGGCTGAATATTGTGCAGTCATCAGACGAACATCCGTGCTTGTGATTGAAGGGAGGTCATTGATGATGCAGCTGAAGATGGTTGGGCCGGGGACACTACCCTGAGGAACTCCTGCAATGATGTCCTGAAGCTGAGATTATTGACCTCCAATAACCACAACCATCTTCCTTTGTGCCAGGTATGATTCCAACCAGCGGAGAGTTTCCCCCCTGATTCCCATTTACACCAGCTTTGCTGGGACCCCTTGATGTTATACTCGGCCAAATGCTGCCTTGGTGTCAAGGGAAGCCACTCTCACCTCACCTCTGGCATTCAGCTCTTTTGTCCATGTTTGAACCAAGGCTGTAATGAGAGCTGAGTGACCCTGGCAGAACCCAAACTGAACGTCCGTGAGCAGGTTATTGCTGAGTAAGTATCACTTGATAGCATTATTCATGACTCCTTCCATCACTTTGCTGATGCTGGATAGTAGACTGATAGGGTGATAATTTGCTGGGTTGGATTTGATTGATTGATTGATTGATTGATTTATTGTCACACATACCGTAGTACAGTGAAAATTATTTTTCTGCGGCCAAGGGAACGTACACAGTACGTCCATTGTAGACAAAAAGAATTATGAACAAAGTACGTCGACAGATAGTGATTGGTTACAATGCGGAACAAGGGCCAAACAAAACAAATACATGAGCAAGAGCAGCATAGGGAGTCATGAATAATGTTCTTACAAGGAACAGATCAGTCCGAGGGAGAGTCGTTGAGGAGTCTAGTAGCTGTGGGGAAGAAGCTGTTCCGATGTCTGGATGTGCGACTCTTCAGACTTCTGTATCTCCTGTTTCTTTTTGTCCTGTTTCTTGTGTATAGGACACACCTGGGTAATTTTCCACATTGCCAAGTAGATGCCAGTGTTGCAGCTGTACTGGAACAGCTTGGTTAGGGGTGCGGAAAGTTCTGAAGCAGATGTCCTCAGCACTATTGCGGGAATATTATCAGGACCCAGAGCCGTTGCAGCATCCAGTGCCTTCAACTGTTCCTTGATATCACGTGGAGTGAATCGTATTGGCTGAAGACTGACATCTGTGATGCTGGGGGCCTTCGGAGGAGACCGAGATGGATCATCCACTCGGTACTTCTGACTGAAGATTGTTGCGAATGCCTCAGCCTTGTCTTTTGCACATTTGTGCTGGGGTCCTCCATCATTAAGGATGGGGATATTTGATAGTCCATCACCATTCACGCTGGATGTGGCAGGACTGCAGAGCTTAGATCTGATGCCTTGGGCGCGATTCTCCGCTGCCCACGACGGGTCGGAGAATAGCGGGAGGGCGTCCCCGACATTTTTCACGCCCTCCCGCTATTCTCCCCCCCCCCCCCCCCCCCCCCACGACACGAATCGCTGCTCGCTGTTTTTTACGGCGAACAGCGATTCTCCCCAGGCCGATGGGCCGAGTTCCCAGGCCTTTACGGCCGTTTTTATGGCAGCAAACACACCTGCTTGCTGCCGTCGTAAAAACGGCCACAACATGCCCGTTCTGGGCATCCAGGGCCCCGATTGGCACGGCAGTACCACGGCCGTGTCAAGGGGGGCATGGGCCCGCAATCGGTGCCCACCGTAACGGACGCACTCTTTGTCCCTCCACCGCCCCGCAGGATCAGTCCGCGGGACGGCCAAGGGAGATGTCGGCCCCGCGCATGCGCGGGTTGGAGCCGTCCAATCTGCGCATGCGCGGCTGACGTCATCGTGCGCGTCGGCCGGCGTGACGTTTGGCGCGCGGATTTAGCGATGGTCGCTAAGCCCGCGATCCCGTGCTTCACGGGGCCCCGCCGCTAGCCCCGCCCGGGGGGGAGAATCGGATCCCGGGAGGGGGCGCGGAGGCTGCCGTGAAACACGGCCAGTTTCACGGCAGCCTTTCCGACTCGCCGCATTTGCGGAGAATTGGTTGTGGAATTCCCCTTGGTTGTGGAATCGCTCAGCTCTGTCTATTACTTGCTGCTTATGCTGTTTGGCACACAAGTAGTCCTGTGTTGTAGCTTCATCAGGTTGACACCTAATTTCTCGGTATGGCTGGTGTTTCTCCTGGCATGCTCTCCTACACTCTTCATTGAACCAGAGTTGATCCCCTGGCTTGGTGATAATGGTAGAGTGGGGGATATGCAGGGCCATGAGATTATGGTTGAATATAATTCTGCTGCTGCTATGGCACACAGCGCCTCATGGATACCTTGTCTTGATTTTCCAGATCTGTTCTGAATCTATCCCATTTAGCACGATGACAGAGCCACACAACAACATGGAGGGTGTTGTCAATGTGAAGACGGGACTTTGTCTCCACAAGGTCTATGCAGTGGTCACTTTCTTAAAATGAATTTAGAGTACACAATTCATTTTTTCCAATTTAAGGGGCAATTTAACGTGTTCCATCCACCTACCTTGCACATCTTTGGGTTGTGGGGGCGAAACCCACGCAAACACGGGGAGAATGTGCAAACTCCACACGGACAGTGACCCAGGGCCGGGATCGAACCTGGGACCTCGGCGCCGTGAGACTGCAGTGCTAACCACTGCACCACCGTGCTGCCCTGCGGTGGTTTCTTTTAACGATACTGTCATGGACAGATGCATCTGCAGCGGGCAGATTGGTGAGGGTGAGGTCAAGTATGTTTTTCCCTCTTGTTGGTTCCTTCACCACCTGCTGCAGTCCCAGTTCACCAGCTGTGTCCTGCATGACGACCTGGGATCGAACCCCACCGGGACAGATGGTGAAATTTGAAATAAGAAATCCAGTGCTGTCCACAAAACCATTGTCAAATGTTGTAAAACCCTATTTGGTTCTTTTGGGGGGGAAATCTGTTGTGCTTACCTGCTCTGGCCTACCTGTGATTCCAGACCCATAGCAATGTGACTGAGTCTGAAATGGCCTCAGGCAAGCCACTCAAGGGCAATTAAGGCTAGGAATGAGTTCAGACCCAGCCAGTGACATCTACATCCTTGAATTAATTTTTTAAAACAGGAAATTACTTGAAGCAACTGGAAATTAGCTAACAAATGGTCACATGACTTGATTTGAAGCCAAACAAAGAAGTTCTCTTGGCTACCAGTTCAACAGAGACAAATGTTTTCGTTTCCAGTTTGTCAGCATGTTGACAGGGAGTCTACCTGGTTTCCTGTCTCCCAAATGTTTAACATTCTTCCAGCGTTTGACAGTGTAGTTGCCGACAACCTGTTATTTTCCCTGACTGGCAAATCCAGAACTAAGGCTCACAGCTTCAGGATAAGTGGTCAGCAGTTAAGGTTTGAAATGAGGAGTAATTTCCGCAGTCAGAGGGTGGCAAATCTTTGGAATCTTCTACTCCAGAGGGCTGTGCAGGCCCAGTCAATGGGTGTGTTTAAGACTGATGTAAACAGATTATTGGACTATAAGGGAGCCAAGGAATATAGGGATAGGGCAGGAGGGTGGAGTTGAGGCTATGAGCTTATGGAATGGTAGGGAAGGCTGGAGGAGCCAAATGGCCGATCTTGACTCCTAATTCCTAACTTTTCCTGTTTTTGCCCCTGACTGGTTGACATAGACATAGACATAGAACAGTACAGCACAGAACAGGCCCTTCGGCCCTCAATGTTGTGCCGAGCCATGATCACCCTACTCAAACCCACGTATCCACCCTATACCCATAACCCAACAACCCCCCCTTAACCTTACTTTTTGTAGGACACTACGGGCAATTTAGCATGGCCAATCCACCTAACCCGCACATCTTTGGACTGTGGGAGGAAACCGGAGCACCCGGAGGAAACCCACGCACACAGGGGGAGGACATGCAGACTCCGCACAGACAGTGACCCAGCCGGGAATCGAACCTGGGACCACTGGAGCTGTGAAGCATTTATGCTAACCACCATGCTACCCTGCTGACCCTGGTGCGATCTACCAGCTGTTCACTGGCAGGATATTCCGATCCCACTCCGGCACATGGGTTTCCCGGCAACAAGAGGCGCAGTCACCGTAAAATCCCATTGACAACCATGGAGCCGGTAAATCCCGCTGGCGGGCCGCCTCCATCACCGAACAACATGCGCCGGGTTGGTCAGTAAATCCCGCCCTCAGTGTTTGTCGGTATGCTTGAAACTTTTTATGACTGGTGAGTGTGGAAGAGTCAGAAGTGTGTACTGGATGCTTTGTGAGGCACCTCGGGCGAAGGGGGGGTCAAAGGGCAGCACGGTAGCACAGTGGGTAGCACAGTTGCTTCACAACTCCAGGATCCCAGGTTCGATTCCCGGCTTGGGTCACTGACTGTCCGGAATCTGCACGTTCTCCCCGTGTCTGCGTGCGTTTCCTCCTGGTGTTCCGGTTTCCTCCCACAGTCCATAGATGTGCAGGTTAGGTGGATTGGCCATGCTAAATTGCCTCAGTGCCCAAAAAGGTTAGGTGGGGTGACTGGGTTATGGGGATAGGGTGGAGGCATGGGGCTTAAGTAGGGTGCTGTTTCCAAGGGCTGGTGCAGACTCGATGGGCCAAATAGCCTCCTTCTGCACTGCAAATTCTATAATTCTATGATATGGGGGAAAGCGGGATTAGGTTATTGACTTTGATGATCAGCCATGATCATAATGAATGGTGGACCATTCTCAAAGGGCCGAAAGGCCTCCCCCGCCCCTATTTTCTCTGTTTTTATTACGAATTTATGAATTTCCTTTCTTCTTATGCCTAGGTTTCTTAGTAGTTATGAGTTGATGACACTGGGGTTGCCTAGTGTCTTTATTACTGGTTCATCACTGGTCTTTCATCTCATTTACTGTACATGGTAGCTTGCTGTACATATTTGACTGTTGCATCTACTGAACAAGTGCGATTACACGCCAACATCATCAGAGTGACGATGAAATGCTTTGGGATGTGTGAAGGGTGTGAAAGGTGCAGTGTAAATGCTTATTCTTCTTATTAACCATCTTTATTAGTGTCACAAGCAGGCTTACAATAACACTTCAATGAAGTTACTGTGAAAAACCCTTCGTCGACCCACCCCAGCACCTGTCTGGGTACGCAGTGGCAGAACTCCGAATGTCCAATTCACCTAACAAGCACGTCTTTCAGGACCTGTGGGAGAAAACCGGAGCGCCCGGAGGAAACCCACACAGACACAGGGAGAACGGGCAGACTCCACACAGGCAATGACCCAAGCCGGGCATTGAACCTGGGTCCCTGGCGCTGCGAGGCAACAGTGCTGACCACTGTGCTAACAGCCTGAGGTAAACCAATTTCAAAAGGGCAGTTGTTGAGGAGCTGTGCACAGCTCTGGCACAGTTTCGGACCTGCTGATTTGCCGCTCGGCCTGACCATATTTTTAGATGCGGTTGAAAAAAAACAGAAACCACTTCCGCTGCCCGTAATGGAGCAGATAGATCTCATGTGAGGAAGAGGAAAAGCCCCATGAGGAAGGGAGAATCCTGGAATCTATGTAAAATCGCAGCGCCTTTCATGTGACGCAATAATACCTCAGTGAGAGCAAGCCCACAACATCACCCAGCCCAATACACTCGACAGCCACAGCTTCCTGTGTGTGTGTGTGTGTGTGTGTGTGCACGTCTTCTGCATTTACTCGATCTGCTGACCTCCAGGAATCCAATACACTCACTCAGAATGCTAACATTAACTAATGTGCTACTGTTTATATCCACAAAAACCACCCGCTCTAGTCCACGCCATTCGCCACTCCCCCCTCCCCACCCCCTCTCTTTTAATGTTGCCCTGTTTCAATAAGAAGCATCACAGTAAGACAGATGAACTGAGAGCCTGGATCGCTGCATGGAACTATGATGTAATAGCAATTACGGAGACGGAGGGGCAGGACTGGCAGCTCAACGTTCCGGGATATTGTTGTTTTAGACGGGGCAGAAGGGGAAACAAAGGAGGTGGGGTGTTGCATTGCTGACTAGCGAGCAGATCACAGCTGTGTTGAGGGAGGGCACATTGAATGGATCTTGTTGACGTGAGGCATTATGTGTGGAGCTCAGGAACAAGAAGGGTGAAATCACAATGTTCGGAGTGTACTATAGACCTCCCAACAGCCCGCAGGAGACAGAGGAGCAGTTGTGTAGTCAGATACTGAAAAGGTGTGAAAAAAGCAGGCTAGTTGTGATGGGTGACTTTAACTTCCCCCATATTGACTGGGAATCCCTGACAGCCAGGGGCTCGGATGGAGAGCAATTTGTTAGATGTGTCCAGGAGAGGTTTTTTCATACAATATGTTGACAATCCAACCAGGGAGGGGCCATACTAGACTTGGTAGTGGAGAATGAGCCAGGATTGATGGTTCAGTGGGGGAGCATTTTGGGCTTAGCGGCAATAATTGCATAAGATTTCGAGTAGTCATGGATAAGGACAAGAGTGAGGATACTTAATTGGGCAAGGGCCAATTACATCCAAATTAGGCAGGAACTGGGGAATGTGGATTGCGAGCAGCTATTTGAGGGAAAATCCATGTCTGACATGTGGGAGGCTTTTAAAGGCCAGCTGATTGAAGTGCAGAACAGACATGTCCCTGCAAAAGTGAAGGATAGAAATGGCAGGATTCGGGAAACATGGATGACAAGGGAAATTGTAAGCTTAGTCAAAAGGAAAAAGGAAGCACACGATAGGTCTAGGCATCTATAAAATTACAAAGCCCTTGAGGACACAGTGAAAGTAGGGAGGAACTTAAATGTGGAATTAGGAGGGCAAAAAGGTGCCAGGAATTGTCTTTAGCAAACATGGTCAAGGA
Organism: Scyliorhinus canicula; assembly: GCF_902713615.1. Taxonomy (NCBI): domain Eukaryota; kingdom Metazoa; phylum Chordata; class Chondrichthyes; order Carcharhiniformes; family Scyliorhinidae; genus Scyliorhinus; species Scyliorhinus canicula. Next base: position 20,969,833 of record NC_052148.1, on the reverse strand, counting down.
GAACCCTAAGGCTTTTTAAGCATATATTAGGAGCAAGAAGGTAGCAAGAGAAAGAGTAGGCCCACTCAAGGACAATGGAGGGAAGTTATGCGTGGAACCTCAGAAAGTGGGTGAAACCCTTAATGATTGGATTGGATTGGATTGGATTTGTTTATTGTCACGTATACCGAGGTACAGTGAAAAGTATTTTTCTGCAAGCAGCTCAACAGATCATTCAGTACATGGGAAGAAAAGGGAATTGAACAGAATTCAAGAAAATACATGAGAATACATAATAGGGCAACACAATATATACAATGTACTACATAAGCATTGGCATCGGATGAAGCAGACAAGGGTGTAGTGTTAATGAGGTCAGTCCATAAGAGGGTCATTTAGGAGTCTGGTGACAGTGGGGAAGAAGCTGTTTTTGAGTCTGTTCGTCCGTGTTCTCAGACTTCTGAATCTCCTGCCCGATGGAAGAAGTTGGAAAAGTGAGTAAGCCGGGTGGGAGGGATCGTTGATTATGCTGCCTGCTTTCCCCCGGCAGCGGGAGGTGTAGATGGAATCAATGGATGGGAGGCAGGTTCGTGTGATGGACTGGGCGGTATTCACGACTCTCTGAAGTTCCTTGCGGTCCTGGGCCGAGCAGTTGCCATACCAGGCTGTGATGCAGCCCGAGAGGATGCTCTCTATAGTGCATCTGTAAAAGTTGGTAAGGGTTAATGTGGACATGCCAAATTTCCTTAGTTTCCTGAGGAAGTAAAGGCGCTGTTGTGCTTTCTTGGTGATAGCGTCGACATGAGTGGACCAGGATAGATTTTTGGTGATGTGCACCCCTAGGAATTTGAAACTGCTAACCATCTCTACCTCGGCTCCGTTGATGCTGACAGGGGTGTGTACAGTACTTTGCTTCCTGAAGTCGATGACCAGCTCTTTAGTTTTGCTGGCATTAAGGGAGAGATTGTTGTCGTTGCACCACTCCACTAGGTTCTCTATCTCCCTCCTGTATTCGGACTCGTCGTTATTCGAGATCCGGCCCACTATGGTCGTATCGTCAGCAAACTTGTAGATGGAGTTGGAACCAAGTTTTGCCATGCAGTCGTGTGTGTACAGGGAGTAGAGTAGGGGGCTAAGTACGCAGCCTTGCGGGGCACCGGTGTTGAGGACTATTGTGGAGGAGGTGTTGGTGTTCATTCTTACTGACTGTGGTCTAAGTTGGTCAGAAAGTCAAGGATCCAGTTGCAGAGTGGAGAGCCAAGTCCTAGGTTTTGGAGCTTTGATATGAGCTTGGCTGGGATTATGGTGTTGAAGGCGGAGCTGTAGTCAATAAATAGGAGTCTGATGTAGGAGTCCTTGTTTTCGAGATGCTCTAGGGATGAGTGTAGGGCCAGGGAAATGGCGTCTGATGTGGACCGGTTGCGACGGTATGCGAATTGAAGTGGGTCAAGGCGTTCCGGGAGTATGGAGGTGATGCACTTCATGATCAGCCTCTCGAAGCACTTCATTACAACTGACGTCAGGGCCACCGGGCGGTAGTCATTGAGGCACATTGCCTGGTTCTTCTTTGGTACCGGTATGATGGTGGTCTTCTTGAAGCAGGTGGGGACCTCGGAGTGGAGTAGGGATAGGTTAAAGATGTCTGTGGAAACCTCTGCCAGCTGGTCCGCGCAGGCTCTGAGTCCACGACCAGGGATCCCGTCCGGGCCCATCGCCTTCCGTGGGTTCACTTTCAGGAAGGCCGATCTGACTTCGGAAACTGTGATGGTGGGTATGGGTGAATTATGGGTTGCTGGGGCACTTGATAGCGGATTATTGGTTACCTGCTCAAACCGAGCATAGAATGCATTATGTTCTTTGTATGAGTACTTTGTATCGGTATTCACCAGGGAGATGGACATGATGGATGTTGAGGTCAGGGATAGGTGTGTGAACATTCTTGAGAACATCAATGTATCAAAGGAGGAAGTGTTGAGCATCCTAACTTGCCTTAAGGTAGACAAGCCCCCAGGGCCAGATGGGATCTATCCCAGGTTACTGCGGGAGGCAAGGGAGAAATTCTGGGCAGCACGGTAGCATTGTGGATAGCACAATCGCTTCACAGCTCCAGGGTCCCAGGTTCGATTCCGGCTTGGGTCACTGCCTGTGCGGAGTCTGCACATCCTCCCCATGTGTGCGTGGGTTTCCTCCGGGTGCTCCGGTTTCCTCCCACAGTCCAAAGATGTGCAGGTTAGGTGGATTGGCCATGATAAATTGCCCTTCGAGTCCAAAATTGCCCTTAGTGTTGGGTGGGGTTACTGGGGGATAGGGTGGAGTTGTTGACCTTGGGTAGGGTGCTCTTTCCAAGAGCCGGTGCAGACGCGATGGGCTGAATGGCCTCCTTTGCACTGTAAATTCTATGATGATACAGACCAATGGCTCTCATATCAGTTGTAGGGAAACTATTGGAGAAAATTCTGAAGGAGCGAATCTATCTCTTGTATAGGCCATGTTTGATCAGTAAGTCAGCATGGCTTTGCCAGAGGGAGGTCATGCCTAACAAATTTGATTGAATTCTTTGAGCATGTGACCATCAGTGTAGATGAGGGTAGTGCAGTTGATGTAGTTTACATGGATTTCAGCAAAACCTTTGACAAGGTCCCACATGGGAGACATAGAGGGCAAATGCACATGGAATACAGGGGAACCTGATAAGGTGGATTCAAAATTGGCTTAGCTGTAGGAGGGTGATGACAGACGGCTGCTTTAGTGACTGGAAGCCAGTGTCCAGTGGTGTACCACAGAGATCTGTGCTGGGTCTCCTATTGTTTGTCATTTATAAATGACATAGATGACTATGTGGTGGGTAGGATCAGTAAGTTTGTAGATGACACAAAGATAGGCCGAGTGGTTAACAGTGAGGCTGAGAGTCTTGGGTTACAGGGAGATACAGACAGGATGGCCAAATGGGCAGAAAAGTGGCAGATGGAATTTAACCCTGAAAAGTGTGAGGTGATACACTGTGGAAGGAATAATGTGACAAGTTCAGTTATGCTGCGGAACGTAACAAGGAAACCACAGAGGGCAGTGAAGGTCAGAGAGTTCAATCTGTGAGGTTATGTACAATATCTGCATTGTTCGCCAGACAATGTATTGACTAATTACAGTAAGGGTCAAGGGAAATTCCTCTGTGGAAAATGTTTAAATTGCTTCGCTTAGAAATCAAAGATGCTGCTCGTACTGTTTACTAATGAAGTGTTACGTTTACACAGCAGCCGTTAAATAGCACCCTAGTTTGCTTCCTGAACACTGTCAGTAAAATCAGCGATTAAGTTTTTCGTAACTTGTTCGTAGGCTGTGGCTGTCACCGGCTAGGCCAGCATTCATTGACCATCCCTAATTGTTCTTCAGAAGGGGAATGTGCAAATGGTGGTCTTCCCATTTGTCCGCTGTCCTTGTCCTTTTACCTGGTAGAGGTTGCAGGTTTGACAGGTGCTGTTGAAGGAGGCCGGACGATCTTTTAAAAAAATAAATTTAGAGTATCCGATTATTTTTTTCCCAATTAAGGGGCAATTCAGCATGGCAAATCCACCAACCCTGTGTTTTGTTATGCTCTTGACGTAGCATAAGCTGTTTCCTTGATGTGCACTCTGACAAAGGAAGGTTCAGACTTGGAGATAGCTTTAACGCATTTATTAAACTGTTAACAATTCTCCTACTTGGATTCGACTCTCCTGTTAATCCTCCTATAGCTACTCAGACTATCTAACCAGTCTGCTACAATCCACATGGTGGGTGTGATGTGTTTCAATCAACCCTGTCTGTACTCACTAAGTGTCTCCACTGGAAAGAGGAAGATCATGTGTGCTGTGTCCTTTAATATGGGTTGGTGTAATGCCCCCCTGTGGTAGTGTCACCTCTGTATGTATCGTGAATGCCCATTGGTCGTGTCCTATCTTACTGGCCTATTGGTTGAATATCTGTGTGTCATGTCTCTGGTGCTCCCTCTAGTGTCTATCTCGTCTAAGTGTATTTACATTAACCCCTTGTGTATTTACAGTGATGCATATCACCACACACTGCACATCTTTGGGTTGTGGAGGTGGGACCCAGACACGGGGAGAATGTGCAAACTCCACACGAACAGTGACCCGGGGCCGGGATCGAACCTGGGTCCTCGGCGGCGTGAGGCAGCAGTGCCTACCACTGCGCCAATGTGCCACCCTGCTGCAATGCACCTTGTAGATTTTTGTCCTTTATTCTGTCATAGGATCTAGGCATCTCTGGCAAGGCCCTGCCCTAATTGCCCTTGAACTGCCATTTCAGTGGGTAGTTAAGACTCACCCACATTGCTGTGAGCTTGCAATCACTTGTTGGCGAGACCACTATCTGGCCAATCTTTGTGCGGTCTGTAAATTTCCCAATCGTGTCTCCTACGTTAACGTCCAAATCGATAATATACAACACGAACAGTAAGGGTCCCAACATCGAGACCAGCGGAACACCAGTTGAAACAACTTTCCATTCGCAAAGGGCAGCCATCAAACATTACTCTTTGTTTCTTGTTACAAAGCCAACTTTTTATCCATTTTGCCACATTGCCCTGTATCCCATGGGCTTTTATGTTTTGACCAATGTTAGAGGTAAAAATATTGATTTAAAATGTCCATTTCCAGGGAGCCCATTTCTTTCCCCTCTCCTTGAGACATTCCAGGACAGTCATTAGCCGTAATTGTTGGCAATTTTCTGTGATTCTTTTCCAGTTTGCACAATCTGTACCGCCGCTATCTTTACTCGCTTTATTGCTATGCTTAAAGGAGTGAGAGCTCAATTCCTTTAAACTATTCTGCTTTCCAAACCGTGTGAAGGCTTAATTTCAGTCATTTGTTCTTCTAACTGGTGAACTAAGATGACTCCTGCTTTATTTGTCTCATCTCACTTCTGTGTATCTCACCATTTTCTTTGTTCCACAGGGGGCTGCATCAGGATCCCCCTCATCTTTGATCATGGTTTTTTTTTGGACCAGAGTATTTTGCTCTTACTCGAACGCCAGACTCGTGGATCCCCGGGGGAACCCCAGAAAAGCGGCCTCATGCATCTCTTTTCCATGACGTGTTAACCGTGTCATCTCTATCACCCTTGTATCCAGTGTGCCTAGGCGACTATGCTCAGAGGCTTTACCTATCGTCCACTCCGGTAGGGTGGTGATCCTGGCTTGGCACTGTGTCACGATAAATTTCGCGGCCCATTATTCACTAAACAGTCTGTGCATCTGGCATTCCCAACTAACTCTGGCCGTCACGTGAGAGCTCAATTTCCCCCTTAATTCAGGCTCAGCATGGGTCCTCGAGCAGCCAATTAGTACTAAAGAAAATGGTATAGTGGACCAACAAAACAAAACCAAAGAAAATAACTTTTAAACTGAGTCTTTTACTCACTTGGCCTTGATGCCAGATTTGTTGGCTGTCACCTCACCGTCCGTCTGCCTCGCCGAGTGACCCTAATTTCTGGCGGTCAAAGGTTTGACTACTCGCCTTGTCCACCGGCTTGAGCGGCATCCGGCTCAGCAACATCCTGCCAACTACGCCAAATGTTAGAGATGGAAATATTCACACGAAGGCCTGAGTATAAGTTAAAAAAAAGAAGTTAATTATGTCAGAATTCTGGGAGACTAGATCTGGGGACTCCGCAGCCCCTGACAGCACCTTATCCCACTTGAGCTAAAGCTCACATGGGTTAATATACAGATTCAAGGGGCGGAATTAGTTTGTATTCTCATTTACATACAATCATTCAACTATATTCGCGTCACACTTATTACATGCAGTCAATCAATTTTTCCTAGCATCCCAATTATCACATATATGGTTAAAGTGGGTGTTGTCTTACATGCCCCTAACTTCAGATAGACGTCATTCAAAATTAACATAATAATGTGTCCTGTCTACAGCTGTAGACCTTGAGCTTATCAAGGATACATTGTATATCTCATTCTGTGAAGCTGTTATCAGCGGCTGTTGGGACACTCTCTATACATACCCACGCTTGGGTCTCATGAGACAGTTTACAGGGAATGTGGCATGTTCAGCTATTTTATATCACAAAATATCTAACAGACATTTTGTGTCTTTTATGATATTAACAGCATTGTGTATACACTATTTCTACAAATGGCCTTTTCTAAACAGGCATCTAAGCCAATAAGTACCTTTTGTTTCATCAGAACTATTCAAAAGTAATATAGGAGCACAAATGTAGTTACAGGGCCACCTATAATTTATGTCATAGTCCAGTATCACAAAATGCCCTCCAACAACCAATTTGTCATGTGGGACCTTGTCAAACGCCTTGCTAAAATCTAGGTACACCACATCCACAGCACTACCTTCATCAACCCTTCTTGTCACTTCCTCAAAGAATTAACTCAGATTTCTGAAGCAAGACCTTCCTTTAACAAATCCAGGCTGACCATACCTGAATAGTCTATGCCTTTCTATGTGACCGTTAATCCTATCTCTCAGGATTGATTCTACTAATTTGCCCATCACCAATATAAGACTAACTGGCCAATAATTGTTTGCCATTCTTTTGATCCCTTTTTAAACAATGGAACCACGTTCAGAACCTTGGAAAGGCCACATTTGGAGTGCAGTTCTGGTCACCTCATTTTAGGAAGGATGTAGAAGCTTTGGAAAAGGTGCAAAGGACATTTACCAGGATGTTGCCTGGAATAGAGAGTAGGTCTTACGAGGAAAGGTTGAGTGTGCTAGGCCTTTTCTCATTAGAACGGAGAAGGATGAGGGACGACTTGATAGAGGTTTATAAGATGATCAGGGGAATAGATAGAGTAGACAGTCAGAGAATTTTTCCCCGGGTGGAACAAACCATTAAATGAAAAATGAAAATTGCTTATTGTCACAAGTAAGCTTCAATGAAGTTACTGTGAAAAGCCCCTAGTCGCCACATTCCGGCACCTGTCCGGGGAGGCTGATACGGGAATCAAACCGTGCTGCTGGCCTGCTTGGTCTGCTTTTAAAGCCAGCGATTTAGCCCAGTGAGCTAAATCAGCCCCTTACAAGGGGGCATAAATGTAAGGTGAATGGTGGAAGATATAGGGGGGATGTCAGAAGTAGGTTCTTTACCCAGAGAGTAGTGGGGGCATGGAATGCACTGCCTGTGGAAGTAGTTGAGTCGGAAACATTAGGGACCTTCAAGTAGCTATTAGATAGGTACATAGATTATGGTAGAATAATGGAGTGTAGATTAATTTGTTCTTAAGGGCAGCATGGTAGCATTGTGGATAGCACAGTTGCTTCACAGCTCCAGGGTCCCAGGTTCGATTCCGGCTTGGGTCACTGCCTGTGCGGAGTCTGCACATCCTCCCCGTGTGTGCGTGGGTTTTCTCCGGGTGCTCCGGTTTCCTCCCACAGTCCAAAGATGTGCAGGTTAGGTGGATTGGCCATGATAAATTGCCCTTAGTGTTCAAAATTGCCGTTAGTGTTGGGTGGGGTTACTGGGTTATGGGGATAGGGTGGAGGTGTTGACCTCGGGTAGGGTGCTCTTTCCAAGAGCTGGTGCAGACTCGATTGGCCGAATGGCCTCCTTCTGCACTGTAAATTCTATGATTCATCTCGGCAATCTGCTGTGCTCAGTTCTTTGTGCCTATTGTACGCTTATTCTGTTTGATCTTCCTAGTATTCCTCTGGACAACCAGGGGTCTAGGTTTGGCTGCACTACTCTTATTTGTGGAAGGCCATGTCCACTTTGTACATTAGGATCTCACTTTTTAGTGCTTCACACTGTTTTTCCACTGGTTTATCCTCCAGCAATGCTTGTCAGTCCACCTCAACCAAGCTCCTTCTCATTCCTGCAACATTTGCCTTCCCCAGGTCAGAAATTTTTCTCCTGCTTTATCGCTGTGCTTTTCCATGGTAATACTGAATCTACCTGAATTGTGATCACTATCTCCGATATGGTCCGTCATGTAGTGGAATACATTTACAGAAGACTGGCATCTCTGAAATTGAAATTGAAATTGAAAATCGCTTATTGTCACGAGTAGGCTTCAATGAAGTTACGGGAATCGAACCGTGCTGCTGGCCTGCCTTGGTCTGCTTTCAAAGCCAGCGATTTAGCCCAGTGTGCTAAACTGCCCCTCTGATCTGGGTCTCTGATCAGCATCTCTGATGCTGGGAACCTGAAGAGGAGGCCAAGATAGATCATCCACTTGGCTCTTCTGGCTGAAGATGTCTGCAAATGTCTGCCTTGTCTTTTGCACTTATGTGCTGTTTTCCCTCTCCATTGAGGATGGGGATATTTAAGGAGCCTCCTCCTCCAATGATTTATTTAATTTTCCTCTACCATTCATGACTGGATGTGGCAGGACTGCAGAGCTTTATTCTGATCCATTCGTCGTAGAATAATAATCTTTATCATCATTAAAACTGCAATGAAGTTACTGTGAAAAGCCCCAAGTCGCCACATTCTGGCGCCTGTCCGGGTACACAGAGGGAGAATTCAGAATGTCAAAATTACCTCACAGCATGTCTTTCTGGACTTGTGGGAGGAAACCATAGTACCCGGAGGAAAGCCAGGCAGCTACAGGGAGAATATGCAGATTCTGCACAGGCAGTGACCCAAGCGGGAATTGAACCTGGGAATCACTTATCCCAGTCTATTACTTGCTGCTTATGTAAGTAGTCCTGAGCTGTAGCTTCATCAGGTTGACACCTCATTTTTAGGTATACCCAGTGTTGTTCTTGGCATGCTCTCCAGTGTTGATCCCCTAGCTTGGTGCTAATGGGTGAGTGGGGGATATGAAATGAAATGAAATGAAAATCGCTTATTGTCACGAGTAGGCTTCAATGAAGTTACTGTGAAAAGCCCCTAGTCGCCACATTCCGGCACCTGTCTGGGGAGGCTGGTACGGGAATCGAACCGTGCTGCTGGCCTGCTTGGTCTGCTTTAAAAGCCAGCGGTTTAGCCTTGTGAGCTAAACCAGCCCCTATGCCAGGCCATGAGGTTGCAGATTGTGGTTGAGTACATTTCTGCTGCTGTTGATGCCGAGTCTTGAGATGCCAGATCTGTCCGAAGCGTATCCCATATAGTACGGTGTTAAGATAGGACTTTGTCTCCACAAGGATTGTGCGATGGTCACTCCCACCAAGACTGTCATGGACAGATGCATCTGCAGCGGGCAGGTTGGTGAGGGTGAGATCCAGTAGCTTTTCCATCTTGTTTGATTCACTCACCACCAGTCGCAGTCGCAGATAGGAGCTATGTCCTTCAGGACTTGGCCAGCTCAGTCAGTAGTGAAGCTACCGAGCAACTCTTGGTTTGGACATTGAAGTCCCCCATTCAGAGTACATTCTTGCCAACCTCAGTGCTTCGTCCAAGTGGCATTCAATGTGGAGGAGTTCTTATTCATCAGTTGATGGTTGCCGGTCCGTGGTAATCAGCAGGAGGTTTCCTGGCCCATGTTCGACCTGAAGCCATAGGACTTCATGGGGTCCAGAATCGATGTTGAGGACTCCTAGGGCAACTCCCTCTCGACTGTATACCACTGTGCCGGCACTTCTCCTGGATCTGTCCGACCGGCGAGAAAAGGCATATCAAAGATGGTGATAGTGCTGTCTGGGACATTGTCTTTAAGGTATGATTCTGTGAGTATGACTATGTCAGGCTGTTGCTTGACTAGTCTGTGAGACAGTATCTTTGGTTCAAACCACCAGATGTTAGTAAAGAGGACTTTGCACAGGACTGGGTTTGCCATTATCGTTTTTGGTGCCTGGGTTGATGCCGGGTGGTCTGCCACATTGATTCCATTTTGTTTTCTTTGTAACAATTCAACACAGCTCGCTCGGCCATTTTCACAGGGCCTTTAAGAGTCCACCACATTGTTGTGGGTCTAAATGAATAAAAGAAAACAGATTGAGACTTAACCAGACTGTTTGCAACCTGTTTGATAAGTTTACCGCACACCTCACCATCATTTTGATGTCTCCACTTCCACATCACCGCCCAGATTTGCCGCTGCCTCAACTCCTCGCTGCTGGGCCCCTCATTAATGCCTTCGTTAAATTTCAAGTTGATGAATCCAACAAGCCACTCGCTATCTACCTTCTACATTTTACCTTCCATAAACTTGAGGTCATCTAAAAATCTACTGTGCACGCCTTATTCACACCAAGTCCCTTTTAGCTGCTGCTCTGGTTAACCCACATTGGTTCCCAGTTAACAGTGCCTTGATTTATAAATTGTCAACCTCGTTTTTAAATCCGAGTATCCCCTCACCACTCCCTGGGCGCAATTCTCCAACCCCCACGCCGGGTGGGAGAATCGCGGGAGTGCCGGCTGATTCCCGCCACGCGGCCCTGGCAGCCGCATGCGATTCTCCCACCCCCCCAAAACGGTCTGCTGCGTTTCACGACAGGCCGCTCGGAGAATCGCCGCTCACCGTTTGTAGCAGGCGAGCAGCGATTCTCCGGCCCAGATGGGCTGAGCGGCCTGCCCAATGCGACGGGTTCACGCCAGCGCCAACCACACCTGGTCGCTGCCGGCGTGAACAGCGCGTGAATGCTGAGTGGGCGGCCTTTGGAGGATCGAGCACCAGGGGGGTGCTCAGTAGGGGTCTGGCCCGCGATCGGTGCCCACCGATCGGTGGACCGGCGTCTCTAAAGGACGCACTCTTTTCCTCTGCCGCCCCACCAGATCAATCCTCCATGTCTTGCGGGGCGCCCGCGGGGAGGATGCCAACCGCGCATGCGCGGGTTGGCACCGAACAACGTGCGCATGCGCGGGTGACGCTGCGCCGCTCCTAGCCCCCCGGTGGTGGGAGAATAGGGGGCGAGCAGCGGCCTCCGACGCTGTCGTGAAACTCGACAGAGTTTACGACGGTGAGGTCGCTCCGGCGCGACATCGGAGAATTCCGCCCCCTATGTCTGTAAACCCCACCATTGGCTGTACCTTCAGTTGCCTCTTCCCTAAGATCTAGAATTTGCTCTCTAGCCCTCTTCAAATCTTGACCTGTCGTTCTTTCTATAAGGCACTCACTGACACACACATCTTTGACCAAATATTGGTCCGTCTGCTCTGACATCACCCTGTGTGGCACGGTGTCTAATTTTATTTCAAATGTTCCTGTGTAGAACCTTGGGATGCTTTATTATGTTTAGGTGTTATATGAATATATGTTGTAGTTATTGTTGACAAGGGCTCATTGCAATCTCAATAGGTTATAGAGTTACTGAGCCAACATGTGAGGATCTAATCACCAGTCCTTAATATTCAATGGCATTATCATCATTAAATAACTCATCATCAACATCCCGTTGGAGTCTTATCTGGTCCAGCCATATAAATAGTGTGCCTCCAAGAACAGCCGGCATGCTGAGAATTCTGATGCAAATGACTCACCTTCTAACTCCCCCGTGTCTGTCCATAAGACCATATGACCATACGACAGAGCAGCAGAATTAGGCAAGACACAAGTCAAGAGTGTGATGGAATACTCTCTACTTGCCTGGAGGAGTGCAGCTCCAACACTCAGGAGGCTTGACACCATCCAGGACAAAGCAGCCCGCTTGATTGCCCCGTTCAATCCCTGCACCACAAACACACCATGTTTGTGTCCACCATCCACAAGATACACTGCAGCAATTCACCAAAGTTCATTTGATGACACCTTCCAAACTGACAATCTCTACCTCCAGGAAAGGTGAGGGACAAGGGCAGCAGATGCATGGGATTATGACCAGCAAGGTTCCCTCCATGCCAAACCATAGAATCATAGAATCCTACAGTACAGAAGGAGGCCATTTGGCCCATCGAGTCTACAACCCAATCTCCCGTAACCCCACCTAACATTTTGGACATAATAATAATAATAACACTAATAGTCACAAGTGGGCTTCAGTGAAGTTACTGTGAAAAGCCCCTAGTCGCCACATTCCAGCACCTGTTCGGGGAGGCCGGTACGTGAATTGAAACCGCGCTGCTGGCCTTGTTCTGCATTACAAGCCAGCTGTTTAGCTCACTGTGCTAAACCAGACCCTAATTTAGGGGCTCTTTGGACTTTGGGAGGAGACTGGGGTATGCTGAGGAAACCCACGCAGACACAGGGAGACTGTGCAAACTCCACACAGATATTTACCGCTACTAACCACTGTGCCACCGTGCCACCCCACATCTTGACTTGGAAATACATTGTCCTTCTTTCACAGAATTACAGATTAATGCAGTGCAGGAAAGACCCTTCTGCACATTGAGTCTGCACCGTCATATGAAAGATACCTGACTTGTCCACCTAATCCCATTTGCCAGCACTTGGCCCATAACCATGACTGTTATGACGAGCCAAATGCTCATCCAGGTGCTTTTCAAAGGATATGAGGCAACCCACTTCTACCACCCTCCCAGGCATTGCATTCCAGATTGTCACTACCACCTGGGTAAAAAGGCTTTTCCTCAAATCCCCCTTAAACCTCCTGCCCCTCACCTTGAACTTGTGTCCCCTCAGAACTGACCCTTCAACTAAGGGGAACAACTGTCCCCTATCCACCCTGTCCATGCCCCTCATAATCTTGTCCACCTCGATCCGATCGCCCCCTCAGTCTTCTCTGCTCCACCGGAAACAACCAAAATCTATCCAAGCTCTCTTCATAACTGGGGGGCAGCGCGGTAGCATGGTGGTTAGCATAAATGCTTCACAGCTCCAGGGTCCCAGGTTCGATTCCCGGCTGGGTCACTGTCTGTGCGGAGTCTGCACATCCTCCCCGTGTGTGCGTGGGTTTCCTCCGGGTGCTCCGGTTTCCTCCCACAGTCCAAAGATGTGCGGGTTAGGTGGATTGGCCAGGCTAAATTGCCCTTAGTGTCCGAAAAAAAATAAGGTTAATGGGGGTTGTTGGGTTACTGGGATAGGTATACGTGGGCTTGAATAGGGTGATCATTGCTCGGCACAACATCGAGGGCCGAAGGGCCTGTTCTGTGCTGTACTGTTCTAATTCTAAAAAAAACTCAAATGTTCCATCCCAGGCAACACCCTGAGGAGAATTGCCTCTGCACCCCCTCAAGTGCAATCACATCCTTCCTATAATGTGGTGACCAGAACTGCACACAGTACTCCATCTGTAGCCTCACCAAAGTTGTATACGACTCTAGCATGATCTGCCTCCTTTTAGACCATAAGACCATAAGACATAGGAGCAGAATCAGGTCACTCGGCCCATCGAGCCTGCTCCGCCATTCAATCATGGTTGATATTTTTCTCATCCCCATTCTCCTGCCTTCTCCCCATAACCCCTGATCCCCTTATTGATCAAGAACCTATCTATCTCTGTCCCTCTGTCTAAAACACATTCAGTGATTTGGCCTCCACAGCCTTCTGCGCCAATGAGTTCCACAGATTCACCACCCTCTGGCTGAAGAAATTCCTCCTCATCTCTGTTTTAAAGAATCGTCCCTTTAGGCTGAGATTGTGTCCTCTGCTTCTATATTTTTCTACAAGTGGAAACATCCTCTCCACGTCCACTCTATCCAGGCCTCTCAGTACCCTGTAAGTTTCAATAAGATCCCCCTCATCCTTCTAAACTCCAACGAGTGCAGACCCAGAGTCCAGAACCTCTCCTCATATGACAAGCTCTTCATTCCAGGGATCATTCTTGTGAACCTCCTCTGGACCCTTTCCAAGACCAGCATATCCTTCCTTAGATACAGGGCCCAAAACTGCTCACAATACTCCAAATGGGGTCTGACCAGAGCTTTATACAGCCTCAGAAGTACATCCCTGCTCTTGTATTCCAGCCCTCTCGACATGAATGCTAATGTTGCATTTACCTTCCTAACTACCGATTGAACCTGCACGTTAACCTTAAGAGAATCTTGAACTCCTGGGCGCGATTCTCCGACCCCCACGCCGGGTGGGAGAATCGCGGGAGTGCTGGACGAATCACGCCACGCCGCCCTGGCACCCCCACGCGATTCTCCCACCCCCCGAGTGGCCTGCCGAATCCGACCGGTTCACGCTGGCACCAACCACACCTGGTCGCTGCCGGCGTGAACATCGCGCGACCGCTGCCTGTGGGGCCTGTGGGGGGCAGAGGGAGGATCGAGCACCAGGGGCGTGCTCAGGAGGGGTCTGGCCCGTGATCGGTGCCCACCGTTCGTCGGGCCGGCGTCTCTGAAAGACGCACTTTTTTCCCTCCGCCGCCCCGCAAGATCAATCCGCCGTCTTGCGGGGCAGCGGAGGGGAAGACGGCACCCGCGCATGTGCGGGTTGCCGCCGACCAACCTGCGCATGCGCGGGTGACGTCCTTTAGGCGCCGCCGGCCACGTCATTCAGGCCACGCCGCTTTGACACAAGCGTCAAGGCCCGGTGCCGGAGATTGATGCGCCACCGCTCCTAGCCCCCTGGGGGTGGGAGAATAAGGGGCGAGGAACGGCCTCCGACGCCGGAGTGAAACACTCCGGGTTTCACTCCGGCATCGGCACTTTGTCTCCCTTTGGGAGAATGTCGCCCCCTGAATCCCTTTGTGCTTCTGATTTCCTAAGCCTTTTCCCATTTAGAAAATAGTCTATGCCTCCATTGTTCATACCAAAGTGCATAACCTCACACGTTTCCACATTGTATTCCATCAGGGGTTGGTTTAGCACAGTGGGCTAAGCCGCTGGCTTGTAATGCAGAACAAGGCCAGCAGCGTGGGTTCAATTCCCGGACTGGCCTCCCCAAACCGGAATGTGGCAACTTGGGGCTTTTCACAGTAACTTCATTGAAGCCTGCTTGTGATAATAAGTTATTCTTATCTGCCACTTATTTGCCCACTCTTCAGCTTGTCCAAGTCCTGCTGCAGTCCCCTGCTACCTAAATACTATCTGTCCCTCTGCATATCTTTGTATCATCTGCAAACTTAGCAACAGGTTCTTCAGTTCCTTCTTCCAAATCGTTAACATAAATTGTGAAAAGTCGTGGCCCCTGAGATACACCACTCGTCACCAGCTGCCATCCTGAAACAGACCCTTTTACCCCCACTCTCTGCCTTCTGCCAGTTAGCCAATCCTTCATCCAAACCAGGATCGTACCCTGAACACCATGAGCTCTTAACTTATTTAACAGTCTCCTTTGCGGCACCGTGTCAAAGGCCTTCTGGAAATATAATTAGATTCCGTCCACTGGTTCTCCTTTTTCTAACTTCCTTGTTACCTCCTCAAAGAATTCTAACAGATTTGTCAGACATAATCTTCCCTTGATGAAGCCGTGCTGACTCTGTCCTCTGTTATCCTGCACTTCCAAGTACTCCGCAATCTTATCTTTAATAATGGACTCTAAAATCAGGCTAACTGGCCTATAATTCCGCATCTTCTGTCTCCCTCCCTTCTTAAACAGCGGTGTTACATTAGCCATTTTCCAGTCCTCTGAGACCCTCCCTGCCTCCAGGGATTCCGGAAAGATCACCACTAATGCCTCCACAATCTCTTCAGCTCTCTTTTTGCAACCCTGGGATGTAGTCCATCTGGTCCAGGTGATTTATCCACCTTCAGACTTTTCAGTTTCCCCAGCACCTTCTCCTTATTGTTGGTCACTGAACTCGCCTCTACCCCCTGATGCTTCTGGAATTCTTTGTTGTTGCAATCACAGAAACTTGGTTGAAAGAGGGACAGTTTGGCAACTAAACATTCCAGGATTTAGATGTTTCAGGCAGGACATAGGGGGATGCAAAAGGGATGGGGGAGTTACGGAGAATATCACAGCTGTGCTGTGGGAGGACTCCTTGGAGGGTTCAGGCAGCGAGACATTCTGGGTAGAGCTCAGGAATAGGAAGGATGCTGTCACAATGTTGGGGGTTTACTATAGACCTCCTCACAGCCAGCGGAAGATGGCGGAGCAGATATGCAGACAGATCTTGGAAAGATGCGTAAACAATAGGGTTGTTGTGGTGCGTGATTTTAACTTTCCCCATATTGACTGGGACATACTGCTAGAGGCATGGATGGAGCAGAATTTGTAAGGCGTGTCCAGGAGGGTTTCTTAAAACAATCTGTAAATAGCCCAACTTGGAAAGAGACCTGGGGCGGCATTCTCACCTACCCGGCGGGACGGGGGGCCCCTGCGTAGGGGAGTGGCGGCAACCACTCCGGCGTCGGGCCTCCCCAAAGGTGCGGGATTCTCCGCACCTTTGGGGGCTAGGCCCGCTTCGGAGCAGTTGGTACCACGACGACTGGCGCCAAAACCGGGTCTGGCCGAAAGGCCTTCGCCGGTTTGCGCATGCGCCGGTTGTGACGTCAGCATCAGCTGCCGCTGACGTCACCACCGGCGCATGCGCGCTGGGGGGTTCTCTTCCGCTTCCGCCATGGCGGAGGCCGTGGCGGCGGCGGAGGGGAAAGAGTGCCCCCATGGAACTGGCACGCCCGCGGATCGGGGGGCCCCGATCGCGGGCCTGGCCACAGTGGGGGCACCTCCCGGGGTTCGATTGCCCCCCCCAGGACCCCGGGGGCCCGCTCGCACCACTGATCCCGCCGCCGCCAGAGGTGGTTCAAACCTCGCCGGCGGGAGAGGCCTCCCAGCGGCGGGACTTCAGCCCATCGCAGGCCGGAGTATCACCACAGGGGCTTCGCCAATCAGCGCGGACGTCACCCAAAACTCCCGCCCCCGCCGTGGCAGAGATTCTCCGCCACCCGGGAATTGGCGGGGGCGGGATTCTCGGCGGCCCCAGGCGATTCTCCGACCCTGCTGGGGGTCGGAGAATTTTGCCCCATATGAGACCTGGTGCTGGGGAATGAGCCCAGCCAGGTGATCGAAGTTTCAGTAGGAGATTATTTCGGGAAGAGTGATCATAATTCTGTAAGTTCTGAGCTGCTTATGGAAAAGGACAAGAGTGGTGCTCAGGTGAAGGCTAATTACAACAGTATTAGGCAGGATCTGGAGAGTATTGACTGGGCGAGGCTGTTTGAGGGAGAATCAAATTCCGGTATGTGGGAGTCTTTCAAATGCCAGTTGTTTAGAATTCAGGACCGGCATGTACCTGTGAAGACGAAAGATAAGGGTGGCAATTATAGGGAACCCTGGATAATGAGGGATACTATGAACCTTGCCAAAAATAAAAGGAAGCATTCATAAGGTCTAAAAGGCTTAGGACAGGTGAAGCCCTTGATGAATATAAAGAAAGTAGGAAGGAACTTAAGGTAGGAGTTAGGAAGGCTAAAAGGGGTCATGAAATGTCATTGGCAAACAGGATTAAGGAAAATCCTAAGGCGTTTTATACATATGTAAATAGTAAGAGGGTAGCCAGAGAAAGGATTGGTCCATTCAAGGATATTGGAGGGAATCTATGTATGGAACCAGAGGAAGTGGGCAATAAACTTTGCCTCAGTATTCAAGAGAAGGACTTGCTAGGTGAGGGGTATAAGATAGAGTGTGTAGATATTCTGAGTCATGTTGATATTAATAAAGAGGAGGTGTTGGACATCTTAAAAAGCATTAAAGTAGATAGATCCCCAGGGCCTGATGGGATCTAGCGCCAAAACTGACGGAGGCAAGAGAGGAAATTGCTGGGGCCTTGACAGTAATCTTTGTATCCTCATTGGCTACAGGTGAAGTTCCAGAGCGCTGGAGAGTAGCCAATGTTGTTCCATTGTTGAAGAAGGGCAGCAGGGATAATCCAGGTAATTATAGGCTGGTGAGCCTTAAGTCAGTGGTCGGGAAATTATTGGAAAAGGTTCTTAGAAACAGAATTTACTCACATTTGGAAACAAATGGACTTATTAGTGATGGACAGCATGGTTTTGTGAATGGGAGGTTGTGCTTCACTAATTTGATCGGGTTTTGCGAGGAAGATGATAGATGAGGGAAAGGCAGTAGATGTCGTACACATGGACTTCAGTGAAGCCTTTAACAAGGTACCTCATGGCAGACTGGTACAAAAGGTGAAGTCACATGGGATCAGAGGAGAGCTGGCAAGTTGGATACAGAACTGGCTTGGACACAGAAGACAGAGGGTGCAGTAGAAGGGTGCTTTTCTGCATGGAAGGCTGTGACTTTTGTTGTTCGTGGTGTGTATAAATGATTTGGAAGAAAATGTCCTGATTAGTAAGTTCGCAGACGACACACAAATTGATGGAGTTGCGGACAGTGAAGAGGATTGAGGATTGTGAGAGGATACAGCAGGATATAAACTGATTGGAGTCTTGGGCGGAGCAATGGCAGATGGAGTTTAATCCGGACAAGTGTGAGGTAATGCACTTTGGAAAGTCCAATGCATGTCGGAATTACATAATAAATGGTAGAACTCTTGCGAGTATTGACAGGCGGAGAGATCTGAAAGTGGCAACACATGTGGATAGGGTGGTCAAGAAGGCATACGGCATGCTGTCAATCATCGGTCAGGGCATTGAATATAAAAATTGACAAGCCATGTTGCAGCTGTACAGGACCTTAGTTAGGCCACATTTGGAATATTGTGTACAATTCTGGTCGCCACACTTCCAGAAGGATGTGGATGCTTTGGAGAGTTGGCCTGGAATGCACTGCTGGTGGCCTGGCAAGTGAGGTGGTTGAGGCAGATACGTTAGCGACCATTAAGACTTATCAGGATAGGCACATGAACAGACGGGGTATAGAAGGATACAGGCGCTTGGTCTAGATGAGATTCGTGATCGGCGCAGGCCTGGAGGGCCTGCTGTGCTGTATTGTTCTTTGTTCTTTGAGGGTACAGAAGCAGTTTACTCGGATGTTGCCTGGTATGGAGGGCATTAGCTATGAGGAGAGGTTAGATAAACTTGTTCTGTTCTCACTGGAACGATGGAGGTAGAGACGCGACCTGATAGAGGTCTGCAACATTATGAGTGGCATGGACAGAGTGGATTGTCAAATGCTCTTTCTGAGGGTAGGAGAGTCAAGTACGAGGGGATATAGGTTTAAAGTGTGCAGGGAAAAGTTTAGAACAGATGTGCGAGGTAAGCTTTTTGCACAGAGGATGGTAAATATATAGAACACGCTGCCTGGGGAGGTAGTAGGAGCAGGTACACAGTGGCATTTAAGGGGCATTTAGACAAATATATGAATACTTGAATATATGAATAGGGTGGGAATGGAAGGATACGGACTCCGTAAATGCAGACTGTTTTAGTTTAGGCAGGTACCATGGTCGGTGCATGGTTGGATGGCTGAACTGGCCTATTCCTGTGTTGTATTGTTCTTTGTTCTGGCATCCCACTGGTGTCTTCTACCGTGCAGACTGATATGAAGTAACTATTCAGTTTCTCTGCCATTTCTTTGTTTACTATTACTACTTCTACAGCCTCATTTTCCAGTGGTCCAATGTCTATTCTTGCCTCTCTCTTACCTTTTATATATTGAAACATCCTCTCCCTATTTTCTTTTATATTACTAGCTGGCTTACACTAATATTTCATCTTCTCTCCACTTATTGCTTTTTTAGTTGTCCTCTGCTCGCTTTCAAAGGCTTCCCAATTCTCTGTTTTCCCACGAATTCTCGCCACCTTGTCTATTTTTATTTGCGGAGCTTGGTCTTGGTCAGCACGGTAGCACAGTGGTTAGCACAGTTGCTTCACAGCTCCAGCGTCCCAGGTTCGATTCCCGGCTGGGTCACTGTCTGTGCGGAGTCTGCACGTTCTCCCCATGTCTGCGTGGGTTTCCTCCGGGTGCTCCGGTTCCCTCCCACAATAGCACTCCTGTAAAGTTCTTTGGAATAGATGTGTTACAACGTAGACGTCATATAAATGCACGTTGTTGCCTACTGACTTTTATTGCCCCACCCTTCTCCATGAGATACCTTGTGTTAAAGGAAAAGTTGCGTAAAAATTGTTTTCTGAGTCCTGGTGTTATTGATTTTTCTTTTGCTAAGTTGGGAAAGTTTATTCTTTTCTAAGTATTTTGTTTAAGCATTTATTGCATTTGTTTTCTTGGGGGGTTTTGTTCAAAACTGGGTAGCTGACACGATTCACGCTAAAAGTCCCTGTGATGCTCCTAATGGTTTACGGTAACTTCATGCTTTAATTTGGCATTTTTTACATCATAGGTAGAATGTTATGTGTATGCAAAAAGGAAGGAACTGGTGTTGTATAGTGCCTTTAGTGTGACGTTTCAAAGTGTTTCGCCACCAATCGCAACCAATTAGTTCTCAGCAAGCTCCTTGAAACAAATGGCTAGCTTGCTTTGAAGCATACATCGGATCTGCGACAGAACCATCCTCAGAGACACAGAAGCTCCAGATCCTGTACACGCGGCTGAGCTCCGATATCTTCCCCCTCAACCGGGACACGCCTACCTACGCTGAGGCCATGGCGCTACTTTAGGAGAACTACGCTCAGCAGACCAGCAAGCTCTACGCCAGACACCTCCTCTCCACGCGGCATCAACTCCCCGGTGAGTCTGTGGAAGATTTCTGGCGTGCCCTGCACGCCCTGGTGAGGGACTGCGATTGCCAGGCCGTTTCAACCGTTGAACATTCTGAACTTTTAATTCACTGGCATCGGGTCCGCTTACATCCGCCAGCGCCTCTTCGAAGGGGCTACCCTCAACCTAGCGGTGACCAAAAAGCTAGCGATTTCACTCACGGTTGCCTCCCGCAATGTTCAGGCATATGCCCCCGACCGCTCGGCCCACCCCTTCTCTGCATCATGGACCCAGCTGGCGAACACCCCATTGTGGACCCCACCAGCGGCCGCCCCCAGCCAATCCCAGGGCTGCGCCGCGCGGCAGCCAACCAACCCCGGGGGACCCAAGTGCTACTTCTGCGGACAGACAAAAAAACCCCGGGAGCGCTGCCCGGCGCAGAGCGCGGTCTGCAAGGCCAGCGGGAAGAAAGGACATTTTCCTGCTGTGTGCCAGGCCCGCTCCATCGCCCCTATTGTCCCTGCACCCCCCCCGTGCGTTCCGTGGGCGCCGCCATCTTCCTCGCCTCAGACCACGTGCGGCCCGTGGGCGCAGCCATCTTGCTCGCCTCACAACACGTGCGGCCCGTGGGCACAGCCATCTTGCTCGCCTCACAACACGTGCGGCCCGTGGGCGCCGCCATCTTGCCCCCCTCATGACACATGCGACCTGTGGGCACCGCCATCTTTAATGCCGCCTGCCATGTGCACCCCGTGGGCATCGCCATCTTCCCTACCTCAGGACCTCTGCTCATCAGGCATCTCATCTGGCCGATCATCGCCTGCAAACGCCACCGATCAGCCGCGTCTCGCCACCATCACGATTGACCAGTCTCGACCACATAATCTCGCGACCGCGTCGACGACAGTGCAGGTCGACGGCCACGAGACATCCTGCCTTCTGGACTCCGGGAGCACTGAGAGCTTCATCCACCCCAATACGGTAAGGTGCTGCTCCCTCGCGGTACACCTCATTAACCAATAGATCACCCTGGCCTCCGGATCCCAATCTGTGGTGATCCGGGGGTACTGCACCGCCACCCTCACCATTCAGGGCGTGGAGTTCAGTGGCTTCCAGCACTACGTCCTCCCCAACCTCTGTGCTGCCTCGCTACTTGTCCTGGACTTCCAGTGCAACCCACAGAGCCTAACTCTGAAATTTGGCGGGCCCCTACCATCCCTCACTGTCTGCGGTCTCACGACCCTTAAGGTCGACCCACCCTCCCTGTTTGCAAACCTCACCTCGGATTGCAAACCCGTTGCCACCAGGAGCAGACGGTACAGTACCAGGACAGGACCTTCATCAGGTCTGAGGTTCAGCGGCTGCTGCAGGAAGGCATTATCGAGGCCAGCAACAGCCCCTGGAGAGCCCAAGTGGTAGTTGTGAAAACTGAGGCGAAACACAGGATGGTCGTCGACTACAGTCAGACCATCAATCAGTACACGCAGCTCGATGCGTACCCCCTCCCAAGCATATCTGATATGATCAATCAGATTGCACAGTACCGGGTCTTCTCGACAGTGGACCTGAAAACTGCCTACCACCAGCTCCCCATTTGCAAGGCGGACTGCCCATACACCACGTTTGAAGCGGACGGCTGCCGTTGCCATTTCCTTAGGGTTCCCTTCAGCGTCACTAACGGGTCTTGGTCTTCCAACAGGAGATGGACCGAATGGTTGACCGGTACGGACTGCGGGCCACCTTCCCGTACCTGGATAATGTCACCATCTGCGGCCACGTCCAGAGGGACCACGACGCTAACCTTTCCAAAATCCTCCACACTGCCAAACTCCTCAACCTAACCTACAACATGGAGAAGTGCGTTCTCAGCACGGACCGATTACCTATCCTCAGCTATGTGGTTCAAAACGGAATCCTAGGGCCTGACCCCGATAGCATGCGCCCCCTCATGGAACTCCCACTGCCCCAAGGCCTTCAAACGCTGCCTGGGTTTCTTCTCGCACTACGCCCAGTGGGTCCCTAACTATGCGGACAAGGCCCACTCACTCATCCACTCCACCGTTTTCCCACTGACAGCCGAGGCTCACCAGGCCTTCAACCGTATCAAGGCCGACATCTCCAAGGCTGTGATGCACGCGGTCAACGACACCCTCCTCTTTCAAGTCGAGAGCGATGCATCAGATGTCGCTGTGGCCACCACCCTCAACCAGGCAGGCAGACCAGTGGCATTCTTTTCCCGCACCCTCCATGCCTCCGAAATCTGGCACTCCTCCGTGGAGAAGGAGGCCCAAGCCATCGTTGAAGCTGTGCGGCATCGGAGGCATTACCTGGTTGGCAGGAGATTCACTCTCCTCACTGACCAACGGTCAGTTGCCTTCATGTTCAATAACACACAACGGGGTAAGATCAAAAATGATAAAATCTTGAGATGGAAGATCGAGCTCTCCACTTATAATTACGAGATTTTGTATCGCCCCGGTAAGCTCAATGAGCCCCCGATGCCCTATAGAACATAGAACAGTACAGCACAGAACAGGCCCTTCGGCCCTCGATGTTGTGCCGAGCAATGATCACCCTACTCAAACCCACGTATCCATCCTATACCCGTTACCCAACAACCCCCCCCCCCCCCCTTAACCTTACTTTTAGGACACTACGGGCAATTTAGCATGGCCAATCCACCTAACCCGCACATCTTTGGACTGTGGGAGGAAACCGGAGCACCCGGTGGAAACCCACGCACACACGGGGAGGACGTGCAGGCTCCGCACAGACAGTGACCCAGCCGGGAACCGAACCTGGGACCCTGGAGCTGTGAAGTATTTATGCTAACCACCATGCTACCGTGCTGCCCACTTTTTTTTTATTTTTTATAAATGTAGAGTACCCAATTAATCTTTTCCAATTAAGGGGCAATTTAGCATGGCCAATCCACCTATCTTTCGGTGGTGGGGGCAAAACCCACACAAACACGGGGAGAATGTGCAAACTCCACACGGACAGTGACCCAGATCCGGTCTCGGATGTATCTCGAGGTACATATGCCAGCGCACAAGTGGACCGACTCCGGACCTTGCACAACGATCTCTGTGACCCAGGGGTCACCCATTTTTATCATTTCATAAAGGCCTGCAATCTGCCCTACTCCATTGAGGAGGTCAGGGCTATCACCCGAGACTGCCAGGTCTGCGCTGAGTGAAAACCGCACTTCTACTAGCCAGACCCTGCGCGCCTGGTGAAGGCCTCCAGTCCCTTTGAATGCCTCAGCGTGGATTTCAGCCCTCCCCTCCACCAATCGTAACACGTACTTTCGTAACGTGATCGGTAAATATTCCAGATTCCCCTTTGCCGTCCCATGCCCCGACATGACATCTGCCACCGTCACCAAAGCCCTCAACACCATCTTCGCTCTGTTCGGTTTCCCCGCCTATGTCCACAGCGGCCGGGGATCCTCATTCATGAGCGGGGAGCTGTGCCAGTACCTGCTCAGCAGGGGCATCGCCTCGAGCAGGACGACCAGCAACAACCCCCGGGGAAACGGGCAAGTGGAGCGGGAGAATGGGACAGTCTGGAAGGCCGTCCAGCTGGGCCTACGGTCCAGCAATCTCCCGGCCTCCCGCTGGCAGGAGGTCCTCCCCGACGCCTTCCACTAAATTTGTTCGCTTCTTAGCACGGCGACTAACGAAATTCCCCATGCATGTCTCTTTGTCTTCCCCATGAAGTCCAACTCCGGGATTTCACTCCCAATGTGGCAGGCAGCTCCAGGACCCGTTCTCCTCCGCAAGCATGTGCGGCTCCAGAAGGCGGACCCGTTGGTCGAGAGGGTACAGCTACCTCACTCAAACCTGCAGTACGCCTACGTAGCATACCCCGACAGCCGCCAAGACACAGTCTCCCTCAGGGACTTGGCACTAGCTGGATCCCCACAACCCCCCCCTGCCCCGGCACCACCCTCCCTCCCTCCAGCGCACCCCACCACAGCCCCCGCTCAAAGACGATCCGTCCTCCCCTTGGTCCCACCCGGGGATGAAGATGAGGTCGACACACTTCCGGAGTTACCGGCGACCGAACCGACGCCTGAATCACCACCGAGACTGCGGCGCTCGCAACAAAGGACCAAGGCGCCCGATTGTCTGAATTTATTAATTTTTCCTAAAATTTTAAACGCCTACATGGAAATAGCATTCTACCACCCCCGCCGGACTCTTTTTTAAAGGGGGTGAATGTGGGAGTCACCACTGTTGTATTGTATTGTATTGTATGTACCGCATATGAGGTGTATTACAGTCAGGCCCTGTAGTACAGGTACGGCCCAGTAGGCGGAGTGTAAATGTGTGGGCTCCCCGAGCTGCAGCCATTTCCACATGGACAGTGACCCGGGACCGGGATCGAACCTTGGTCCGCAGCGCCTCGAGGCAGCAGTGCTCACCATTGTGCCACCCTCATCAGTGGGTCTCTTAACTCAACCTCTGAACAGCCCTTAAGATGTCAGTCATGTCACCTTCCTTTCAAAGAGGCAGTTTATAGTTCTTGGTTCTTGGTCCAGGAAATGCATTGGGGAAATCCTCATTTGCTGAGCGGTTGGGAAATGGCGTGAGGGTTTCAGGTCAGTTGTGACTAGCTCAATTATAGTTCAATTAGTTCATTGCTACTAAGGTGACAACATTTCACAGAGAGCAGCACTTAATTCCCTCAAAAGGTTACCCTGGCATGAGGTATTTTGGTGATCTTGGACCTCCCACAACACTGCCACCTGTTGTTCAAGTCAGGATTGAAAACTAGGGATAGGAGTTTGGACTCCCATTTGTGTCAGGCGGGTTTGGCAACGGGAGAAGAAAATATCGTGAGGAGTCACGTTTCATGATAATGGCAAACCGGGAAACAATTGTCCCCTCCCATGGTCAATGACGGGCCACTCTTTCTGACGTTCAACATCGGGACCTCATTGTAATAAATGAAAATATAATTATCAGACCCTTGGGCCAGAATCATCCCCTCGAGTCAAAACATCCATCCACGACAGAGTGATGCCTGAACGGCGTGCACCTGGTAAGCAGTACTGCCAAACGAGCTCGCAGGTGAGTGCAGTGCTCAGGGCATAGAGGGTAATGCCAGAGCACTGCCTGGGTAGTGCCAGGGTAGTGCCCATGTAGTGACAAGGTCATGCCAGATGAGTGTCAGGCTCGTGCCAAGGTGGTGCCAGTGGATGCGCCTGGGTGAATTTGTTTCCTAATTTGTTAGCTGTGCGCTGGAGGCGTCCTTTATAAATGATGCCCAAATCTTCGAGTGTCCAATCTGATGGTGGGGCAGGTGAACCAGAGTCCTTCTGCCAGCCAAACGTCATGGAACCCATGACGTCAAGTTTTTCTTTTCAAAGTGCCGCACTATATCGCAGAGAAAGCCACCATTGCCATCGGTGACTTGGCCGTCGCTTTTCCTACCCAACATCGGCCTTTGCCGATATCAGAAAAAACCCCGGACTAGATAGGCGGGGGAACAAAATGACTGACTGCTGTTCAAAACATGATGCCACTCCCAAGACTGAGCGCGTGAGACATCAAATCATTCAACTGGAGCCCGGCATCTTTTTTTTAAAACTTCTTTCTTTTATTGAGGAATACACAATTTATAGACAAATCTTCTGCACTTTAAAAACACATGACATGGTTCCACGAAGGAACTGAATAAATAAATAGCATTAAATAAATAAATAACGTGACATGTTCCATTATTACAATAAGAAACAGACTGAGGTTGACACAATCCCTGGAAAGCAGTGTATACATTCAGTCAACTCGTCGACATCTTATATACTCGTCGGGAGTGTTTCAAAACAACAGTGTTTCGAAACTCTCATGGGGAAAAAGAGCAAAAAAATTCTGGCGAAGGTGCCTTGGGAAGGCACAATGTTGGTCAACAGTATACTTTTAGTTTCTCTATGCTGACAGGGGTATGCTCAATCCAGAAACTTTTCCTATTTCCAATCATATTGTTCCTAGTGTATGGTGAAGGCGTGGTCCCTTTAAACTGTTGGGATGACACAGAAGGCTCTGTTTCCCTATTCTTGACCCAATGGTCCGTGGCTTTTGTTTATAGTGCCTTGGTGATGGACCTGGTTCTGTCTTTTGCCTCTTTTCTTCTGAAGGAAAAAATGCAAAAGAGAGAGAGAAAAGTTTTGAAAATCTCATTCTTTCGTCTTTTAGCACACGGGGGGGGGGGGGGGGGGGGGGGGGGGCTTCCGGAGATGTGTAGCTGCTAATTAATGGAGGTGCAGATTAATAATCTCTCAGCGCGCTGATCACTCTGCAGGGTTGAGGCAGTGAATAGTCACGTAAATGGATTAGGGTCACTCTGGGTTACAATGGCTGGCCTGTTATTGGACGTTATGATTGAGATACTACGATGGGCCTGGCTATGGAGAGGGGAAGAATCATCTTGGGATCCTCTTCATGGAGTGGATGCCACAGCACAGAAAGAGCCCATTCGGCCCATTGTGTCTGTTCTGGCTATTAACCAGAGCTACCCAGCTAGTCCCACTTGCCGGTTTTTACCGCTTCCATCGTCAAGGTTTCAATGCTGTTCACATCTCCACTAAATCTGATTCCTCTTCTATTTAAGGCAACACAACCCCGATCCACAACAACTATCTGTGCTGAAGAAAACTCTTCACCTCAGGCTCTACTGCCAATTACCTCAAACGTGTGCCCTCTGATTACCAATGGAAATTTTTTTTCCCTATCGACTCTATCACGGCCTCTCATTGTTGATTGCAGACCAAATCAGGCTGGGTTGCCGTGCAAGCATTGAGAGTGGAGTACATGAATGACGGTCACTTAACTGAGCTAAATGGCATGTTGCACAGGTGCGTGGATGTCAAACAATCGGAAGCGTGATAGACAGGAGACAAGTGGCGGTCCTTTTAAAACATGTGTCAGTATGGCCATTCGGAAATCTTACAGGAACTTTCTCGTCATGTATACACAGCAAGTGGGAAATCAGAGTGACATTGAGAGCTGGCCTTTGGCCACACTTCAGTATGATACCACATTTAAGAGGCGTGAAAAGGAAGATAATGGGAAAGGGGAAGGTTCAAGCTTTCACTTCTGACATCTGGAATCTAATCTAATTCATAGAATGTTTATAGAATGTACAGTGCAGAAGGAGGCCATTCGGCCCATCGAGTCGGCACCGGCTCTTGGAAAGAGCACCCTACCCAGGGTCCACACCTCCCATCCTATCCCCATAACCCAGTAACCCCACCCAACACTAAGGGCAATTTTGGACACTATGGGCAATTTATCATGGCCAATCCACCTAACCTGCACATCTTTGGACTGTGGGAGGAAACCGGAGCACCCGGAGGAAACCCACGCACACATGGGGAGAACGTGCAAACTCCACACAGACAGTGACCCAAGCCGGGAATCGAACCTGGGACCCTGGAGCTGTGAAGCAATTGTGCTAACCACAATGCTACCGTGCTGCCCTAAATTCTTCACTACCCGCTAGTGGCAATGGTCCCTGTATGAAGTACGTCCAACTCCTGGCGGGCTTTTATTTCACAGCTCAAAACTGCCCCGACTTCCACATTAGCTGGGGATCTCAAATAGAGAAGGCCGCAGGGTGGCCAGTGTGGGAATTGAAAGTAAGGTCACGGATGGGAATCGGCTGTCATTTTGATCTGGAGTGGGGGTGCGGGTGGGGTAGGGGCATGGTGTGTTGCTGGGACATAGCAGAGGACATTTACGAGTGAGCGTAAGAGTCTCATGAGCAAAACAAAAACATTTCTAAGAAGACAATTGATAAACACTGTCAAATAGATAGTGGGACTGAGCAGCGAAATCAGCATATTCAATCGGGACGCTCGCACCAACATTGACATGGTGGGCTAAATTGCCTTTTCCAGTATTAAAATTTGTGTCATCGTATGATTAACATTCTGAATAAATGTCTCCAGTGTGAGTTTCATAATAGGATATTTAACTGATATAATATTGAATATAATACTTAATACAATAAATATATAATGTGAGATACATAAATAGTGATTAAAAAGATAATTTATTAATTAAAAAAATAAGTTTATTATAATTCTGGATTTTACCCATTAATTGCATTGTAGTTCTCAATAGTTTATTAATTAATTATTGTAATAAATGACTAAGTATCTCTAAATTGCTTAATAAATTAAGACCGACATACTGCTTAATAAATAATGGTTAAACAATGGTAAAATAGCTCCAAACCAGTTTAACCAAATAAATATCCTCAAATTAATTAATTTGTGTTTATTAATTTTATAAAATCCTATCTCGTAAAATAATCAAACAGGTTAAAAGGTTGTTTCAGGTAGTTGAATAATTAGTATTAACAGGACGTGGGAATGTCAGGAATGGAGATTAGAGACTTAATGAGATACTACGAAAGGAATCGATCCATATAGGCGGCTGACATGTTCTGGCGGATAACGTGGAATCTCAGGAAGTTCCCTGGGCTCTCCCCCTGAACTAATGGAGGGTGACGGGTCCCTTTACAGTTGTGCCAATTCCAGGTCCGTCTGGGATCAAACCCAGGAAAACTTCCCCCTACATCCAATGCATCTCCAGTGAGGGGAGTTGAGAGGTTTAACCTTCATGGAGTCACAGGGTGGGATTCTCCGTCGGTGGGATCCTCTGCTTCGCCGGCAGCGGACTCATGCCCGTGGATTTCCCAATGGCGTGGGGGGCTGGCCACAATGGGAAACCCCATTGGCTGGCGGCTGGGACGGAGTATGCTGCTGGCGAAAGCAGCACGTCGTGCCAGAAAACGGGGCTGGTGGGACGGAGGATCCGCCCATAGACTTTTACAATGCAGAGAGAGAGACCCTTCAGCCCATCTTGTCTGCGCCAGCCATCAAGCACCTATCTATTCTAATTCCATTTTCCAGCACTTGGCTCAAACCTTTGTCAGCTGAGGTGTGCTGAGCCCAGCCTGTCCTGTGCTGGGCGGCTGGCTGTACAACTCAGCGATGCCGACCTTAAAGGCACTTGTCTCAAGCCTCACCCAAAGTGCTGAAGGGTCATGCTTGGTCACCTTGCACTCAAAACTCTCAGCACAGATTACTTTAAACGAAATACTTGTAAACAAGAATAATGGCTATTCTGAAACAGCACAAAATAAATATACCAAATTTTAAATATATGCCCGAACTAACTAACGATTCATTCAGACTAAAGAGCTTTGCATGCATCACTGTTACTGCATCCAGGTGAAATGAACTGCAACAAATAGGAATACTTGCAAAATCAAATTCAATTGTAATTACATCGGATCGATTTAGTGGTTCAGTTTAGCTTGTCTGTGTTTTTGGTTGGAATGATTTTGAATATTATTTTCCCATGATGTTTTACCAGAACTTTATGAAGGAGACAGATTTTCTTTTGCTATTGACCGCAGGAGATTGCGGTAGGATTTTACACATAGGTGAGTGGTGTTCGGTGATTTTCACATTCGGGGCTTTCCAATGTCAGCACTGAACTCCAGAACCCAGTACGGCATATGAGAACCTCCTAATGCACTCATGAAACAATTTTCAAGTCAAACGTTGTTGTCTCTGAGCACAATTTTGTTTTACTTGGACTGGGCTCTATTTTCTGCCCATCCCTAATTGCCCTTGAACTGAACGGATTGCCTGGCCATTTCAGAGGGCAGTTAAGAGTCAGCCATATTGCTGGGGGCCTGGAGTCACATGTCGGCCAGACCAGGTAAGGATGGCAGATTTCCAGAGTTGGAATGTTGCGCTCGGCAGAATGTTAAAGAAAATCTGTCTCCTTAAAGATGTTGTTGTATCTCAGCTTCACCTAGAGAAAAATAAGTCAAAATCAAACTCGTACATTTTTGTGACTGTTCCATGTACTCCATTCACTCCAAGGCGAGTTCAAGAACCTGTCCTTTGCTTTGATGCGGACCGTGTGGCATCTAGCTGAGCCTTTGATCTCCTTACTGAGGCCTTCTTCGACAACCTTATGGGAAATACAAAAACAAAAACATTCCGCATTAAAATATTTCAAGGAGCAAGGGTGGTATCATGACCGGTACTGGCTTGGAGGGCCGAAGGGCCTGTTCCTGTGTTGTATTGTTCTTTGTTCAAACTTCTTTGTGGTAGAATTTGCAGAGGAATGAAGAGTAGATAGTTAAGTGGGTTGCTGCAATGTATCCTGACAATCCTACTTATTGTAGCCATGTGCGGAAGTGGTTGAGAGGTGGGTCATTGAGTACAATGGCAACGACATTGATCAAAGTGACTCAACACTGATCACTGGTGGTGCCATTGAGGGTTGGGAGGATGTGGTGGTATGGAGCAGGGAAGAAATAGAATCACAGATTTGTTACGACACAGAGGTAGGTCAATCTACCCATCGTTTCCGTGCCGACCGTAACTCTACATATTCTTCCCTCTCGGATAATAATCCAATTCCCTCTTAAATGCCTCGATTCAACTTGCCGCAATCACAATCTGACAGCGCATTCCAGATCCTAACTGCTCGCTATTTGAAAATATATCTCCTCATGTCACCGTTACCTTAAACCCATGCCTCCTGTTCTAAAAACCATAAGATATAAGCAGGATTAGGCCATTCGGCCCATCAAGTCTGCTCCGCCATTCAGTCATGTTTCCTATCCCCATTCTCCTGCCTTTGCCCCATAATCCCTGATCCCTTATCCCCTTGATCCCCCCACCAATGAGAACAGTTTCTTCCCATCCACTCTGTCCAGACCCCTCATAATTTTGACCACCTCTATCGAATCGCCTCTCAATCATCTCTTCCCCAAAGGAAATCAATGAATAGGGCATTGAGTGTAAAAGCAAGGAAGTGATGTTACACGCATATTAAATACTGGTCTGTCCTCAAGTAGAGAATCCAGTTCTGGGCACCACATGTTAGAAAAGATGTGATGACATTAGAGAGATCCCAGCATCTCCAATCTTTCTACTCAACTGAGGTTCTGCATCCCTGTCATCATTCTCGTGGATTTTTTCCTGTACTCTCTCCAATGTCATCACAGTATTTTGTGTGTGTTTAACACTTCTTTGCTTTTATGCTCAGTACACTAATAATAAAGCCTAGACTGTTGCAGGGGCTGTTTAGCTCACAGGGCTAATCGCTGGCTTTGAAACCAAAGCAAGCCAGCAGCACGGTTCGATTCCTGTAACAGCCTCCCCGAACAGGTGCTGGATTGTGGCGACTAGGGGCTTTTCACAGTAACTTCATTTGAAGCCTACTCGTGACAATAACCATTTTCATTTTCATTGTATGCCTATTAATCGCTTTCAAAACTTTTCTTGCCACCTTCAATGATTTGAGCACTTGTAACCCGAGTCCCAGTGCTTCTTTACCCCTTTAAGAATTTTACCCTTTATTTTATATTGTCGCGTTGCAGTCTTCTGACCAAAATGAATCACTTCACTCTGCTTTATGTTGAATTTCATCTGCCACTTGCTGCTCATTCCACTAATCTGGCTATTTCCTCCTCATTTTTCCCAATGCTTCCCAGGTTTTGCACCATTCACAAATTCTCACAGTCTGGGCGGAATTCTCCGCAATGCCCGACGCTGTCGGAGGCCGCTCCTCGCCCCCTATTCCCCCCCCTCCCCTGGGGGGCTAGGAACGGCGTTCCGTAATCTCGGCCGCCGGTCCTTGACGCTGGCGTCAAGACCCAGTGCGCCAAGAATGACGTGGCCGGCGGCGCCTAATGACGTCAGCCGCTCATGCGCAGGTTGGCCAGCACCAAGCCGCGCATGCGCGATTGCCGTCTTCCCCTCCGCTGCCCCGCAAGACGTGGCAGCTTGCTCTTGCGGTGCGGCGGAGGGAAAGAGTGCGTCCCTTGGAGACGCCGGACCGACGATCGGTGGGCACCGATCGCGGGTCAGTTCCCTCCCGAGCACAGCCGTGGTGCTCAATCCCCTCTCTGCCCCCCACAAGCCACAAACTCACCTTGGGCACCATGTTCACGCCGGCAGCGACCAGGTGTGGTTGCCGCCAGCGTGAACAGGTCAGGAACGGCAGGCCGCTCGGCCCATCCGGGCCGGAGAATCGCGGGTTGCCGTGAAAAACGGCGCACCGTGATTCTCCGAGCGGCGTGTCGCAAAACGTGACACGCATTTTGGGGAGGTGGGAGAATCGCGGGGGGGGGGGGTGCCAGAGCAGCCCTCCCGTGATTCTCCCACCCGGCCTGGGCAGCGGAGAATCGCGTCCTCTATGTCTGAGTGTCGGTCAGGAAAATTAAGGATCACAACAGCGAACCCTGAGGGAACTCCAAAAAAAAGATTTCAACCTAGTCACGAGTCATAACCGGCTACACTTACCTCCGTGCCATTTTCCTTCGTACACATGTACTCAATCTCGAAGCGGAGTGGAAAATAGGAATGTGGCTTAGTCCAGTTGCTTGGGTACTGCCAGGAGATAATAATTGTTTTATGCTTCTTTCGTGTGACTCTTATATTCTGTGGAGGGTCTGGTTTGACTGTGTCATGAACAAGAAAAAAAAAACAAATGCATAATATTGACTTGTAATCTTTCTGCAGGTAAGAATGAATATTCAATTAATTTTAATATAAAGGGGGGAGTTGCAATTATGTGGCAACTTCCGCAGCCGCAGAACGTCCCAAATTACTTTAAAGCCATTGAAGTAATTTTTTAAGAGCAGTCACTGTTTTGATGCAGGAATGACAGCAGCCAATTTACGCATGGCAAACAGGAACTCAGGAGCAGGAGTAGTCCATTCAGCCCCTCGGGCCTGCTCTGCCATTTAAATATCCATAGAATTCCATAGAATTCTACAGTGCAGAAGGCCATTCGGCCAATTGAGTCCGCACTGACCCATTGAAAGGCCACCCCACCTAGGCCCCCACCCGCACCCTACCCCAGCAACCCCACCTCACCTGCACATCTTTGGACTGTGGGAGGAAACCGGAGCACCCGAAGGAAACCCACGCATTCACGGGGAGAACACGCAAACTCCATACAGACAGTCATCCAAGGCCAGAATCAAACCCGGGTCCCTGGCGCGGTGAGGCAACATAACCACTGTGCCACCGATCATCTAACTCAACCCCATTTTTCCATGGACCCTATATCCCTTAATGTCACTGCTATTATCGATCCCTGCTTTGAACATGGTCAATGACCGAGGCTCCACAGCCCTCTAGCTCGAGAATTCCAAAGATTCACCACCCTCTGACAGCAAATGTGTTTATAGTGAGATGAACTACTTTTTAGTGATGTTGGTCGAGGAACAAATATTGTGAAAGTTATGTTGGCAGGATTGAAGATTTCGCATTTCCTCTCAACATCTCTTGGTTAGGAAGGGGAATATCAGCCAAGGCTTCAGCTCCTCTTCACTTCGCATTTGGACCAGCAGAATGGACAAATCTAACCCTTACTATGTGGGCAGCATGGTAGCACAAGTGGCTAGCACTGTGGCTTCACAGCGCCAGGGTCCCAGGTTCGATTCCCTGCTGGGTCACTGTCTGTGCGGAGTCTGCAAGTTCTCCCCGTGTGTGCGTGGGTTTCCTCCGGGTGCTCCGGTTTCCCCCCACAGTCCAAAGATGTGCAGGTCAGGTGGATTGGCCATGCTAAATTGCCCTTAGTGTCCAAAAAGGTGAGGTGGGGTTATTGGGTTATGGGGATAGGGTGGAAGTGAGGGCTTAAGTGTGTCGGTGCAGACTCAATGGGCCGAATGGCCTCCTTCAGCACTGTATGTTCTATTGAATAGCAAACAGCTTTTCTTTTAATCCATTTATGTGATGTGAGCATTACTGACAAGGGCGGACATATTACCCAGCCCAGATGCCCCTGAGAAGGCAGTGGTGAATTGCCTCTTGAAATGTTGCAATCCATCCTGCGCAGGTAATGCTATTCGGAAGGTTCGAGGATACTGACCACTCATTGCTTCTGGGCCCTCAGGATGCATTATTTAACAATGGAAACCTATCCCTCTGATGTTCATAGCCAAACTAAGGTAACATAGTAGAGAGGCTCATCCTCTTTGATCAGTGGCCGGCAGCTGACTCACCGACAAAGGGACGGTGTTGTCTGATGTTATGGCCTCTCCTATTCCAAAAGAAATCTCTTATAGTCTGGTATTTTCATTCCACCAGCTGGTTTCAAAGAAACAGTCCTGGTTACTACGCGCTATACACCCAGAGTCGTAAGTATACCATTCCCCGGAACAATTCTATCCCTATCTTAATTGCCATCACTGGTGAGGTTGCATTATTGACCGAATGGCCGCCTCCTTGCTGTATGATTCCATGGCTCTATTAGGTCACTGCGCAGTACCTTCTGTTCCAAAGAAATCTAACTGCTTCCGCCTCATGCTTTAGACATTAACATTTGCTTTTCAACAGAGCAACTGCCGTTACCCCAGCCACATCCAGCTTCTGATACTGCACACAAAGCAACTTACTGATATTTTCCATGTAAAATGTTTTTTGCATCTTTTGGTGCGAAACACTGGTTATGGCCTCCACAAAGAAAGTGATGGGGTTATATTCCTCTTCGTAAGGCGAGTAGTTCTTCACAGAGAAATGGCAATTATGGTCAGTGCCAGAGTTGGAACATTCAATAAAACTACAGTTGCTTTCTGGATTTCTGAGAACACTGAAATTGGAAATTGATCATCTCATTAAATGGAGGCTAAGGAAAGAGTGTTAGTATTGCATCAACTTTAATCAAGTATTTTACTCTCAGGAATCCAGATGGAGTCTTATTAAAGTAATCCTTAAAGAGATAATGGGAGGCATATAACTATTATCACTGGGTAAGAGATGGGGAATAGCAAATTGCCAACGTGCTCTATGCCTTGCATCATTTCTTTTGTGCATTAGCTGCAATAGAACAAAATGGAATTAAAATGATCACCAACCAATGCACTTGACACAGAAGTCTAGCTAAAATGATCTTGAACTGGCAGGAGTTAACAGAGCTTGGGATCAGAAATGAAGAAGTAGATTGGGGTGGGATGAAATGAAACCATAAACCCGTAGAACATAGAACAGTACAGCACAGAACAGGCCCTTCGGCCCTCGATGTTGTGCCGAGCAATGATCACCCTACTCAAACCCACGTATCCACCCTGTACCCGTAACCCAACAACCCCCCCCCCCTTACTTTTTAGGACACTACGGGCAATTTAGCATGACCAATCCACCTAACCCGCACATCTTTGGACTGTGGGAGGAAACCGGAGCCCCGGAGGAAACCCACGCACACACGGGGAGGACGTGCAGACTCCGCACAGACAGTGACCCAGCCGGGAATCGAACCTGGGACCCTGGAGCTGTGAAGCAACTGTGCTAACCACCATGCTACCGTGCTGCCCGTAAGACCACAAGATGTAGGAACAGAAGTAGGCCATTCGGCCCACCGTGTCTGCTGCACCATTCAATGAGATCATGACTGCTCTGGGCCGGGATTCGCCGATTCGGGTTCACCCTCCCACTGCTGCCAGTGAGAATTTGGCGCTCAGCCAAAACGTTATTCCCTGCAGCAGAACCGGAGAATCCCACTGACATGAATGGACAGGGAATCCCTACCGTGAAATGATAACCCTCAACTCCACTTTCCTGCCTTATCCCCAAACCCTTGGTTTCTTTGTTGACTAAAAATCTGTCTATCTCATTCTTCAACTTACCTAATGGCCCAACCTCCGCAGCCTTCTGCGGTAAAGAATTCCACAGATTCCCTATCCTCTGTGATGACAAATTCCTCCTCATTTCTGTCTTAATGGGTGACCCCTTACTCTGAGATTATGAAAAACATTTCTAAGCAGCTAACCAACGGAAGTTGTCAAGGCAAGTACAGATATATTCCTCGTCAAGTTAAGCAAGTGCATGAAAAGAAACATAATATTGGACACAAATGTTAAGTGAGCAGTAAGGCCAAGTTCAAGGGCCAATCTTCTCCTGTTGCCAGTCAGGGACAATCAGTACAGGGGTCGTTCAGGAGGGGAGCTAATTGGGACTAGGAATTGGAGCTTCATAATCCACAGCATTGTGGAAATAAGATGCTGCATTGGCTTACTTTTCTTTTATTCAAACTGGGCATGTGGAAATCACTGGTCGGGCCAGCATTTGTCGCCCATCCCTAATTGTCCTTGAGCTGAGTGGCTTGCTGGGCCATTTCAGAGGGCATTTAAGAGTCACCCACATTTCTGTTGATCTGGAGGCACATGTAGGCCAGACCAGGTAAGGACGCCAGATTTCCCGCCCTAATGGAAAAGGTGGGTTCTCTTTTCACAACAATCGACAATGGCTTCATGGACATCATTTGACTTTTAATTCCAGATATCTGGAAAGCACAAAAGTAATCAGTTTAAGTTGAGGTGCCACTTATAGCTAAGTGAGTCAATGGGGAGGGTGGGGTGGGGGGATTTTCTGCGCTCCCTGTGGGTGTCTCTTGGCGGCGGGAGGCGGCCCGGTCATTGGCCAGCAGAGGGAACTTATGGTCCCACCTTTCTCACCAGGATTTCCCATTGAACCAACCCCCACCACCAGGAGGGGGCTCACCGTCAACAGGGCTGGAAGATCCCGCCGGCGTGAACTGTTGGAAAACCCCCCTCCCCAATATTTTCCCTTCTAAAGTTTCCCTTTTCTATAGCATGCATCGTGAAGCGTGCAGAATTATAACCTAAATCCTCATCTGTCCTAAGCCCTCTACCTCCACTGTCCATGTCCCAAAGAATTGACTTTAAAACGCTCATGCTCATTATCAAACTCCTCCCATCTGTACTACATCAGGAACCCTCTGATGTCCCAGCACTGGGGCCTACTTCAGCTTTTTCACTGCCCCCCTCACCTTCAGGTGTCTCTTTGTGGTGGAACCTGCATTGATTTGCAATGTGCTGAACTGAAAATTGTTCAAACACTTACCGCCTGCAGTACTTGACTTGGAAGATGGCTGCACCACGGGTTTGCCACGAACAGTTGATGGCACCATCGAATGTTCTAGCACGACATTGTACTGGAAGGGAGAAAGATGAGAGTATTGAATTCCTGTTCTCACTGTGGCTCAGGTTTGTTATATTATTCTTTTATGGGACGCGAGCGCCACTGGCAGAGCCAATATCTCTAACTGACCCTTGAACTGAGTGGCTAACTCAGCCATTTCAGAGGGCAGTTAAGAGTCCATCACATTGCTGTGTGGTCTGGAGTCTGGAGTCACATGTCATCCATACCAGATAATAATGGTAGATTTATTTCCCTAAGGGGGCATTAGTGAACCAGATGGTTTCAGGTTACCATTACTGAGGGTAGTTTTTCAATTCTAGAATATATGAATTAATTGAATTTTCCTTTCACCAGCTGCCGTGGTGGTTTTTGAACCCATGTCCCCACTGGGTTAGCAGCCCAGTGACATTACCACAATGCCACCAGCTCCCCCCAAAATGTTTGGACAGATTTTGGTCATTGAGTGTTTGAGCCCTACACAGTTGGTCAGTCACATGTCTGGTCCAACCCCTGCTTTGTACCAGGTTAATTGGTCTTAGAAATTGAGGGTGTGCTGGTACCACTATAATTGGCAACAGTGCCCCCAAAATCAATTGCCCTCTACGCTCGACCAGCCCAATAGCTGCCGTGGTAAAATTAAAACAGGAAATGCCGATAAAGCTCAGCAGGTCTGGCAGTGTCAGTAGAGAGGGATTCAAAGTTAACATTTCGAGTCCGTAAGAGTCAAAGACGTTGTCTGACCTTTTGGGTTTTTCCAGCATTTTCTGTTTTATTTCTGATTTCCATCATCCGCAGGATTTTCCCTTTTCTATAGCACCCATCGTGAAGCGTGCAGAATTATAACCTAATTCCTCATCTGTCCTAAGCCCTCTACCTCCACTGTCCATGTCCCAAAGAATTAACTTTAAAACGCTCATGCTCATTATCAAACTCCTCCCATATCTCTCCTCTCCTCCAAATCTGTACTACATCAGGAACCCTCTGATGTCTCAGCACTGGCCTACTTCAGCTTTTTCACTGCCCCCTCACCTTCAGGTGTCTCTTTCACTCACTCTGATTTTTGTTCTCTATTTGTTCCATCACTTTGCTGATGATTGAGAGAAGACCCTAGAAACCTGTCCAGTGCCTGCTTCCTCCCTCCCCATCTACAAAACCAGCCTGAAGATATCCCTCTTTCATCGAATCCCTGCAGCACAGAAGGAGGCCATTCAGCCCACCGACCCTCTGAAAGAGCACCCCACCCAGGCCTACTCCCCTGCCCCGTCCCTGTAACCCCACCTAACCATTTTGGACACAGAGGAGAAATGTATCATGGCCAATCCACCTAACCTGCACACCTTTGGACTGTGGGAGGAACCCAGAGCATCCAGAGGAAGCCCATGCAGAAACGGGGGAGAACGTGCAAACTCTACTCAGACAGTCACCCGAGGCTGGAATTGAAACCGGACCCGAGCGCTGTGAGGCAGCGGTGCTTACCACTGTGCCGTCGTACTGTCCTAGGGTAATTCCTGAAAATAACAAAAGCTGACCCAGGGACTTGCGATTCACATCCCCCACCCTCCCCACGACCACCACGCTGCTTACTTGCGTTGGAGAAAATGGGGGATCGGTCTTTCTCGCTGACCACTACGTAGGTGTGGTTCACCAAGGTACCATTCTGCCAGCATGTGTAGTTCCCTGCATTTGGCTGATCCACATCCTCCAGGGTAAGCAGCCTGCTGGCCCGAATAGGCTCCCCGTCTATTTTCCAGGTGACCTCCGTGTCAGGTAGAGGCTCGCCACAGTTCAGAGTCTTGGTCGTCGCCCTTTCCACGATGGTCACTATTAGCACAGAGAGACGGTGACATGGTCATTACTGGGGCTAGCTTGCAATTCCATGTTTATTTAAAAATCAGTTTGAATTTAAATTCCACCAGCAGGGAGTGCTGCGCTGTCAGAGCTGTTCTGTCCAAAGAAGATGTCCAACACAGCTCTGTCGCCCTCACAGGCGCATGCAAAGATCCCACTTCGAAGAGTAGCAGGGGTT
Organism: Scyliorhinus canicula; assembly: GCF_902713615.1. Lineage (NCBI taxonomy): Eukaryota > Metazoa > Chordata > Chondrichthyes > Carcharhiniformes > Scyliorhinidae > Scyliorhinus > Scyliorhinus canicula. The sequence continues at coordinate 20,930,512 of NC_052148.1, read as the reverse complement.
GCCCTGGCCAATGTCTATCCTTCAACCAATACCACTTAAACAGATTACTGGGTGGTAATCTCATTGTTTTTTTAACCAGATGATCTCTAATCATGGATTCAGTTACATCTCATGAAATGCAAATATTTGAAGTACCTCAACGGTTTAGTGTGCTAAATGATGCCCAATCCCAAAATATTGAATTTCAAGAAATCCAAGCGCAAATTACTGCGGATGCTGGAATCTGCAATAAAACAGAAAATGCTGGACAATCTCAGTTAGTCAGCATCTGTGGCGAGAGAAGGGAGCTAACGTTTCGAGTCTGGATGACTGGACGCTTTGACAAATTCCATCATTCTGAATACGTTGTCGCATTGCCAGTGAAATTCCCCCAAAGTTACAGCTACGGCAGATTCCCCTTTTAACAGGATGAGATTCTGTGTCACTATCTGCACTGGAATAAAAACGGATGTAAATATTACTATGACAAATTCAGCCGCTGCATAGTTACCCAGGAAGTGCAGAAAACATCACATTACAACATGGTAACAGTTCTGTCAGCCCACTCAATCTGTGAGCAAGCAGCGAGCAAATAAATCAGACCACATTTACTCATCCCGTATCCATATCCGTCAACACTGCTTTCCTCCATCCACCTCTCTAATTCCAATCGTGATTTTTGACACCAGCCCCAGAAGTGTAATTCCGTTCGCTCACAACTCTCTGTGGGAAGGAGCCTTTCCTGCTATCTCTTCTGAATCACTGATGTTTCGCTTTATTCCATAATCTCTCCCACCTCCCCATTCAGTCAAGGTTCCTCACGTGTCAGAAGCACTCTTTGTCAATCTATCCTTTCCACCCTTTCCCGGTGAGAAAATAACTTTAGTTTTTCAAGTTTTGCATTTGCAAATTACCTGCCGACATCCTATTGAACATCCATTTCTAAATCTCCCACTAGAGCTTCAATGTCCCTCCTATTGTGTTGGAGTCCAGCATTGGTCACAATGCATTCTACCTCAAGAACGTTGGGGAGGGTAGCATAGTGGTTATGTTATAGGGCCAGTATATCTGAAGCCCAGAGACATGAGTTCAAATCCCAACACATCAGCTGGGAGAATATAAAGGGCAGCACGGTAGCACAAGTGGATAGCACTGTGGCTTCAGAGCGCCAGGGTCCCAGGTTCGATTCCCCGCTGGGTCACTGTCTGTGCGGCGTCTGCACGTTCTCCCCGTGTCTGCGTAGGTTTCCTCCGGGTGCTCCGGTTTCCTCCCACAAGTCTAAAGAATTGCAGGTTAGGTGGATTGGCCATGATAAATTGCCCTTAGTGACCAAAAAGGTTAGGAGAGGTTATTGGGTCACGGGGATAGGGTGGAAGTGAGGGCTTAAGTGGATCGGTACAGACTCGATGGGCCAAATGGCCTCCTTCTGCAATGTGTGTTCTATGTTCAATTAACTAAATCTGCTAGTCTCATTAAAAAAAATTAGAATGGAGCTACTTGATTGTTGTAAAACCCCATCTGGTTCAGAAATGTCCTTCAGGGAAGGGAATCTGCCATTCTTATCTGGTCTGGCCTACATATGGCTCCAGACCCACAGCAATGTGGTTGACTCTTCACTGTCCTCTGAAATGACTCAATAAGCCAGTACATTATGGGTGACGTACTGCTACCTGTTCAAGGGCAATTAGGAATGGGCAGTGAATTGATTGAAAAAATGCAAGTATGCCATTATGTCTTAAGATTTTAATTTCTATCTCTTATGAAAGCCAGGAAGTCCGTTCGCGATTTTCCAGCCTTATCAACCAGAGCTAGCAGGGAGATGGTGAAATCCCTGAGCTAGTAATCCACAGGCCTCGTGTAATCATGGAATCATAGAATTATCCAATTCAGGAGAGGGTCTTCAGCTCATCATGCCTACACCAACAAAAAACTACTCTAAATCTACACTAATCCCACTGCTCAGCACTTGGCCCATAGGCTTGAATATTATGCACCTCAATCAGGTCCCCTCTCAGCCTTCTCTGCTCCAAAGAAAAAAACCCAAAGCTTATCCAGCCTCCCTTCAAAGCTAAAGTGCTATGCTCCATCCCAGGCAACATCCTGATGAATCCCCTCTGCACTCTCTCGAGTGCAATCACATCCTTCCTATAATGAGGTGACCAGAACTGCTCACAATACTCCAACTGTGGCTTAACCAAAGTCTTGTACAGCTCCAAAATAACCTCCCAGCTCTTATAATCTATGCCACGACTGATAAAGGCGTGTCCCATATGTCCTCTTAACTGCCCTATTAACCTGCCCTGCCACTTTCAGGGATCTGTGGACAAGCACCCCAAGATCACTCTGTTCCTCTGAGCTTACTAGTGTCCTGCTATTCAATGAGGATTCCCTTGTTGTGCTACTCCTTCCAAAGAGCATCACCTCACACTTTCCAGGGTTAAATTCCATCTGCCACTGATCTGCTCATCTGACTAATTAGTCCGTATCCTCCTGTAACTTAAACTGTAAACCACTGAACATTGGCTCCCAGTCACACAAACACCCTATCACTCTTTGGACAGAAATATCTCAAAGTCAGTTTTGAATCGCACCGGGTCACTGCCTGTGCGGCGTCTGCACGTTCTCCCCGTCTCGGCGTAGGTTTCCTCCGGGTGCTCCCATGTGCTTTTACCATCTTTCTCAATTTCCCATCTCTGACCTTGTGAAAGGCTTTGCCGAAATCCATATTAACTACATCAACTGCCCTTACCCTCATCTACAAACCTAGCCACCTCCTCAAGAAGTTCAATGGTCTGGGGACCTGGGTTCAAATCTGACGTTGGCGACTTATAGAATTTCAGCTCAACTATTGGACAATCGATGATTGTTTCCTGGCAAGTAACTGGGGCTAGCTTTCAATTCCAGTTGATTTTTTAACATCCTTTAGGGAGGGAAATTTGCTGTCTTTAAGTCGCCTGGTCTACATGTGACTCCAGATACACAGCAATGTGGCTGACTCTTAACTGCCCTCTGAAATAGCCGAGCGAGACACTAAGTTGGAGGGCAAATAGGGATGGGTGAGAAATGCTGGCCTTGCCAGCGACCCCCACTTCCCATAAAGCAAGTAAAAAATGATGCTTCAGTTTTAACCTTTGAACCTGCACTCTTCAAACCCCTCAGTTCTTCCACTACACAAAGCTAAGTCCATTCAGAATTTAATCACCGCTCTTACGTATTTTTTGAACCAAATTGTGTCATCTCACAATTGCTGACATTAAATTCCTCCTGTCTTATGCGGAATTAACTGTATCCTCTCCTTTGGTGCTGGCTGCAAGGCTAAACACTACTCCCTCTGATCCTAAATATTCATTGTTTGAAGATTTGAACCCAAACACTTACATTTCTCTGGAAATCTGTCCAGCGCAGACGTCAAAGTAGTGATGGCAATGAGGAGGCAAAGGAAGAAGGACCACATCTAAAGCAGGAGTAAAGAGAGATGCTAATTAGCGTATTCCTCAAAAGAGTATTATAAGCACACAATCACTGGTTAAATTCAGCTTTAATCCACTTTTCCAGTGGATTAAAGTTTAATCAATCGTCATTGAATCTTTTATCTGGAAAAGTCTAATTATTTTACATGACTCTCATTTCTGTTTATTGTTCCTTTGTCTCTGTTAACACTCTAGGTAGACATTCTGTCAATAATCTATCACTTTGTGACTTTAAAACCAGTCAAGACCATCAGACTCCTGACATATTTGGGCAGCACGGTAGCATTGTGGATAGCACAATCGCTTCACAGCTCCAGGGTCCCAGGTTCGATTCAGGCTTGGGTCACTGTCTGTGCGGAGTCTGCACATCCTCCCCGTGTGTGCGTGGGTTTCCTCCAGGTGCTCCGGTTTCCTCCCACAGTCCAAAGATGTGCAGGTTAGGTGGATTGGCCTTGATAACTTGCCCTTAGTGTCCAAAATTGCCCTTAGTGTTGGGTGGGGTTACTGGGTTATGGGGATAGGGTGTAGGTGTTATCCTTGGGTAGGATGCTCTTTCCAGGAGCTGGTGCAGACTCGATGGGCCGAATGGCCTCCTTCTGCACTGTAAATTCTATGAATATTGCTGGCTCCAACCAGTGTTTGGATATTAAGATTTGCCTTCTCTGTCCCAAATCTCTCCCTCATTATGTTTCCATCCATACTCCTGTTTACTGTTATAAGAGTTTCTATATTTCATCTCTCACTTTCTCTCTCTTCTCTTTCAGAATTCACTTTTCCCTTCTGTCACTCCTCATCTCCTTATCTCAACCTCTCCATTTGTATTTTTCGAGCACCTCCACTAGTCTCTCTCAGGTTATTCCACCAGCTCCCAATTTCTCCCTTCCTTGTTGCGTGTCAGATTTCTTCAGTTCCCTGTCAGGTTTCCGCCAGCGGCGCTCATTTTATGCCGCTGTTCTCGCGCACTCGTTCAATGTCCCTGCACAGCTTTTCTCTGCTCCCTCCCAGTTTTCAGCTCTTTTTTCCCCTCTGCCCAGCTCATTTTGCTTTTGACTGCCCTGGCCCTGTTTCTGCCTCTCCTCTCCTCTCTCTCCTCCTCGTTCACTCTCTCACTTATTTTTCGGGTTGGTTAGCCATGGGCGCAAATCCCGTCGTCGTGTCAGCCAAATCCCGCGAGTGGGCCAAAAACGGGATTGGCGCTGGGGAGATCTCAGTTTGAGATCCCTCCCCAACCTCACTGGTGACGCGATCAGGTTCAGGCCCAGAAAGGGTCCTCTGTGGCTCCCAGGAGTGGAGTGCAGGGGATGGGAGGGAAGCATTTTTTTTTTTGCAAATCAGGCACTGGCTCTATCAGGCCCCACCCCACCCCACCAGAGTGACAGCGTAAACCGCATCCCCCGATTTCTTTTTGGCAGAGTGTCAGAAGATCCGGTCAGAAAACCTGACTGTGTTTCTGGAGAGAAACACGCCAGTTTTCAGTCACAACCTGTCGCTTTCTCATTTATGTTTGGAAAATTCCGCCCACCGTCTCTAGTTTCTTTTCCCCCACATTTTGTGCTTGGTGCTCCTTCTACTCTTAGTGCTATTCGCTCGCCTCCGGACGATTCAGAGATCATAGTACAAACACTCATCCATTCCAAAACACTCAACTAGGGCGAAGGTGCTGCAATGAGCTCTTGTCGAGCAGGGTCAAACATGTACGGTGATTTACTGAGATCATTGTATCTTACACAGAGGCCCAATAGAGAGGTTCCGGTCGCTGCCATGGGTGTCGATGATACTGTTATGTAGCTTTTCTCTCTGTAATGCACGATGGAGGCGTACAGCCCTGGAGTGCTGGACATTGGAGAGATAGAACACTCAGCATGCAAATATTGCACCAGAAAATGCATGGGACACTCCAACATCGTGCATGGATGTTATACTGCAATGTGCACAGGACAATGAGGGCCCAAACCAAGAGAATTGTCCAGTCCGTGTATTCTTAGCAGACTAGAAAGACTTGCATTCATATAGCACTTTTCCCAAATTGAGGGCGGCACGGTGGCGCAGTGGTTAGCACTGCTGTCTCCTGGCGCCGAGGACCCGGGTTCGATCCTGGCCCTGGGTCACTGTTCGTGTGGAATTTGCACATTCTCCCCGTGTCTGCGTGGGTTTCACCCCCACAACCCAAAGATGTGCAGGGTAGGTGGATTGGCCACGCTAAATTACCCCTTAATTGGAAAAACAATAATTGGGTATTCTAAATTTATTAAAAAACAACTTTCCTGGGGATCCAAATAGCCCATGACTGGAAAGGGATCCACAAATGGAACCTCACCAGCCTGACGGAGGAAGTTAAAAAGGACCTGCAAAGATGGAACACACTCCCGCTCTCCCTCGCGGGGAGAGTTCAGACGATCAAAATGAACGTACTGCCCAGGTTCCTCTTCCTGTTTAGATCCATTCCGATCTACATCCCCAAGGCCTTTTTCAAAGCGCTGGACAAACTCATCATGGCGTTCGTATGGGGGGGTAAAAATGCTAGGATCCCAAAGAAGGTCTTACAAAAAACAAAAACCAGGGGAGGGTTAGCCCTCCCGAATCTACAATTCTACCACTGGGCAGCAACAGCCGAGCGAGTAAGGGGATGGATCCAGGAGCCAGAAGCTGAGTGGGTGCGTGCGGAGGAGGCCTCCTGCATGGGAACCTCCCTCCGGGCCCTCGCCACGGCAGCACTCCCATCCCCACCCAAAAAACACTCCAGCAGCCCAGTGGTGACAGCCACCCTCCAATCCTGGAACCAACTGCGGCAGCAACTTGGCCTGACCAAAATGTCGAACAGGGCTCCCATCTGCAACAACCATAGGTTCAAACCAGCACTGACCGACGCCACCTTCAAAAGGTGGAGGCAGGACGGGGGGACACTGACAGTCAGGGACCTATACACGGACGACAGGATCGCAACACTGGACGAACTGACAGAGAAATTTCAGCTAGCTGGGGGGAACGAGCTACGGTACCTGCAGCTCAAAAACTTCCTACGAAAGGAGACAAGGACGTACCCACAACCGCCACGACAGACACTACTGGAAGACCTACTGGACGCAAATATCCTAGAGAAAGGGAACTGTAGTGACATGTATGACCGACTGGTAGATAGGGACGACACCGTACTGGACGCAACAAGGAGGAAATGGGAGGACGACCTGGGGATGGAGATCGGGTGGGGACTCTGGAGCGAAGCACTGCATAGGGTCAACTCCACCTCCACGTGCGCAAGGCTCAGCCTGACGCAACTAAAAGTGGTACATAGAGCCCACTTAACAAGAACCCGTATGAGTAGGTTCTTCCCGGAGGTGGAAGACAGATGTGAACGGTGCCAAAGAGGCCCGGCCAACCACGCCCACATGTTCTGGTCCTGCCCCAGACTCGTGGAGTACTGGACAGCCTTCTTCGAGGTAATGTCCAAAGTGGTGGGAGTGAGGGTGGAGCCATGCCCGATAGTGGCGGTCTTCGGGGTTTCAGAACAGCCAGATCTATTCCTGGGGAGGAGGGCGGATGCCCTTGCCTTTGCCTCCCTGATCGCCCGCCGTAGAATCCTGTTTGGCTGGCGGTCAGCAGCACCGCCCAGAGCTGCGGACTGGCTGTCCGACCTCTCGGAATCTCTCCAAATGGAGAAAATCAAATTTGCCATCCGAGGGTCGGACGACGGCTTCCACAGAACGTGGGAGCCATTCATGCAACTGTTCCGGGACCTATTTGTGGCCAATGTACAAGAGGAAGATTAGTCGGGGGAAGGTAGCGGGAGGGGGGGGGGGGCTACAGGTTCGTTACGGGGGTTCGATGGCTAGCTAAGGCCCAAAACCAAGCTAAATAAACATGTTGAGGGGGGGGGGGGGCGCAGTTACTACTACGAAGATGCTTACCTGTAAATATGTATGTTAATTTTTGCGTGTTTGTTTTTGTTTGTTTTTTTTTCTCTCTCCTAACAATTTGTAATTTGTTCAATATAAAATACGAAAACTGAATAAAAACATTTATAAAAAAAAAAACAACTTTCCCATATTGATGGATATCTGGGGCGGGATTCTCCGACCCCTCGCCGGGATGGAGAATCGCCGGGGGGCTACGTGAATCCTGCCCCGTCGCATCCGACGCCAGCTGCTGGATTCCCCGGCGCCGGTTTTTCGGGACCTGGCTCTGCGGGCGGCCTGAGGATTCCTCGGGGGGGGGGGGGGGGGGGTGGGGGGATCTGGCCCCAGGGGGAGGAGGCCCATGGTGGCCTGGCCCAGGATTGGGGTCCACCAATCCGCCGGCAGGCCTGTGCCGTTGGGGCACTCTTTCCCTCCGCGCCAACCGCTGTAACGGTCCGGCATGGAGAAGAACTCCCCTGCGCATGCGCTGGGATGACGCCAGTACACGTTGGCGCTCCCGCTCATGCGGCAACTCACGTCGGCTGGCGGAGGCCCTCCGGCATCAGTTGGCACGGCGCCAACCTCGCGCCGCCAGCCTAGCCCCTGAAGGTGCGGAGGATTCTGCACCTTCCAGGCAGCCCGACGCCGAAGTGGTTCATGCCACTCCTTGGCGCTGGTACGGCCCACCCCGCCAGATAGCGGAGAATCCCGGCCCTGTTCTGGGACCTCTGCTGTTTGTGGCTTTTGTAAATGACTTTGATGTGGAAGTGGAAGAGTGGGTTAGTAAGTTTGCCGATGACACAAAGGTTGGGGGAGTTGTAGATCGTGTCAAGGGCTGTTTAGGTTACAACAGGACATTGACAGGATGCAGAGCTGGGCTGAGAAGTGGCAGATGGAGTTCAACCGAGATAAATGTGAAGTGATTCGTTTTGGAAGGACAAATTTGAATGCTCAATACAGGGTTAAAGGCAGGATTCTTGGAAGTGTGGAGCAATGGAGGGATCTTGGGGTCCACATACATAGATCCCTCAAAGTTGCCACTCAAGTTGATAGGGTTGTTAAGAAGGCATGTGGTGTGTTGACTTTCATTAACAGGGGGATTGAGTTCAAGAGTTGCGAGGTTTTGGTGCAGCTTTATAAAACCCTGGTTCGACCACGCTTGGAATACTGCATCCAGTTCTGGTCGCCTTATTATAGGAAGGATGTGGATGCTTTGGAGAGGGTACAGAGATTTACCAGGATGCTGCCTGGCCTGGAGGGCATGTCTTATGAAGAAAGGTTGAGGGAGCTAGAGCTTTTCTCACTAGAGCGAAGAAAGAAGAGAGGTGACTTGATAGAGGTGTACACGGTGATGAGAGGCATAGATAGAGAGGCTTGCCAGAGACTTTTCCCCAGGGCGGAAATGGCAGTCAAGAGGACACGTAATCTTAAGGTGATTGGAGGACGGTATAGGGGAGATGTCAAAAGTAGGTTCTTTACACAGAGAGTGGTGTGTGCGTGGAATGCACTGCCAGCAGAGGTGGTGGAGTCAGAGTCATGAGGGACATTTAAGCCACTCTTGGACAGGCACGTGGGCAGCAGTAAATTGAAGATGTGTCGGTTTGGTTGATCTTAGATTAGGATAAATGGTCGGCACAACATCGTGGGCTGAAGGGCTTGTACTGTGCTGTACTGTTCTACGTTCTATCTCAAAGAGATTTACAGCCAATAACGTATTTTTGCAGTAGCCACTTGACATCCATCAAGCTTACGCAAACAGCAATGTGGTAACGACCAGATAGTGGTGTTGATTGAGGTTTGAAATAGTGCAACAGGATCTTTTACATCCGCCCAAATAGACAGCATTGCTTTCACATTTTATCCTGAAAACAGCACCTCCAACAGTGCATTATTGAACAGGAGCATCGCCCTTGATATTCTTGCACAAGCCCTGGAGTAGCACTTGAACCCATGACCCATGGACACAGAGGTAACAATGCTACTAACAGAGCAACAGTTGCCACCAGATTGAGTCAGGTACAGTTATCCATTGACCAACCCAACAAGCTTCTGCCACCCACAATGGCAAATAATATCCAAACTAGAAAAGGGGCTGGTTTAGCTCACTGGGCTAAATCGCTGGCTTTTAAAGCAGACCAAGCAGGCCAGCAGCACGGTTCGATTCCCGTACCAGCCTCCCTGGACAGGCGCCGGAATGTGGTGACTAGGGGCTTTTCACAGTAACTTCATTGAAGCCTACTCGTGACAATAAGCGATTTTCATTCATTCAAAGCACCAATGCCCTCCCCTCACTCTATGAGCTCTCCCATCAGTCTTATCCTGGACATCATCAGTATTTTACTCTTACCCATTAGTTACCAGTGAGCGTCCTGCCAATTAATGGCCATTCACCAAGCTGCTGGGGTTTGGATGTCCAGGCTTAGGTTTGGGCAGTCGGTGCGAGTGGGGACTTAATTTGTGACACTCTCACCTCTGAACCATGGTCATGGATTTAAGACCCATTTTGAGGCTTGAGTAGGCTGACAGTCTTGTGCAGTACTGACATTTAGACAATACTTATCCCTGACACAGCATTACTGAATAGATTCAGTCCCATTCTCCTACTGAATTGGAGCGGAGGAGGATGAGAGGTGACTTAATAGAGGTTTATAAGATGATGAGGGGGATAGATAGATTGGACGTTCAGAGACTATTTCCTCGGGTGGATGTAGCTGTTACAAGGTGGCATAACTATAAGGTTCAGGGTGGGAGATATAGGAGGGATGTCCGAGGCAGGTTCTTTACTCAGAGAGTGGTTAGGGTGTGGAATGAACTGCCTGCTGTGATAGTGGAGTCGGACACTTTAGGAACTTACAAGCGGTTATTGGATAGGCACATAGAGCACACCACAACATTGAGGGCCGAAGGGCCAGGTCTGTGCTGTACTGTTCTATGTTCTAGAGCATTATCTGGCCATTATCATGTTGCCGTTGGTGGGACCTTGATGTGTACAAATTGGGCGGCGCATCTCCGTCTTTTCAACGATGTCTCCAGAATATGGATGGAACTCCTTCTTTCTTTTCTGCCCCTAATCAGCCAAAATCTCTCGGAGAGATGTCAACCCGGCTGCTGGTTCAAAACCAAGCTGACCGCTCCCCCCCCCCCCCAGCCTCGGCCATGTTTGTAGAAAAAGATAATTAATTGCCAAAACAAATTTCCCACATTGACGCTGTTTGTAGCCTGCCTGCTTTGTGATAATGTATTTCCGTATCTCGGGTGGTTCCCACAATGAAATGTGCTTCGCTCAGACATTGAAGCACAGAGGTGCTGGAAGAAGCACAGCATTAAACATGGAGAGTGGGAAAGAGCAGGAAAAGACAGCAGCAAAAAAATAAAATAAAAATCAGTTGCAGACCACCTTTCACAGCCCAGAACATCCCCAGGGTACTGCACAGCCAATTAAGTACTTTGAAAGTCCAGCCACCATTGCAAAATACTCAGATGTGGAAACCTTCACAAGGTCAGGGAATGATCACATAATCGTCATATTTGACTAGGATTGATAGTGGCCAGGACTCTTGAAGAATTTCCCTGATCTGTTTTGAATGGTGCAAGTCCCAGTCACGAGATGGAATCTTTTGAGTCGCTTAGTACAGGCTGAATGATCACCGAGGATTTTGCGTTGAAGTCCCTGTGGCGGAGCTTGAACCTGCCACCTTCTGTCTTGGGGCAATGGAGCAGCCACGTTTCAACTCTGCTCCGTTTACTCATACCACACTTTGATGGCGATGCAGAATAATTTAAGGACATTAAGAAGCTGGATCGAAATAAAAGTAAGGAGAGAATAAAAAAGTCAAAGGTAGAATGTGCACAGAATCGTTACGGTGCAGAAGGAGGCCATTCGGCCCATCGTGTCTGCACCGGCTCTCCAAACAAGCATCGTGACTTGGTGTCATTCTCCTGACTTTTCCCCGAACCCCTGCACATTTGTTCTGGTCAAATGAAATGAAATGAAAATCGCTTCTTGTCACAAGTCGGCTTCAAATGAAGTTACTGTGAAAAGCCCCTCGTCGCCACATTCCGGCATGGGAATAATCATCCAATGACTTCTTGAGTGCCTCTATTGAAACTGCCTCCACCACACTTCCAGGCAGAGCATTCCAGGCCCCAACTACTCGCTGTGCGAAAATGTTTTGGCTCACATCCATTTGCATTTTTCACAAATCACTTTAAACCTGTGTCCTCTCGTTCTCGATCTTTGTACGAACAGGAACAGTTTGTCCCTGTCTAATCTGACCAGACCCCTCATGATTTTGAACAACTCTATCAAATCTCCTCTTAACCTTCTTCTGTCCAAGGAGAACAGTCCCAACATCTTGAATCTATCCTCATAACTGATATTATCTCATTCCCAGAACCATTCTAAATCTCTTCCGCACTCTCTCCAATGTGTTCACATCCTTCCGATAATGTGGCTCCCCGAACTGTTCACAATAATCCAGCTGAGATTTAACTAGTGTCTTGTATAAATTCAGCACAGCCTCCTTTCTCGTGTACTCTATGCCGCTATTAATAAAGCCCAGGAAGTCATCAAACTTCCAGCTGATGAAAGGAGAGGAGAAGCAATGGAGAGGGGTAAAGAAACAGAGTGAAACATGAAAGACAAGGAGATAGAGAGAAAACCAAACTAATAAAGAATGATTGGAAACAGTTACATTTGACAAAAGGAGAATGATGGTTTCATACTTGAAGTAAATTTCTGAGAACGAATTGAGATTGGCTATTAAGAACTCATTAACTCATCACTCAAACTTAATAAATATTTGAATGAGTTTATTTGAAATGAGATATTAACTACGATTTTTTACAGACTCTGTACTGCTGCTGGCTTTACTAAAGGAAGGGTTCAACACCTTGAAATAGCAGTAGCCACCTCCTGCTTTAATGAAGCCTTGCTTCTCAGCAGGTTCACAGTCTCTGTTAAAAGGAAAATGATCTAGAAGGGTATTCTACATGTCTTTGCGCTTCGATTGCTAACTGTGGGCTTTGATCATTAAATTGTGACATGTCGCATACTTTGATCAATTGATGTTGGATACTCAGCCATGATCATGATGAATGGCAGAGCAAGCTCGAAGGGCAGAAAAGGCCTCCTCCAGCATCTGGTTTCTATGTTTTTATGTTTCTGAAATGAGTAATTGAGTGCACAACTTTTGTGTTTCCTCATGCATATCAGATGGTCTTTCACCATTTGCCTGAAGTAGAACTCAAAGCCAAAACCTGTGACTCAAAGACAGGGATGCTAGCCACTACACCCATGAGACCACTATCCTCAAACTTTAACAACAGGTTAAATCTTGTCAGACAGCAGACAAACAAATCTACAACAATATCCCAAGAGACCAGTTCAATCTGTGGTGCAGATAGATTTATGAGCAGGTTTCCTTTTAAAAGACACCAGAATTACTTTAAGAAAACTATCAGAAACTATTAAGTATCACATATTTGTTCTGTAGTCCACCTTAGTTAAAGAACAGATAATTCTGCCTACATAACATCAGCGACAATACTTTAAACAAAACTAAACGCTATCCAGAAACGTTAGCTCCCTTCTCTCTCCACAGATCTATCGATCCTTCTGAGATTGTCCAGCATTTTCTGACCTTGTTACACATTTCATTAGATTGTGAGGTCTTGGTGATGCCCTACAAAGTACCATTTAAGAACAATTCCTTTTTCCTTTTAGCAATAACGTTTCATTGACATTCCTATCTGAAGTTAAATCAAACGCAGCTAAAAGAATTTCAATGACTATTACAACAAATAGGTGAAAGTTATTTAGCCAAGGTACAGCAAACCACAAACTGACACTGAAGATAGAGAATGATGCACTTAATGCATTGATTCCTGGGTATCAGATATTGCAGAAGCCAAAGTCCAGTTTTACCTACCTTTGCTGACCTTGTGTCCGTCCTTACAATGTTGTTTTGGTGGTATGCTGTAGCATTCTAATGACACTGGATGATGTTTTATACATGATTACGCCTCCTCATACCAAAAATGGATTACGCCAATCCAAACCGTAGGTTTGCTGATGACACAAAAAAAAATCTTCCATTTCTAAGAACACTCACAACAGAAAAGAAAAATTGGAAACTCCTCAACCAGGTTAATAGTAACTCCCACTGCTTAATTATTCATCAAATAGGAATTAGCTAAAGCCATTGAGAATTAAGACAAGTCCCTTCCTGTCCTATCCCCTGCCTTTTCCTCTTCCCCCACCCACGGGCACCATCACCACAAGAAGAAATGGAATTCCATTCAGAAATGCCACCCAGCAGATATTGTCTCTCTGCAACGTGGCCCCTCTCCCCTTCAGTCAACGCCCCACTACCCTGTAGGCATCGTTGGGTTTATCGTGAACCGACCATCGTTTCTCGGCTTGCCCCGCCTGCTGCGCCGCTGCTTTGCACTCTCTTCCACCCGCTTTCAAGAGAAAAACAAAAAAGTTAATCAGTGTTTAGCGAAAAGAGGGCAATTCGGGTTCCCCGCTGACAGCAGGATTGTGAGGCGAGGGGCATGAGGAACAGCAGAAGAGACAGTCAAAGCTTTATGGAATCAGGTGCATGTACAAATGGCGGGCAGGGAATAGATATAAACCACTGAGAAATTGCGAGGAGAGCACGGTTTTCACCTGATAGAAAAATCAACCCTATAAATTAATACAGCGCCTTTCACAACCCCAGGTTTTGCAAAGCACCTGACAGCCAGTGCTTCGCGTTTTCTTTTGTGAGGAGGTTTGTGCACAGCAAGCTCCCACAGCCAACAATGTGATAGTGATCATACAATCTATTTTTCTCAATCATGGCTTGAAGGATATATACTGGTCCAAGCCGCTGAAGAGGACTCACCCTGCTCTTTTTTAAAGTAGCACGGTGGGGTTTCCCTGCCTGTCTGAGAAGGTGGAAAGGGTCTTGACTTAATGCCCCATTCCAAAATAAGATGACAAATCTGACAATGCAGTGCTCCCTCAGTACAGCACCGATCGTATCAGCCTGAGAATAGCCAAACAAAATTGGATCTTACCCACCAACAAAGGAGGCACATCCCATCAGTCTCATACCATAGATATAGGTGTATAGGTCGACCATTAAAGTCTTGAAAAATGCCTCAAAAAACAGGCTGTCAACTTGTGCTCTAAGAAGAGCAGTGAAATTATGGCGTGGGTGCGGATGGTTGCCATTTTGGGATGTCATCGGCATCCGGCGCAAAATGTGGGCTGTCTTAAACTCCAAGGCACCCGTTGTAACACAGTTTTTGTCTCCTGCTTGATTCTTGGCACCCAGTTATAAGGTTATGGTCACTGTAACATGGTTGCCAACTTACTCTCAGTATGGTCCTCCTGACAGCGCAACCCTCCCTCAGTACCACATTGAGAATGTGAGCCTGACGTCCGCGCTCACAATCTTGGAGTGGGACTTGATTCCACAAGCCTTTTGACTGAGTAGGTGAGCTTGGTGATACCGGACCATGAGTTGACAGATTATGGACTTGAGTTTGGAATGCACCCCAGAGACTGATGGGATGTGCCTCCTTTGTTGGTGGGTAAGATCCAATTTTGTTTGGCTATTCTCAGATCCTGTTGTGAGTGGACATGTGCCATAATGCGACTAACCTCACCTCCCCCCCCCCCCCCCCCCCCCCCCCCCATCCCCCCCCCCCCATGAGTCAACACTGTATCAGCCGGTTTCATTGCGAAATCCCACCAGTTAGTGCGGAAATTGGAAAAGAGACACTTTCTGGGGAGTGCGGTGGAGGCACGCTATGCTGACAGAGCACTGGAGCTATTTGGCCTTGAAGTTCCTGGCAGTTTACTCCACCAGGGCAAATGAAGTAGAGTTGAAGCAATGCCTACCTCAGCTCGTGAAATCGCAGATCACATTCCAAATCCTGATGGCGGATCCCATTGGCATAACTGGACTGGGAAGCCGCCTGCTAAATGGTCATGCTCGTGGCTTCTTGTCTTAGCCCACCCTCATTATCTCTCGTAAGGCACCATGCTGGCTTTCCACCAGTGGATGTCCAATGGAGACAGAGGTATTCATTAAAACTCTTGACTGGCATCGAAATGTCCTGAGAATATATGGGACAGTGTTCCAATAGGACCGAGATCACCTTCATATTCCGAACCTCCCCTGCCTGAATATTTACCATCATGCCCTATCCATCCTGAGGAATCTGTCACACCTGCACTGAGAGTGTTTGATGTTCATGTTTAGGAGAAAAACTGGGACAAGGTCCACTGTCCCTCACCTTTTACGCGTCCTCATCCGCCTCAGGCTGTGGATCTCGCTGCCACATGGAGTAGCTGAGGCGATTAGTGCAAATATATTCAAGAGGAAGCTGGATAGAAATGTGAGGGGGGTGGGGAAGGAATAGAAGGATTTGTTAATGGGGCCAGTTGAAGAGGCTGTGAGAGGAAATTAATTTGAAAGCTGGCATGGACCAGTTGGCTCGAAGGGCCTGAATAAATATTATAAATAAATTGCAGCTTTGCAATTAGCCATCCTTCATTGGCGAGAGTGGATAATTATTGACAACTGGCAAAATTCGCCAAGGGGAACATCGAAATTCAGCCCAATCCTGTCTCCTCCCCATCTTCCACAGCTGCAATTCCTAAGCGGTGCCACTAGATGGTGATGCAAAGGGAGAAACCAGCCTGGCTCTTCCCTCTGCCGGCTCAAAGACACTGAGATAATTCCAGTTCCTCAGTGCCCTGCCAGCAATTAAACCAGGGATCTTCCATGCTTGTGCAGTTAAATGTCACGACACACCAATTGCATGTATGCACTGAGTCATTGGAAAAGGCCTTTCAACAACCAGCAGCAAAGATCGAAAGTGCTGGTAAAACGCAACAGATCTGGCAGCACCTGTGGAGAGAAAAACAGAGTTGGCATTTCGAGTCTACTCGCAGTTCTGAGATTTTCAAGTACTTTCTGTTTTTATTTCAGATCTCCAGCATCCGCAGTATTTTTCTTTTGTTTTAATAACCATTATGTTAGGGGGCCTCACGGTAGCATGGTGGTTAGCATCAATGCTTCACAGCTCCAGGGTCCCAGGTTCGATTCCCGGCTGGGTCACTGTCTGTGTGGAGTCTGCACGTCCTCCCCGTGTGTGCGTGGGTTTCCTCCGGGTGCTCCGGTTTCCTCCCACAGTCCAAAGATGTGCGGGTTAGGTGGATTGGCCATGCTAAATTGCCCGTAGTGTAAGGCTAATGGGGGGATTGTTGGGTTATGGGTATACGGGTTACGTGGGTTTAAGTAGGGTGATCATTGTTCGGCACAACATCGAGGGCCGAAGGGCCTGTTCTGTGCTGTACTGTTCTATGTTCTATGTTGGCTAGTGATGGGAAGAAGGGCAGAAAAGACCAGAACAACTTGCATTTGTAAAGTTCCTTTCACAACACCGGGACATCCCAAAGTGCTTTGCAACCAACAAAATACTTTTGAGCCGCAGTCACCATTGGATGGGGTCGCCACAGGCCCGGCCAGAATTCATTGCCCATCCCTAATTGCCCCTGACTTGTTAGGCCACCTCAAGGGGCATTTAAGAGTCAACTGTGTGTGTGTGGAGTCACACGTAGCCATTATTAACGAGAGGGGCTTTTATGATAATCAACAATGGTTTCTTGGTCATCGCTAGATTTTTAATTCCATGGTCGGAATTCTCCGGCCATTGGGAATTTCTGTTCCCACCGGCAGCGCACCCCCGCCCATGGGTGTCCTGGTGGTGTGGAGAGGCCTCAATGGGAAATCCCACTTACAAGCGGCATGAGGAGAGAGTCCCACCACCAGTAAACGGCGCACCTCGAGAAAAACACGGCTGGGAGAATCCAACCCCATATTTTTATTGATTTCAGATTCCACCGTCTGCTGTGGGGGGGATTCGAACCCGTGTGCCCAGAGAATTATCCTGGTTCTGTCGATTATTAGTCCAGTGACAATACCACTATGCCCACTATTATGGGCAGCACGGTGGCACAGTGGTTATCACCGCTGCCTCACAGCTCCAGGGACTCGGGTTCAATTCCGGCCTCGGGTGACTGTGTGGAGTTTGTATTTTCTCCCTGTGTCTGCGTGGGCTTCCTCTGGGTGCTCCGCAGTCCATAGATGTGCAGGTTAGACGGATAGGCCATGCTAAATTGCCCCATAGTGCCCAAACGGTTAGGTGGGGTTAGAGGGATAGGGTGGAGGCGTGGGTTAAGTAGGGTGCTCATTCCAAGGGCCCGTGCAGGCTCGATGGGCCGAATGGCCATCTTCTGCACTGAAAATTGTATGAATCTTTGATTCTACTACAATATCACTACTCCAGCCAAACCCCCCCCCCCAACACCCCACCCCCAACCCTCTATTCAAAAAATGCTAGCTCTGACAATGCAGCACTCACTCCGTTCTGCTCTGGAATTAGCCACCTGGGTTATTCAATCCAGTCTCCGAAGAGGGTAGGTATTATTACAAAGGCAGGACGGAGAGCAACAGTTGTATGTTTATTATGTATTTATTTCACATGGTATTTATTAGCAAAGAACGGACAGTGTTGCAATGCAATGATACTGCATTGATGGATCATTTCTACTCCCTCAAACATCCCCAATTTTAATCACTCACCATGAACAGCTGCATCTTCAGCTGCCTGATCCCTAAGAGCTGGAATTTCCATCCTAAACCTCTCCTTTAAGACACCCCTTGCCTTTTTGATCAAGCTCCTGGTCACCTGGCTTGATATCTCCTTACACGGGAAATTTTGTTTGGATCACAGAATCGTTATGGCGCAGAAGGAGGCCATTCAGCCCATCGTGTCTGCACTGGCTCTCTGAACGAGCATCATGACGTTGTGCCATTTCCCTGCCTTTTCCCCACACCCCTCCACATTGCTTCGATTCAAGTGATAATCTAATGCCCTCTTGAATGCCTCGATTGGACCTGCCTCCACCACACTTTCAGGCAGAGCCTTCCAAACCTCAACCACACGCTGTGTGAAAAAGATTTTTCTCAGAGTGAGGTAACATTCTCGTGAAGCACCCTGGGATTTCCCTTTTGACTGCATTAAAGGTGCTATGTAAAGGCAGGTTGTTGTTGTTGTTGGTTGGCTCGGATTGCAAGGGTAATAATACCTTGCTTGGGAGCTTAATAATACCCCAACACGTCCACTGTAATGTAAACTGAGGCAGAACGGATAGCTGCAAACGGCTAAGGGACATCATACCTTGTTGTCTGACCACCTCCATCTGTCAGTAACGGAGATCAATATTTGGAAAGGACTTTAAAAGTAAGGGAAAGCATCTCCTGATATTTTTCCAGCGTGCTGGATGGAAGTAAGGCCTGTTAGGCCTGAGCACCGATCGTTGCAAAAATGATAGGGGAGGAGGTTGTCTAAAAATGATTCCTGTCATTCAGCAATGGATTCCACAGGACCAACAACTGTGAGCCCACACTTTTTTTGGAATAGGGAAGCGCGGTTTCATTTTGTCCCCCTTCTCCACCCTGATTTCAGTTGAGAGGTGAAGTTGCCTTTGAAACATCCCAGTCCTGGCAGAGGTGCTTGTCCAGTGTAGCTGTGCACCACTCGCCCAGTTGGTGACGCCTGTACTGAAGATACGGCTCAAACAAGGGAACTGAGTAACAACTTGGTAGTTTCTCCAACCACCTCACTAAACCAACTACATCTAAACAGTCCCAGTCGTGGTTTATGAATGGGGTTCTCCCTCGGTGAGCTTGATGAGTAGATTCACTTCCAAAGGTTCAGTGAGCTCGAAGGGAAGACAAAGTAGGTTGGAGATATTGGGCGGGATTCTCCGACCCCCCGCCGGGTCAGAGAATCGCCGGGGGCCGGCGTCAATCCCTCCCCCGCCGTGTCCCGAATTCTCTGCCTCCAGAGATTCGGCAGGGGCGGGAATCGCGCCGCGACAGTCGGCGGGCCCCCCGCGGCGATTCTCCAGCCCGCGATGGGCCAAAGTCCCGCCGCTATCAACCCTCTCCCGCCGGCGTGGATGAAACCACCTTCCTTACCAGCAGGAGCAGGCGGCGCGGGGGGTGACGGGGTCCTGGGGGGGGGGGGGGGGCGATCTGACCCCAGGGGGTGCTACCACAGTGGCCTGGCCCACGATCGGGGCCCACTGATCGGCGCGGGCGGGCCTGTGCCGTGGGGGCACTCTTTTCCTTCCGCCTTCACCATGGCGAAGGTAGAGGTGACCCCCTCCCCTGCACATGCGCCGGGATGACGTCAGCAGCCGCTGACGCTCTGGCGCATGCGCGAACTTATGCCGGCTGGCAAAGTCCTTTTGGCCCCGGCTGGCGTGGAGCCAAAGACCGTTCACGCCAGGTGGCGGAGCGCCAACCACTCCGGTGTGGGCCTAGCCCCTCAATGTGAGGGCTTGGCCCCTAAACGTGCGGTGACATCCGCACCTTTGGGGCTGCCCGACGCCGGAGTGGTTCACGCTGCCATCGCGCCGCCCCCCCACACCCCCGCCGAGTGGGGGCGAATCCCGGCCATTAACTAAGAAAGGAACATACAAGATAGATTATCTTTATCTACCCTGTCTTTCCCTTTTAATATCTAGAATACTCCAATCAGATCACCCCTTAGCCTTCTAAATTCTCGCGAAAACAGGTCTACTTTGAGTAATCTCTCCTGGCAGCTTGGATGGATAGTAAAAAGGGCTTTAAGGATTGGGATATTTTTTGGAGAGAACGTAAAAATCTCAGGAGTGCTGAATAAATGAGAAAATTTTTCTTCACTAGGTCATGTGTAAATTTCAGTGCCAATGCAAGGTCAGATACATAGGCCATCCATCCAATAATTAGCTGGCCAAATCAAGCTGCATGTTTCTCCGTGTGCTTGTAATAGGCAGAGTATAGACCGTACATAACTAGACCACTCTTCCAAACTCAAAAGGAAGCATCCACTGTTGATTGTGATTCTGTGATTGCGCAGCACTTACTGAACAATTCTGACTGTGCTAATAGCTACGCTAACAACCAATTTAAGATAATCAATTGAGCTTGTATCCTGGTTCATTTACACTTTATAGGAGTGACAGACATTCACATGCAGGGACCAATTCACTGCAAAGAAATAAAACATGATCAAGCTCTGTGCTTTTTTTGAATTATCTAGAAGTTATAGTTCCCTGTTACTTTCCTGTAGGCCCAGTACTTGAATTCTTCAAGGCCCATTTTTAGATTATCGCCATTTAAATGTTTTCATTACAGGACTACAATCTGAGCAGGTCATGGCCACTTTAGCTTGCGCTACCCGTATAACTGTTGACGGAATACGGATATTGGTCTGTGATGCTGGCACAAATAAAGCAAAAGCAGAAGATGCAGAAACCATGGCAACACCTCCGTCAATCAGTCAACTTCTCAACCAACCAATTTGCTACTGCAGTATGATGTTTGCGAGGGTTTGAAATTTGGCATTCTTGCATTTTTCCTGATGGGTGTGGGGTAAACGGCTGGTGCAACATGTGTCTCGCCTTTCAGCAATATTCAAGTTCTGTGCTGCCAAGCAACCGGTTGTTCTGTAGTTTGGAAAATGCATGGAGGAGAGAGAAAAGTAAATCTCTTCAGAGTGTGGGAGGTTTTGGAAACAGCTTCAGGGGGATAGAATGAAGCACTGGATAAGGGAAACGGAACCAGTATCAACATTCAGAGAGAATTTCTGTCTTGGGTCAGGGCAGGGCCTATCTCTTCTTTCCTGACTTTGGGTCAGGTATGAGGTGAAACGGGCAGCACGGTGGCCTAGTGGTTAGCACAGCTGCCTCACGGCGCTGAGGTCCCAGGTTCGATCCCGGCTCTGGGTCACTGTCCGTGTGGAGTTTGCACATTCTCCCCGTGTCTGTGTGGGTTTCGCCCCCACAACCCAAAAATGTGCGGAGTAGGTGGATTGGCCATGCTAAATTGCCCCTTAATTGGAAAAAATAATTGGGTAATCTAAATTTATAAAAAAAAAAGGTATGAGGTAAAACATCAACAGTGGAATCAGTCCGTTTCCAGGTCGCACTTGGATGAAGGAGACAGGATGGAGATGGGGCAAAGGTTGTGAGAGGAGATAGCAATCAGGGCGGTGAGGGGTGGGGTTGTCGAGTGTGGGAAGCACAAATTGCAGAATAGACTGGATGTATAGAGGGTGGCAGGATGTAGACAGAGACTGTGGGAGGAAAGGCATGGTGTGGAGATCCCAAAGCGTGAGGGCAGACAGGGTGCAAGGGTGGTGGACAACTAGGTGGAGGATGAAGGAAGTGACCAAATTCAGAGGAGAGATAGGTTGCAAGGGGAAACAGGATGCAAAGGGGATAGCATGCCCGCAGATTACCTGCCCAAGTGAGGGTGGATGAGCGGGAGAATAGCGGGAGAAATTCACCACCAAACCCAATGCCTTCCACTGTCAGTGTGAAAGCTAACGCAAGACTAATCTCCAATTTTAACACGCCCGCCAATACCCACTCTGAGAGAAAATATCAAGAATCCCTTGCCCACTGTACACAGTTTATCAATCCTTCACCTTTCCTTGTGCGTAGTGATCATAACTATTTACATTGGGGCTGTAAAGAGCAAATCTTCAACGAGTATAGTGTGGTATGGGGAGTGGGACTTCAGTTGGCGGAGTGGCGTATTAAGAACGAGACTTCAGGGAGGAGAGCAGGGTAAAAAGAGTGAGACTCTACTGCAGTAATCGGGCGCCACTGAACTTTGTGGCTTCCAGGGACAGAGGTCCTGTGGGAAGGAGAAAGGAGGACAGTAGTAGCATGTGTGATTGTATGTCCGAGGCCCACACAGCGGAGCCCTGTCTCCAGTTGTCTTGGACCTCCTTCCCGCAGGACCAAGGCCTTGTCCCGTCCAGCCCATGTGGTGGTTGGTGTGCACCAGCCAACTCCACATTAAAAGAACTCCCACACCAGCAACTTCCACCCCTTAAAATGAAGTTCGGGACCTGGAACGTCAGGAGCCTCATGGATAACTTCAGCTGTGACAAATTGGAACGGAATACTGCAATCATTACCCAGGACGTCAGGCATTTTGACATTAACATCGCTGTCCTAAGCAAGACACAGTGGGTAGGGTTCAAAGAGAAAGTCCAGGAGATCGAGGAGCTGATAAGCTGCAAATGCAAAGCTTTTCTGAACCTGAAACAGGTCAAGAGTAAGAAAACAGCTCCATAGACAGCTTTATTAAAAATAATCTTTATTGTCACAAGTAGGCTTGTCATAATATACATCTATGTATATAATGGCGTGCAGACAGGCAGTGATTGACACACAGGATGACCAGTGAGTACACAGAACACAGCAGCCAATCACCGGACAGGACACAACCACCATAAAGCCGGAGGACACCAGTTTTCCCGCTCTCTCGGGATCCAGCCTCTGAGACGGTCAGAGCTCGTGAGCAGCAACTAGTGCAAACACCATGTGGTAGTCAGTTAGTCTGGTCAGGGTAGCCTCAGGTCTCCAGTCAAGTCAGCATAGTGTCAACCCACAGTTAAGCATGTATTATAGTTAGTTGTTCAATAAAATCGTGTTGCATCTTGTCAAGTGTTGGAAGTCTGTCTCTCGCTACACTGCATCAAACGCAGTCCACATAGACCCAGCCAGCCCAACACATCAAGGCTTACATTAACGCTGCAATGAAGTTACTGTGAAAATCCCCTGGTCGCCACATTCCAGCGCCTATTCGGGTACACAGAGGGAGAATTCAGAATGTCCAAATTACCTAACAAGCACGGCTTTCGGGACTTATAGAACATAGAACAGTACAGCACAGAACAGGCCCTTCAGCCCTCGATGTTGTGCCGAGCAATGATCACCCCACTCAAACCTACGTATCCACCCTATACCCGTAACCCAAACAACCCCCCCTTAACCTTACTTTTTAAGGACACTACGGGCAATTTAGCATGGCCAATCCACCTAACTCGCACATCTTTGGACTGTGGGAGGAAACCGGAGCACCTTGTGGGACTGCTGTCTATCAGGGTAACCTCCACTAATTCCAGAACCTTCTCCTTTTGAGTTAGGCTGCCTGATGCCCAGCACTGTGTAAGGAATTGAGGTTCCTCCTGGCAAACCTTTTCGTTAAAATAGTAATAATCATTATTATTGTCACAAGTAGGCTGACATTAACACAGCAATGAAGTTACTGTGAAAATCCCCTAGTTGCCACACTCCGGCGCCTATTTGGGTACACAGAGGGAGAATTCAGAATGGCCAATCCACCTAACCTGCACATCTTTGGACTGTGGGAGGAAACCGGCGCATCCGGAGGAAACCCATGCCGACACAGGGAGAACGTGCAGAATTCACACAGACAGTGGCCCAATCTGGGAATCGAACCTGGGGCCCTGGCGCTGTGAAGCAACAGTGCTAACCACTGTGCTACAGTGCCCCTGAAGGCTGAGGTCCAGAAAAAGCCCTAATGAATAGATGGTGGGTGGAGAAAGCACAGGATATGCTGCAGTTAGTGGCAACCATGAAATGTGAGGGCTGGATTCTCTGCCAATGGGATTCTCGTCGCCGCGGCAGCGCACCCACGCCCGGCGACGTGGGGTGGCCGCAAAGGGAAATCCCATTAGCAGGTAGCAGGAACAGAGAATCCAGCTGCCGGCGAGGGCGGGCTGCCCAAGAAAATGTGGCTTGCGGACCAGCGAATCGCGGTCGGGGTTTTTTTAGCGCAGTCAAAACCATGAGAGCCCAAGCACCCATGGACCAGCCCACTGATGGCCAAGAACGGAGAATTGCTCATCTAGAACAGAGAGACAGTCAGTGTCCACTGGAAGGAACACTTTGAAGATCTCTTTAACAGAGAATCTGTTTTCAACGCAAGTGTCCTCGACTCCATCCCGCAGCTTGCTACTCGCCACCTGGCACCAGGTAGAAAAGGCCGTCTAATGGCTAAAGAATAGCAAGATGTCAGAAGCAGATGGAATCCCAGCTGAAGCACAAAAACATATTTCAAGAATACATGACCTAATTTCCTTTATCTAGAAGGAGGAGACTATGCCAGGAGATCTCAGAGATGCCTTAATCGTGACCATCTTCAGGAAAGGTGGTAAGGTCAACTGCAGTAACTAGAGTGACAATCCCTGGGAAGGTCATCGCAAGAGTTCTCCTCAATCACCTTTTCTCTGTGGTTGAAGAGGTCTTCCAAGAATCACGATGCAGATTCCACCACTAAGGGGCACAGTGGACATGATCTTCACCACACAGTAACTACAGGAGAAATGCAGGGAACGGCACCATCCCTTGGACATGGCCTTCTTTGATCTCACAAAGGCCTTTGACACTGTCAACCATGAGGGATTATGGAACAAATCCTCCATTTGGGATGCCTCTAAAGGTTTGTCACCACCCTCTGCCTGCTCCTGTTCCCTTCGGCAGTCCCTCAATGTCGAGGATGACTTGCTTCCAATCCGGGGAGGTGGGCTCTGCGATGCCTGAATAGTCCGGTCCTGGATCCGCAGACTCTGCCACAGGTTGGAGAGGTGGTGTTTGATGAGGTAAGTGGGTGGGATGCTCTGGATTCTGCGCTTTCTTTCCGCTGTTTACGCTTGGCCTCCGCGTGCTCCACTTGAGGTGATTGGGGCCTTCGCAGATGCTTCTTCTCCAGTTTGTGCGTTTGAAGGCAAGCAATTCCCACGTGTCGATGGGGATGTTGCATTTATTTAGGGAGGCTTTCAGAGTGACTTTGTAACATTTCCTCTGCCCTCCTCGCGATCGCTTGCCATTGCGGAGCTCGGAGTAGAGCACTTGTTTCGGGGGTCTTGTGTTGGGCATGTGGCCAATGTGGCCAGCCTATCAAAGCTGGTCGAGCGTGAATGACCAGTGCCTTGATACTGGTTATATTGGCCTGCGAGAGGACACTCACATTGGTACGCCTATCCTGCCAGTGGATATCAGGATTTTGCTGAGGTGAAGGGACTTCCGGTGTGCAGTATGAAGTGAGTGAGCACACAGTGGCAGCTCCTGCCCAAGGTTACAGAAAAGAGCTCTTTTTTGGGCGGCACGGGTTGGAATTTCGATGAAAAGCCGTTGGTGAATGTTCAAGGAGTACTTTCCCCCAGGAATAGTATGTTTCTGGGTTATCAGACCCTCAGAAACAGTGCAAGATCGGGCGGAAGCAGCAGCAAACAAGAGCCTCTACAAGCAGGCAGGCGGGGGAAGGGCCAGCTCAGATTTCTCAAGCTGACTTGAGGGCCTTTATGAAAGCTGAATTCTAGCAGCAGTCGACGCTGTCCCGACGAATCCCAGTGGGGGAAGGTGTCTAGAGGAGCATTCCCCATAATTTATGGTGCTCACCCGGAGTGGGGCAAAGGAAAAAGCTGCAGCAGCTCCCCAAGAAAAGCAGGGGAAGAAAGACAAAATGGCGGCCGGCGGAACACCCGAGGACTGGTGGAAGTGGGCGCAGGAGCAGCAAGCCTCTCTTCTGCGCTGTTTTGTGGAGTTGAAGGCTGAGTTGCTGGACTCCCTGAATGCAACTACAAACAAGCTGCTTGGGACCCAGGCAGCCCAGGAGGCGGCCATTCGGGAATTGCAGCAGCAGGCCGCTGAGAGGGAGGAGGAGGCCGTGGTCCTCATGGGGAAAGTGGAGATGCACGAGGCACTTCACAAAAAGTGGCAAGACCGCTTGGAGGAGCTGGACGTTCGCACGAGGCGAAAGAATTTGAGGATTCTGGGCCTGGCGGAGGGGCTGGAGGGGTCGGATCTCCCGGCATATGTGACCACAATGTTGAGCTCGTTGATGGGAGCGGGGTCCTTCCATTTGCCCCTGGAGCTTGAGGGAGCTCACAGAGTGCTGGCCAGGAGGCCTAAGGCAAATGAACCCCCGCGGGCGGTGCTGGTGCGGTTCCATCGGTTTAGTGACCGGGAGTGTGTGCTGCGCTGGGCCAAGAAAGAGGGGCGCAGCAAGTGGGAGAATTCGGTGGTGCGAATCTACCAGGACTGGGGTGCGGAGGTGGCAAAGCGGCGGGCCGGGTTCAACCGGACGAAGGCGGTGCTGCATGCCAAGCAGGTCAGATTTGGAATGCTGCAGCCTGCGCGTCTGTGGGTGACATATAAGGACCGGCACCACTACTTCGAGTCCCCGGAGGAGGCGTGGGCCTTTGTACAGGCGGAGAAACTGGACTCGAACTAGGATCTGGGGACACACTATGGCCGTTGCTGTTTTCGCTGTTGCTGTTCTTCAATTTTGACAGGTGTTATTCTTATGCTGGTTTTCTTTTTGCTCTTTTTCCGGGTGGGTATGGGTGTGGGGTATGTGGGGAACGTTGGGGGTTTGTGTTTTATATGTTCTCTTCTGTACGGGGCTGGGGGTTGGGGTGAAACTGGATTTTGGGGAGCTGCGTCAGAAGGGTGGGGTGTGGCAGTGTGAAAGCGCGGGCTTTCCTCTGGATGTCCGCGCTGCGGGGCACGGGGGGCGGAGCTGGAGGTGGGGGCGTGGCCTTCACTGGTTTTCTTTCCCCCGTTGAAGTGGTGCCAAGGAGGTGTGGCAAGAGGGGGATGACCCCATGCCGGGAGGAGATGGGTTTTGGCGGGAGCTGCCGGGTCAGCAGAAGTCAGCTGACTCACGGAAGTACCATGGAGGCTGCGTCGCGGCTAGGAGGGGTCCTAGCCTGGGGGGGTGGGGGGGATGGGGGGGATACCGGGTTGCTGCTGGAATGGCCAGGAAGGAGCTGGTGTGGGCTGGGGGGGTAGAGGAGAGGCGTTATCGCCATGGGGAACGGGTCAGGCGGGGCGAGCTGGCCTGGGGCGAGCAATCGATAATCTATGGCTAGTCGGCAGGGGAGAGGGGCAGGTTGCCCTCTGATCCGGCTGATTACCTGGAACGTGAGGGGACTGAATGGGCCGGTTAAGAGAACTAGGGTATTTTCTCATCTGAAGGGGCTGAAGGCGGGCGTGGCTATGCTCCAGGAGACCCACTTGAAGGTGGCGGACCAGGTTCGTCTGAGGAAGGGGTGGGTGGGGCAGGTTTTTCACTCAGGATTGGATGCGAAGAACCGGGGGGGTGGCGATTCTGGTGGGGAAGAGGGTGGCGTTCGAGGCGGCTGAGGTGGTGTCGGACAAGGAGGGCAGATATATTATGGTGAAGGGTAGGCTGCAAGGAGAGAAGGTGGTGCTGGTAAATGTATATGCCCCGAATTGGGATGATGCCGGCTTCATGAGGCGCTTGTTGGGCCGCATTCCGGACCTGGAGGCGGGAGGCCTGATCATGGGGGGAGACTTTAACACAGTGCTGGATCTCCCACTGGACCGGTCCAGTTCAAGGACGGGTAGGAGACCGGCGGCGGCCAAAGTGCTGAGGGGGTTTATGAACCAGATGGGAGGGGTGGATCCCTGGAGGTTTGGGAGGCCGAGAGCGCGGGAGTATTCCTTTTTCTCCCATGTCCATAGGGTTTATTCCCGAATAGATTGTTTCATCCTGAGCAGGGGATTGATCCCGAAGGTGCGGGATGCAGAGTATTCGGCCATAGCGATTTCAGACCATGCTCCGCACTGGGTTGATCTGGAGATGGGGGAGGCGCGGGACCAGCGCCCGCTCTGGCGCCTGGATGCGGGGATGCTGGCTGATGAGGAGGTGTGTAGGAGGGTCCGGGGAAGTATTGAGGGGTATCTGGATACCAACGACACGGGGGAGGTCCGGGTGGGGATGGCCTGGGAGGCTCTGAAAGCAGTGATCCGGGGGGAGTTGATCTCCATCCGGGCCCATAGGGAAAGGAGGGAGAGGAAGGAGAGGGAGAGACTGGTGAGGGAGCTCCTGGATGTGGACAGGAGATACGTGGAGGCACCGGAGGAGGGGTTGCTGGTGGAACGGCGTAGTTTGCAGGCCAAATTTGACTTGTTGACCACCAGAAAGGTGGAGGCACAGTGGAGGAGGTCGCAGGGCGCGGTATATGAGTATGGGGAGAAGGCGAGCAGGATGTTGGCGCATCAGCTCCGCAGGCGAGATGCGGCTAGGGAAATTGGTGGAGTGACGGATAGGGGTGGGAATGTAGTGCAGAAGGGGACAGAAGTAAATGGGGTCTTTAGGGACTTCTACGAGGAACTGTACCGGTCAGAACCTCCGATGGGGAGAGGGGGAATGGAGAGCTTCATGAACAGGCTATGTTTCCCAAGGGTTCAAGAGGAGCTGGTAGAGGGGCTGGGGGCGCCGATAGAGTTGGAGGAGCTAGTCAGGGGGATTGGACAAATGCAGTCAGGTAAGGCGCCGGGGCCGGATGGGTTCCCGGTGGAATTTTATAGAAAGTATGCGGATCTGGTGGGCCCCGTGTTGGTGCGAGCCTTCAATGAGGCATGGGAGGGGGGGGCTTTGCCCCCGACGATGTCGCGGGCATTGATCTCTCTGATCCTGAAGCGGGATAAGGACCCCTTGCAGTGCGGATCATACAGGCCTATCTCGCTCCTCAATGTTGACGCTAAGTTGCTGGCGAAGATCCTGGCCACCAGGATAGAGGACTGTGTGCCAGGGGTGATACAGGAGGATCAGACAGGATTTGTCAAGGGACGGCAGCTCAACACGAATGTGCGGAGACTGCTAAATGTTATTATGATGCCGGCAGTGGAGGGGGAGGCGGAGATAGTGGTGGCGCTGGATGCGGAGAAAGCGTTTGATAGAGTTGAGTGGGGGTACCTGGGGGAGGTGCTGGAGCGGTTTGGATTCGGGGAGGGATTCATCAAATGGGTGAGGCTGCTCTACGCGGCTCCGATGGCAACTGTAGTTACCAATGGAAGGAGATCGGAGTACTTTAGGCTCTACCGTGGGACCAGGCAGGGGTGCCCCTGTCCCCTTGCTCTTGCTCTTTGCACTGGCGATTGAACCTTTGGCTATGGCGTTGAGGGAGTCAGGGAGATGGAGGGGTCTGGGGTGGGGTGGGGAGGAACATCGTGTATCACTGTATGCGGACGACCTGCTGTTGTATGTGGCGGATCCAGAAGGGGGAATGCCGGGGTGATGGAGCTGTTAGCGGAATTTGGGGGCTTCTCGGGCTATAAGTTAAATTTAGGCAAGAGTGAGGTATTTGTAGTACACCCGGGTGATCAGGAGGAGGGAATTGGGAGACTCCCATTTAAGAGGGCAGTGAAGAGTTTCAGATACCTGGGGGTGCAGGTGGCCAGGAGTTGGGGGACTCTCCATAAGCTTAATTTTACCAGGCTGGTGGAGCAGATGGAGGAGGAATTTAAAAGGTGGGACATGGTACCGCTATCGTTGGCGGGTAGAGTGCAGTCCGTCAAAATGACGGTTCTCCCGAGGTTCTTGTTCCTTTTTCAGTGTTTGCCCATCTTTATCGCTAGGGCCTTTTTTAGAAGGGTGACTAGCAGCATCATGAGCTTTGTTTGGGCGCATGGGACCCCGAGGGTGAAGAGGGTCTTCTTGGAGCGGGGTAGAGATGGGGGGGGGGGGGGGCTGGCATTACCCAATCTCTCGGGGTATTATTGGGCAGCCAATGTGTCGATGGTGCGCAAGTGGATAATGGAGGGGGAGGGGGCAGCATGGAAACGGATGGAGAGGGCGTCCTGTGGAGATACAAGCTTGCGGGCCCTGGTAACGGCGCCGTGGCCGCTCCCTCCTACGAGGTATACCACGAGTCCGGTGGTGGCGGCTACCCTCAAGATTTGGGGGCAGTGGAGGCGACATAGGGGAGAAGTGGGGGCTCGATGGAGGCTCCGTTAAGGGAGAACCATAGGTTCGTCCCGGGGAACATTGATGGGGGATTTCAGGGTTGGTACAGAGCGGGCATCAGACAGCTGAGGGACCTGTTTATTGATGGGAGGTTTGCGAGCCTGGGGGAGTTGGAGGAGAAATTTGGGCTCCCCCGGGGAACATGTTCAGGTATCTGCAGGTAAAGGCATTTGCTAGGCGGCAGGTGGAGGGATTCCCTTCGCTTCCTGCGAGGGGTGAGCGACAGGGTGCTTTCGGGGGTTTGGGTCGGAGAGGGGAAGATATCTGATATCTACAAAGTTATGCAGGAGGTGGAGGAGGCATCAGTAGAGGAGCTGAAAGCTAAGTGGGAGGGGGAACTAGGGGAACAGATCGAAGACGGGACATGGGCTGATGCTCTGGAGAGGGTTAATTCTTCCTCCTCGTGTGCGCGGCTTAGCCTCATCCAATTCAAGGTTCTGCACCGGGCCCACATGACTGGGATGAGTAGGTTCTTTGGGGGTGAAGACAGGTGTGTCAGGTGCTCGGGGAGTCCAGCGAACCATGCCCATATGTTCTGGGCATGCCCGGCACTGGAGGAGTTCTGGAAGGGGGTGGCGAGGACGGTGTCGAGGGTGGTGAGATCCAGGGTCAAGCCAGGATGGGGACTCGCGATTTTTGGGGTTGGGGTGGAGCCGGGAGTGCAGGAGGCGAAAGAGGCCGGTGTGCTGGCCTTTGCGTCTCTAGTAGCCCGGCGAAGGATCTTGCAATGGAAGGATGCGAGGCCCCCAAGCGTGGAGACCTGGATCAATGACATGGCGGGTTTCATTAAGCTCGAGAAGGTCAAATTCGCCCTGAGAGGGTCGGTACAAGGGTTCTTTAGGCGGTGGCAACCTTTTCTCGACTTTCTGGCTCAACGATAGGGTACAGGGACAGTAGCAGCAGCAACCCGGGGGGGAGGGGGGGAAGGGGGAGGGAAAAGGGGGGGGGCGAGGGCGGACAATGACTATGTTTGTTTATTTAATTTTAATTTATTTTTAAGTTCTTTTGTTGTTCATTGGGGTTGGGGGTGGGGGGATGGGATACATATGGTCTGGTGGTGTTACAGTTACTATGGGTTATTTTGTTGCATTTCATTGTTTGTCGTTATGTTTTATATTTTCTGTAAAAAATTCCAATAAAAATTATATTTAAAAAAAAAGGATTTTGCTGAGGTATCGTTGATGATATCTCTTTAAGGATTTGAGGTGTCTGCTGTAAATTGTCCATGTTTCTGATGCATAGAGGAGGGAGGGGGACCATTGCTGCTCTATAGACCATGAACTTGGTGCTGGATTTGAGGTCTCGGTGTTTCAAACACTCTGTTCCTCAGGCATCCGAAGACTGCACTGGCCCATTGGAGTCGATGATGGATTTAGTTATCAATGTCTGCTCACATCCGAGAGGAGGATCCCGAGGTAGGGGAAATGATGGAGTGCTGAATTTGAGCTGCATTAGAGTGCTAAAGTGGGAGTTTTGTGACTGAGGGAAATTAAGGGTTAATTTCTATCTAAAGTCTAGTCTTTCTTTTATTTAGTAAATTAACTTAAATGTTGCTGTTTGGGTTGGACCTTTTATATGGTCTCACTACTCTAATTTAACAAATGAAAAATATTTATGTTTATGTGTTTTGTCTTTTTTATTTTTTGGCTTTTTTGTGCTTCTTTGTGAATTGATGACCTGTCCGCATATCGACACGTGCAGGAGTTAAGCCAGCATCCGCCACTGACACTGGCGTGATGCTGGGTGTGACGACCAAGCTAAAGAGCATAAAGTAACTGATGGATAAAACAAAAGAGGGGAATGCCCCAAAACAACGAGTGGAGCACAGCCCAATAAGAACGAGAAAGGAACAAAAACTATCAAAAACCCGTCAAATTAAAGTGTGAAAATCGGGATCGATAAGGCAATCCAACCCATGCGGTGCCCATCGAGCACGGAAGGCCTCAAGTGTGCCCGTGGACACCATATTCTCACACTCCAGGGACACCCAGCCGTGAATGAGGCAGCGGAAGATGGGTAGACAGTCAGGCTGGACGACCCCCTCGGTCACCCGCTGCCTGGACCTATAAATGGCAATTTTGACCAGGCCCACGAGCAGGTTCACAAGGAGGTCCTCCGTCTTCCCCGCCCCCCCCTCCACACCGAAGTCCGTAGATCAGGAGCGGGGGCTGAAGTGCAAAGATAACCTCAACAACAACGCTGTCAAGAAACCAAAAAGGGAACGAAGCCTGGGACAGACAACATACACACGCTCCACGGTTGCTGTGTGGGGATTCACGCCCCTGACGTTGAAGAACACTGCTCTAAAGGGCCAACATTTACTTTAGCTTTTCTCTTCCTCTTTATATACTTATTGAAGCTCCTGGTATCAGTGTTTATGTTTTCTGCTAGTTTCCTTTTGTAGTTCATCTTAGCTCTTCTAATTTTATTTTTAGTAGCTTTTTACTGACCCCTGAAGTTCTCCCAATCCTCCAGTTTATCACTAGCCTTTGCAGTATGGTATGCCCGAGATTTGCCATCATGTCTTCCTTTTTAAAAAATAAATTTAAAGTACCCAATTATTTTTTTCTAATTATGGAGCAATTTAGCGTGGCCAATCCACCTAGTCTGCACATCTTTGGGTTGTGGGGGTGAAACCCACGCAAACACGGGGAGAATATGTAAACTCCACACGGACAGTGACCCAGAGCCAGGATAGAACCTGGGATCTCGGCGCCATGAAGCAGCAGTGCCAACTACTGCACCACCGTGCTGCTCGGCTTTTATGTCTTCCTTGACTTCCTTCTTTAGCCAAGGAACATTTTTCTCCCATTTACAATTCCTCTTCCTCTCAGGAATATGCTTTCATTGAGAGGCATTTAATATCTCCCTGAACATCCGCCATTGTTCCTCACTTGTCCTCTCCTCAATTATCTCTGTCCAATGCTAACTTCAGTATGGCACTCTGTCTTTTCTCGCTTCATCTGAATTTGAAATTCTAGCATGTTGTGATCACTCCTTCCAAGAGCATGTTGTGATCACTCCTTCCAAGAGGATCCTTAACAACTAGACGATTTATCAACCCTTCTTTGTCACATAATACTAAATCTAAAATAGTCTGCTACCTGGTTGGCTCCATAACACATTGCACTAAGAAACAATCCCTCATACACTCCATGAAATCTCCCTCGAGGCTACCCTTGCCAATTTGATTCGTCCAGTCAATGTCCCTGTTAAAATCGGCCATGATCACCATTGTGCCTTTTTCACAAGCCCTCAATATTTCTTGATTTATGCTATGTCCCAATTTGGAAGTATTTCTTGGGGCCTGTAAATTACTCCTACCAAGGAGTTTTTCCTCTTGTTTTTTTATTTCCACCCAGATCGATTCAACATTTTGACCCTTAGTGCCAATATAATTTCTTAATACAGTCTTGATGTCACCTTTAACCAATAAAGCAACTCCACCTCCTGTCCCATCCTGTCTATCCTTTCGGAATACTGAATACGCTTGGACATTCAACTCCCAATCCTGGTCCTCCTGCAACCATGTTTCAATGATTCCCACCAAATCATACCCATTTGTCTCTATTTGTGCCGTCAACTCATTGACTTTATTCCGAATACTACGTACATTTAGGTACACGGTTTTTAAATATGTCCGACTGATTTGTATTTCTCTTACCGGATTTTCTTGTGCACTATACTTTCCACACATTCTGACCTCCTTTATTAATCTCTGATCACATTCAGCCTCATCCCCAACTGCTCCCTGGAGACGAGGCCGCAAATCCCCGAGGTAAGTTACTTTCTTTACTCACCACTCCGATGCAGTCAGCTGCGCTTTTGGTAAACTCCCGGCACCCCTCACCTTCTTTGAAGACAGGTAGGAAAAGAAAAGAACACCCCTTTCCCCCCTCACTGAACTCCCTCAGCCACAAAACTCTCACTTTAACACTCTAATGAAACCCAAAGTCAGCAATCCAGTGCAAAAATAAACTAGGCCATGTAAAGTCACAGTGTTGGGGGTTGGAGAAAAGCACCGGGAAGGCCGATGTGGTGAAACAGGATAAGACAGTGGGGTTTGTTAAATTTCTAAAGGAAAGCCCAAGTGAAGCGAAGGAGATGCAAACGATTGTACAGCCTGATCAAGAAGTGATTGATAACAAGGTGCCAGATCTCTTTAAAGAATTTACTTGTGTGAGTAAATTTTACTTATGTCTATCAGGAGGTACATAAGAACATAAGAACTAGGAGCAGGAGTAGGCCATCTGGCCCCTCGAGCCTGCTCCGCCATTCAATAAGATCATGGCTGATCTTTTGTGGACTCAGCTCCACTTTCCGGCCCAAACACCATCACCCTTAATCCCTTTATTCTTCAAAAAACTATCTATCTTGATCTTAAAAAGATTTAATGAAAGAGCGTTAACTGCTTAATTGGGCAACCAATTCCATAGATTCACAACCCTTTGGGTGAAGAAGATCCTCCTCAGCTATCCAAAATCGACTTCCCCTTATTTTGAGGCTATGGTTTCACCCGCCAGTGGAAACAACCTGCCCGCATTTATCCTATCTATCCCCTTCATAATTTAATATGTTTCTATAAGATCCACCCCCTCCCCCCCCACCCGCATCCTTCCAAATTCCAACGAGTACAGTCCCAGTCTACTCAACCTCTCCCTTCAGCTCTGGGATTAATTTAGTGAATCTCCTCTCCACACCCTCCAGTGCCAGTACGTCCTTTCTCAGGTAAGGAGACAAAAACTGAACACAATACTCCAGGCGTGGCCTCACTAACACCTTATACAATTTCAGCATAACCTCCCTACTCTTAAACTCCATCCCTCTAGTGTTGTATTTTATATTTTCCCCGCGTCTTGACTGTGATAGAGAAATACAAACATGATTCATTAGGTAAGCAATACTGAACTTTATTTCCGAATTAGAACTGACTGCTAGCAGTAAATGGCTGAGACTTTTGAAGTCGGAAGGCAGTCAAATACAAACTGCTGAGTCCGTCCCAAGTCTGCGATATTACAGAAAAAGAAGGCGATTCTTATACATTATAGGATCAAGATAACATGAATACAACTTGGTCAGGAATTTGATCGAAAGTAAAACATAAGTAATAATCGTTACAATGGCGTCACCTTGCTGACCTTTAGGGGACTGGAGTCTCATATCATTATCTTGTCTTTGTTATAAGAACTGGACAAACTTGTTTACGAACAGGAAGAGACAATTGTTCAGCTTGTTATTTATTGAGACTGCTTCTAAGTTCATGACGAACATTTTGTATTTTGTATCTGTGTCTTAGGTTAAATTCAATTGTACCAAGAAGACTTGACTAGTTTTCCCATCATGCCATTATTTGCTTCACACAATACCGCACTAGCAATGAGGGACAAAACTCCATTTGCCTTCTTAATCACCTGTTGCACCTGGAAACCAACTTTTTGCGACTCATGCACTAGCACATCCAGGTCTCTCTGCACAGCAGCATATTTTCATATTTTATCATTTAAATAATAATCCCTTTTGCTGTTATTCTTACTAAAATGGATAACCTCACATTTGTCAACATTGTATTTCATCTGCCAGAGCTTAGCCCATTCACGTAACCTATCCAAATCGCTCTGCAGACATCCGGTATCCTCTGCACTTTTTGCTTTACCACTCATCTTAGTGTCATCTGCAAACTTGGACACATTGCACTTGGTCCCCAACTCCAAATTAGCTATGTAAATTGTGAACAATTGTGGGCCCAACACGGATCCCTGAGGGACACCACTAGCTACTGATTGCCAACCAGAGAAACACCCATTAATCCCCACTCTTTGCTTTCTATTCATTAACCAATCCTCTATCCATTCTACTGCTTTACCCATAATGCCATGCATCTTTATCTTATACAGCAACCTTTTGTGTGGCACATTGCCAAAAGCTTTCTTGAAATCCAGATATACCACATCCATTGGCTCCCCGTTATCTACCGCACTGGAAATGTCCTCAAAACATTCCACTAAATTAGTTAGGCACGACCTGCCCTTTATGAACCCATGCTGCATCTGTCCAATGGGACAATTTCCATCCCGATGCCTCGCTATTTCTTCCTTGATGATAGATTCCAGCATCTTCCCTACTACCGAAGTTAAGCTCACTGACCTATAATTACCTGCTCTCTGCCTACCTCCTTTTTTAAACAGTAGTGTCACGTTTGCTAATTTTCATTCCGCCGGGACCACCCCAGAGTCTTGTGAATTTTGGTAAATTATCACTACTGCATTTGCAATTTCCCTAGCTATCTCTTTTAGCACTCTGGGATGCATTCCATCAGGGCAAGGAGACTTGTCTACCTTTAGCCCCATTAGCTTGCCCATTACTACCTCCTTAGTGATAACAATCCTCTCAAGGTCCTCACCTGTCATAGCCTCATTTCTATCAGTTCCTGGCATGTTATGTGTGTCTTCCACTGTGAAGACCGACCCAAAAAACCTGTTCAGTTCCTCAGCCATTTCCTCATTTCCCATTATTAAAACTCCCTTCTCATCCTCTAAAGGACCAATATTTACCATAGCCACTCTTTTTTGTTTTATATATTTGTAAAAACTTTTACTGTCTGTTTTTATATTCTGAGCAAGTTTACTCTCATGCTCTATCTTACTCTTCTTTATAGCTTTTTTAGTAGCTTTCTGTTGCCCCCTAAAGATTTCCTAGTCCTCTAGTCTCCCACCAATCTTTGCCACTTTATATGCTTTTTCCTTCAATTTGATACTCTCCCTTATTTCCTTAGATATCCATGGTCGATTTTCCCTCTTTCTACCATCCTTCCTTTTTGTTGGTATAAACCTTTGCTGAGCACTGTGAAAAATCACTTGGAAGGTTCTCCACTGTTCCTCAACTGTTCCACCATAAAGTCTTTGCTCCCAGTCTACCTTAGCGAGTTCCTCTCTCATCCCATTGTAATCTCCTTTGTTTAAACACAAAACACTAGTGTTTGATTTTACTTTCTCACCCTCCATCTGTATTTTAAATTCCACCATATTGTGATCGCTCCTTCCGAGAGGATCCCGAACTATGAGATCATTAATCAATCCTGTCTCATTACACAGGACCAGATCTAGGACCGCTTGTTCCCTCGTAGGTTTCATTACCGACTGTTCTAGGAAATTATCGCGGATACATTTTATAAACCCCTCCTCAAGATGGCCTTGATCGATCTGGTTAAACCAATCGACATGTAGATTAAAATCCCCCATGATAACTGCTGTACCATTTCTACATGCATCCGTTATTTCTTTGTTTATTGCCTGCCCCACCATAATGTTACTATTTGGTGGCCAATAGACTACTCCTATCAGTGACTTTTTCGCCTTACTATTCCTGATTTCCACCCAAATGGATTCAACCTTATCCTCCATAGCACCGATGTCATCCCTTACTATTGCCCGGATGTCATCCTTAAATAACAGAGCAACACCACCTCCCTTACCGTCCACTCTGTCCTTCGGAATAGTTCGATACCCTCGGATATTTAACTCCCAGTCGTGACCATCTTTTCCCCATATTTCAGTAATGGCCACTAAATAATAGTCATTCACGATGATTTGTACCATCAACTCATTTACCTTATTCAGAACACTACGAGGTAAAGTACACTTGTATTGGCTTTTATCCCTCTGTTTTGAATCTTAACACCTTGATCAGTAACCTCTCCTTAGTTATTTTTCCTCTTTACGTTTCTCCTACTTTTCCTCCGCGTACTTCCTGTCTACTCTGAGTATCTCTCCCACCAGCCTCTCCCTCCCCGCACTCTCCCTCGTCTCTCTCTGGGACCTAATAGAAATTAACTCCCCTCTAATAACTGCCTTCATAGCCTCCCAGACCATTGTTGCTGTTACTTCCCCTGTGTCGTTTGTTGTCACATAGTTTTGGATGCTCCTCCTTATCCGCCCACACACCTCTTCATCCACTAGCAGTCCCACATCCAGTCTCCAGAGAGGGCGTTGCCCTCCATCCGCCCCTAGTCGCAAGTCCACCCATTGCGGGGCATGGTCTGAGACCGCAATGGCCGAATACCCAACCCCCTCCACCCTCGGGATTAACGCCCTGCTCAACACAGAAAAGTCAATCCAAGAGTACACTTTGTAAACGTGGGAGAGAAAAGAGAACCCCTTCGCCCTTGGCCGCGCGAATCTCCATGGGTCCACACCCCCCATCTGATCCATGGACTCCCTCAGGGCCTTGGCCGCTGCCGGTCTCTTTCCCAACCTGGACTTAGACCGGTCCAATGCCGGATCCAGAACAAATTACTTGACTCCAAGTCCGGGATTTTACCCAGCATGTGCCTCATAAATTCCACATCATTCCAGTTCGGGGCATAGACGTTCACTAACACCACCCGGGCCCCTGCAGCTTGTCACTCACCATTATGTATCTGCCCCCCTTGTCCGCCACAATACTCACTGCCTCAAATGCCACCCATTTACTAACCAGAATTGCCACCCCCCTGGTCTTCGAGTCTAGCGCCGAATGGAACACATGGCCCACCCATCTCCTCCTTAACCTCGTTTGGTCAGCGAGTTTTAAGTGCGTCTCCTGTAGCGGTCCCTCTTGACCGACACATTCAGACCCCTCACATTCCACGTGATCAGCCTGGACGGGGGGTTGACCCCCCTCCCTGCCGACTAGCCATCTCCTTTTTTCGGCCAGCCACGTGCCCGCACATCCCGCTCGCTCCAGCCCTCCCGCCGGAGGCCCCCAACCCAACTCTCCATCCGTACCCAAAAGTTGGCTCCCCTTCAGTCAGCAAAGCAGCGCCCCATCCCCCCCCCAACCCACTCCCAATCCCCCATGCCAAGCGCCCACTTAGCACTGATTTTCCCCCCCATTACGCTTCTGTAAGTCAGCTGACCCATGCTGACCCCGGCCGCACCCGCTTCTATCCCCAATCTTACTGTTGTCTCCTCCTCCGGGCCCCCAACCTCCCCTCCCCCACAGGGTAAGAGAGCGAGAGCCATCCCAATTCTTCCCGTAAAATAAGAAACACAACACGCCCCCTGAAAAGAAAACAACAAAGAAAAGTGAACAACTTAAATTCTGCAACCAATCTTACATTAGGCCAACACCTGGTTACACATCCCCACCAGGGCGTTTCACCCACATGCAGCTGTCCTTTAGTTCGAGTCCAGCTTTTCATGCTTAATAAATGTCCATGCCTCGTCCGGCGTATCAAAGTAATGGCGCCTGTCCTGGTACGTTACCCAAAGCCTCGCCGGATGCAGCATCGCGAACTTCACCCCTTTGTTGTGGAGGCCTTAGCCCAGTTGAATCCCGCATGCCTCTTAGCCAATTCAGCTCCCAGGTCCTGGTATATACGAATCTCGCAGTTCTCCCACTTACTGCTCCACTCCTTCTTTGCACAACGCAAGACACGCTCCCTGTCTGTCAAGCGGTAGAACTTTATCACCATCGCCCTCGGTGGTTCGCTCGCACTAGGCTTCCTCGTGAGGACTCTGTGCGCTCTATCCAGTTCCAAAGGCCGTGGGAAGGCCCCCACGCCCATTAGCGTCACCAGCATAGTAGTCACAAATGCGCTCGTGTCCTCTCCCTCTGCACCTTCAGGGAAACCCAGAATTCGCAGGTTTTGTCTCCTAGACCAATATTCCAGGTCATCCAGTTTCTCCTGCCATCTCTTGTGCAGGGCCTCATGTGCTTCCACCCTGACCGCCAGGCCCAGGATCTCATCCTCGTTGTCAGATACCTTTCTCTCCACCTCTTTGATTGCCTTCTCCTGCACCTTCTGAGTTTCCACCATCCTTTCCATAGAGGCCTTCATGGGGGCCAGCATCTCCGTCCTCAGCTCTGTGAAACAGCTTCTTAGGAACTCCTGCTGCTTTCTCGACCACTGGGCCCATGCTGCTTGGTCCGCGCCGGCCGCCATTTTGTCTTCTCGGACCCTGTTCCTCTCGCTTCCCCACAATCGCTCTCTTGATGGCCCCACTTCTGGTCCCCTCTGTGCAGCAGTGAGGCGAACCTCTCCAGCGTCTCTTGC
Organism: Scyliorhinus canicula; assembly: GCF_902713615.1. Classification (NCBI taxonomy): domain Eukaryota; kingdom Metazoa; phylum Chordata; class Chondrichthyes; order Carcharhiniformes; family Scyliorhinidae; genus Scyliorhinus; species Scyliorhinus canicula. The sequence goes on along the minus strand of NC_052148.1, from coordinate 20,890,425 downwards.
CACGCCGGGAATCACCGCCGAAGTGCCGCTACAGCTCCGTTAAAGGGGCTCAAATGTCCGATCTTGGCGGGAGCTGCCGTGTGCGTGACCTATTCGGACATGGCCGCTACCGTAAGATTCTGTTCCTGTTTTACTATCTGCCGACTTTCTGCATCGGTTCCCATACCCCTGCCACATTAGTTTAAACACTCCCCAACTGCTCCAGCAGATAGCCACCCTAGGATCTCAGTTCTAGTCCTGCTCAGGTGTAACCCGTCCAGTTTGTGCAGGTCCCGCCTCCCCCAGAACCGGTCCCAATGCCCCAGGAATCTGAAACCCTCCCCCTGACACCATCCCTTCAGCCACGTATTCATCCTATATATCCTGTCATTTCTACTCTGACTAGCACGTGGCACCGCTAGCAATCCTGAGATTACTACCTTCGAAGTCCGATTTCTTAACTTCCTTCCGCCTCCCTGTATTCTGCTTTTAGGACCTCATCCCTTTTTTATGTGTACCACGATCACCCTCCCCCTCCAGAATGTCCTGATCCGCTCCGAGACACCCTTGACCCTAGCACCAGGGAGGCAACATACCATCCTGGAGTCTCGTTTGAGGCACAGAAACGCCTGTCTATTCCCCTTACAATTGAATCCCGTATAACTATTGCACTGTCACAGTTATCACCCCTCCCCTCTGTGGCAGAACCAACCGTGGTGCCACGAGTTTGGCTGTTGCTGTTTTCCCCTGAGAGGCCATTCCCCTCAACAGTATCCAAAGCGGCATATCTGTTCTGCAGGGGAATGGCCACAGGAGATTCCTGCACTACCTGCCTTGCTCTCTTGCTCTGTCTGGTGGTCACCCATTCCCTTCCTCCCTGCGGAGTCTGAACCTGCAGTGTGACCACCTCTCTATACGTGCTATCCACGATACTCTCTGACTCACGGATGCTCCACAGTGTCTCCAGCCGCCGCTTCAGCTCTGAAACTTGAGCTTCCAGGAGCTGTAACTGGAGACACATCCTGCACACATGCTGACCCTGAGAACTGGAACTGTCCCCAGCCTGACACATGGAGCAAGAGGAGCAAACCACGCCTTGGAGCTGTCCCGCTATGATTTATTCCTTTAAATTAAACTTTTGAGGAGCAGGTAAAGAAGTCACAATTTTAAGATATACGGGAGCTTGTCAATACTTAATGGTAAGAGATGAGGAGTTATGTAGTTTGGGAAGAATATTGCCAGAAAAGGTGGTAATATGTGGAATTCAGGGTGAGAAGAGTAGTGTTCCATTATATAAGGTAAGGTTGGAAAGTCCAGTGAAGAGTGGTGAAGTGGCAGTAGGAGTAATAGAGAAACTATCTTGTCCAGGAATACATTTTATCTTGGGTCATGATATAGCTGGATCGCAGGTGGGAGTAATGCCTCCTGTGCTGGATGAGCCAGTGCAAAATCAGACAACTGAAGTGTTGAAGAACGAATATCCTGGGATTTTTCCGGATTGTGTAGCAACAAGGTCACAAATTCACAGGTTAAGAAAAGAGGAGAAATCAAAGAGTGAAGATGAAGTTGAAGTGTAATTATCAGAAGCGATTTTTGATCAGATGGTTGAACAAGGACAAGAATAGGTGGAGGATGAGGCAGATATTTTTAGTTCAGAAAAATTGGTAGAGTTACAACACAAAGATGTAGAAATAAACAGGATGTATCAGAAAGCATACACGGAAGAGGAATCTGAGTGTATACCAGAGTGTTATTACCGTAAAAGTGATGTCTTGATGAGAAAATGGAGACCTTTACATATGCAGGCGGATGAAAAGTGGGAAGAAGTTCATCAAGTAGTATTGCCGGTAGAGTATAGAAAGGAGGTGTTGCAAGTTGCACACGAGGTAACGGTGGGAGGTCATTTGGGAATAAAGAAAACTTAAGCTATAATCCAGAAACATTTTTATTGGCCTGGACTATATACAGATAGAGTAAAATTTAATCAATCATGTCACACATGTCAAGTGATAGGGAAACCTCAGTAAGTGATAAAACCAGCACCCTTAATACCCATTTCAGCATTTGAGACCCCTTTTACAAGGGTCCTAATTGATTGCGTAGGACCGCTTCCTAATACCAAAAGTGGGAATCAATACTTTTTGACTATAATGGATGTGTCTACTTGGTTTCCAGAGGCCATTCCAGAACGTAATATTACAGCTAAAAAGATTGTGGAGCAGTTACTTAAATTCTTTACTAGATATGGACTACCCACAGAAATACAATCGGATCAAGGATCAAATTTCAAGGTTATTCACAGAAGTTGTGGGTAGCTTAGGAATAAAACAATTTAAATCAGCTGCGTACCATCCAGAATCGCAGGGGGCATTAGAAAGGTGGCATCAGACATCAAAGACAATGTTGAGGGCTTATTGTCAAGATTATCCAGAGGATTGGGATAAAGGAATTCCATTCGTACTGTTTGCAATTAGGGATGCACCTAATGAGTCAACCAAATTCAGTACTTTTGAACTAATTTTTGGTCATGCGGTAAGAGGACAACTTAAATTGATTAAGGAAAAATTGGTGAGTGAGAAATTGGAAATTGCCTTATTGGATGGAAAATTATAGGCCAATTAGCCTAACCTCGGTCCTTGGTAAAATTCTAGAATCGATCGTTAAGGATGAGATTTCTAAATTCTTGGAGGAGCAGGGTCGGATTAGAACAAGTCAACATGGATTTAGTAAGGGGAGGTCGTGCCTGACGAACCTGTTAGAATTCTTTGAGGAGGTGACAAGTAGGTTAGACCAGGGAAACCCAGTGGATGTGGTCTATCTGGATTTCCAAAAGGCCTTTGATAAGGTGCCACACAGGAGGCTGCTGAGTAAGGTGAGGGCCCATGGTGTTCGAGGTGAGCTACTGGCATGGGTTGAGGATTGGCTGTCTGACAGAAGGCAGAGAGTTGGGATAAAAGGTTCTTTTTCGGAATGGCAGCCGGTGACCAGCGGTGTCCCACAGGGTTCAGTATTGGGGCCGCAGCTGTTCACCATATATATTAATGATCTGGATGAAGGGACTGGGGGCATTCTAGCGAAGTTTGCCGATGATACGAAGTTAGGTGGTCAGGCAGGTAGTGCTGAGGAAGTGGGGAGGCTGCAGAAGGATCTAGACAGTTTGGGAGAGCGGTGCAGGAAATGGCTGATGCAATTCAACGTGAGAAAATGTGAGGTCTCGCACTTTGGAAAAAAGAATCCAAGCATAGACTACTTTCTAAACGGTGAGAAAATTCATAAAGCCAAAGTACAAAGGGATCTGGGAGTGCTAGTCGAGGATTCCCTAAAGGTAAACATGCAGGTTGAATCTGTGATTAAGAAAGCGAATGCAATGTTGTCATTTATCTCAAGAGGGTTGGAATATAAAAGCAGCGATGTGCTACTGAGCCTTTATAAGGCTCTGGTTAGGCCCCATTTGGAGTACTGTGTCCAGTTTTGGGCCCCACATCTCAGGAAGGACATACTGGCACTGGAGCGTGTCCAGCGGAGATTCACACGGATGGTCCCTGGAATGGCGGGTCTAACATATGATGAACGGCTGAGGATCCTGGGATTGTATTCATTGGAGTTTAGAAGGTTAAGGGGAGATCTAATAGAAACTTACAAGATAATGCATGGCTTAGAAAGGGTGGACGCAAAGAAACTGTTTCCGTTAGGCGAGGAGACGAGGACCCGTGGGCACAGCCTTAGAATTAGAGGGGGTAAATTCAGAACAGAAATGCGGAGACATTTCTTCAGCCAGAGAGTGGTGGGCCTGTGGAATTCATTGCCGCGGAGTGCAGTGGAGGCCGGGACGCTAAATGGCTTCAAGGCAGAGATAGATAAATTCTTGATGTCGCGAGGTAGGTGGAGTTGAAATGCCCATCAGCCATGATTGAATGGCGGAGTGGACTCGATGGGCCGAATGGCCTTACTTCCACTCCTATGTCTTATGGTCTTATGGTCTTATGGATTACGTTCCAAACGGGTGAATTTGCGTGCTTGGCTGCAAGTTCTCGGCGAGGACGCCACTTTGTCCCCCCCCCCCCCCCCCCCCGGCCAGGAGCTCCTCCACCCACGACCGCTCTCTTCCCCCGCTGGAATCTGACCTCAAGACGGGGGATTTGAACGATGTGTTAGATTACAATATAGAGAAGGGAGCTTTACCCTGTGTATGATTTGGAAAATTGTTGATACCGGCACGGAAAACTTAGAAGGTAATCCAATTTTCAGTATTGACAAACTCTTGAATGCAAAAAAGTTACCAAAAAAACGATCATCTTAAAATAGAAATATAGAGAACATGGGATATTGCCCAACTCAGAGTATTCCTTGAAGGGAGCAAGAGAAAAACAAATATTCAAATTTCCCCTCCAATTTTTAAAGATGTCAACGTGTTTAAGCATCAAATGGAGATTTCTTTCCTACTCCTACTTGTTTGCTCAAAGGTTTCACCACCTGCCCTGGGAACATTTACCTGCTTCACTGGACACTTCAGCTCTGCTGCACCAGAATCAAGATGGCTGTCATCCGGCTACAGTCAAGAAGGATAAGCAGGTTTCAAAGACATTCTGGGATTTCTTTGTCAGCTCTGACTTGTTTAGGGCCCCATCTTTATGAAAACGGAAGTTTTTGGCTAATATTTTTAGAATGATTGAGAAAACCTCAACCAGTAACAAAGACACCACAGGACATGGTCCAATTGGCCCACTTTCTCCGGAGGTGTTGGTTGTCTGGGAAATGTTAGCTAAGACCCCACAAGAACTCTTGTCTCTTGGGATTACAAGATAGCCTCAGAGAAGGAAGGCCTTCACCCATTCGCAGTGATCCTAGTTCTTCTCCCATTACAGTGTTAAATTGTTGCTTCAGTGCTTCCAAGATTTATAATCCCCCCCCCCCCCCCCCCCCCCCCCCCTCCACTTCTCCACCTGAGATTCCAATCCACACTCTTAGTTTGAACACTTACCTGAACAGGTCGAAGTTTGATTTTCATCTAAAGGTAATGCAGCACTCTCTCGGTGGTGCTGTGACCTGACAGACCTGATCGTGCGTTCAGGGTTCAGAGTGGAGTGCAAACTGATGAGTAAAACGATTCAGCCGCTAATGTCAAGGAAAGTAGTGGCTCAGGTCGGCTGCAGATGGGTAGCAGGATAGCAAGAGGCACGTCTGGCAGGACTGAGTCATATCATCGGATTTTCCTCTCTGGCGTGACCGGAGATATTGGGCTGCATTCTTCGTCGGCGGGATCCTCCATTTCGCCAGCAGCACACTCACGCCCATGGATTTCCCGGCGGCATGGGGAGGCCCACAATTGGGAAACCCCTTTGACCGGCTGGTGCGCGCCGCACCGGAAAACGGGTGCGGCGGGATGGAGAATCCCGCCCATGGAATATTGGGAAACTGCACATTGCCAATATATTATGATCTGGCCAGCGAACCTCGTTAGTTAAAAATAGAAAGAAGTCTTGTATTGTATTTCTATTACACCCATCACATCACAAGGCACTTTGCAGTCTGTGTATCACTTTTTGAAGTGGAAATCTGGAAGTTGCTATGAGTGATTTTATACTTTTACAGGGTGCGCCATTGAAGCACCCCATCAAATAGAAATTTTAAAAATAACCTTTTTTCCAACAGTGTACTAAGTTCACAATCACTGCTGAACAGCTTCACTGGCCCTGATAAACTCCTTTAATATGTATTTTTTTTTTCTTTATTCATTCGTGGGATGTGGCTGGGCCAGCATTTATTGCCCATCCCTGAGAGCATTTGAGAGTCAACCACATTGCTGTGAGTCATAGGTTATCAAAGAAATTACAGTGCAGAAGGAGGCCATTCAGCCCATCGAGTCTGCACTGGCTCTTGGAAAGAGCACCATACCCAAGGTCAACATCTCCACCCTATCTCCATAACCCAGTAACACCCCCCCCCCCCAAACACTAAGGGCAATTTTGGACACTAAGGGCAATTTAGCATGGCCAATCCACCTAACCTGCACCTCTTTGGACTGTGGGAGGAAACCGGAGCACCAGGAGGAAACCCACACACGGGGAGGATGTGCAGACTCCACACAGACAGTGACCCAAGCCGGAATAGAACCTGAGACCCTGGAGCTGTGAAGCAATTGTGCTAACCACTAAGCTACCGTGCTGCCCCAATCTTGATCTAACTTATTGGCGGAACATGATTCTGGAGTGACATGTAGGCCAGACTAGGTAAGGACGGCAGATTTCCTTCCCGAAAGGACATTAGTGAACCAGATGGGTTTTTACAACAATCAACAATGGTTTCAATGTCATCTTTAGACTTTTAATTCCAGATTTTTTATTGAATTCAAATTTTGCCATCTGCCATGGCGGAGATTTGAACCCGGGCCCCCAGAGCAGTAGCCTGGTTTCTGGATTATCAGTCCAGTGACAAAATCACTCTGCTACTTGTGGAAGCCAAAGTTCTCCATCATCACAAATTTTTTTAAAAATACACATTAATTTTGACAAACCTGTTTGTTTTTCAGTTCCCGCCTCAATCCCATCTGGACGCCCCCAACCATTTATTTTGGTCTTGGTGAAAAGTGTAAAATTCAGTGCAATTTGTTTCTTGCTTTGCTGTCTTTGAGCATGAGTCAATGCGATTGGCAGCTCACTCTGCTTTCTAACATCACTGTTGTTGAACATCTGGACAAAAACCCCTAGATTTGGTGTCAGATTCAAACTGACATCAGGGATGGGAAAATCCAAACCACAAAGATTGCTGGGACTGGGCAGCCTGCTTCGAAGTCAGCAGCAAGCGGAGTGGACATCTGGGCCAGTATTAACATAAGGTAGGCTGTTGGAGAGTGAAATCCTTTTTGCACGAAGGGTTGCCAAAGTGTGGAGCTCTTCTCCCTGTAAGGGTGGAGCAACTGGAGCTGAGGTTAATAAATCCTTGTTCGGTAAGGGTATTCAGGGATACCGAGCAAAGGTGAGTAAATGGAGTTGAGGTGGAGGTCAGTCTTGATCTAACTTATTGGTGGAACATGCGTAGGGATCTGAAGGGCCCACTCCAGATGTATTCAACTTTGTACACTACAATAACAGTGTAATTGTATATTATTATGCCACGCTGCAATTTGCGATGAATACACTTTGAACTATCTTGAAGTGACCTTTCAAGCACACCACGTAATAAATGTATTCTGGAATTACACGTAACGGGCATCATCTTCTTCCTGGTCACACCAGTGGCCCATATTCTTCCCAATGCATAAATTCAGAATTGTGCAGCAGTCAATATCGATGCAAAAGTTGCCAGTTTGAGAAAATACATTCTCTCTGCAGTCAAACATTGACTTTCAAATCTAAGTCAGCCTCAGAAAGTTACACGCGATCTCTGAAAAATTCAACTGCAATTTAGATTGTTTTTCATTAAACGTACGTGACTCATGTCCGAAACATGCAGTGGGAGATTTCTCTAATGTGAAGCCAGCCTACTTGAAATCTGTGCACGGCCAATCTCATTATTGCAGGGTTATGAGGGCCCCCGGTACATTATTTCAATCATGGCATTCACTGATTTAAAGTAAACAAATATTTATTTTAATCTTCCAGACTCTTCACTTGTTATTCCTTCATAATGGGCATGATTCAGTGAACATGTTGTGCACGGTGCAGAGTTGGGTCTAATGGGTGATTCCCAGCAGAGCCCCAAATTGGGCTTCGCACTGGGCCGCGGATCACACGACTCGCTACACCTGGCGCAGTCTGCATCACGGCCTCGCTGGGCATGATCCAAATAATGGTATTCAAGGCTCAGTTAAACATCCAGACGTCCTGTTCACCTGGGTGTCAACGGCCATGTCTGCAAGGCCTGAACCGGGCATCGTTTAGCACTGCTTCCCACCATCGTGGACCAGACATGATAGCACCTCGGGGGAATCTCATCGGCCATGAGAGCTACCTGGTGGTCTGGGATAGGGCAGGGTAGCAGCCTGGGTTGCCCCTGGCACCAGGGCACCTTGGGATTGCCAGCTTGGCACCCTGGCAGTGTCACATGGGAACCCTGCCAGTGCCCAAGTGGGATTGTCAAGGGTCGGGTCCTGGGGGGGCCTTGCCCATGTGTGAGGAGGGTTGTGAGGGGGCCGTGGAAAGGTGGGTGGGGTGAAAAGTGGGTCCTGAACGGTGGGGCTGTGGAAATTGGCCCAGTCGTTCAAAATGGCTTCCCTATCTGGGAGTGCCGGTGACTAACGGTGTCATTCTCGGCACTGCAGCTGTTGAGAAACACCCCGCCAAATGTGCCCGAAACCGGCCTCTGAAACTTTACAGGTGAATCACGCCTAATACCTCGTTCTGTGGCTCGGGATGCTATGTAAATATAAATCATTGTTGTTTTGACTGAAACAACCTTTCCAGATGTCACCGGATCAGAAACGTGATAGGATCAAACCTCGAGGAATGCGTCTGACCACCGTTTACAATAACTGAAAAGGAAGCAATATCCGGAACGGGTATTGGCAAGGAAAGTTTGATAAGGAAAGCGACATGTTTTCCTGTGGTAGAGGCGGCTCGCCATTCGCTTCCGGTGAGGTCTTCTGGCCCCACTGAAGGGAAGGGCCGGAAAGTCCCACCCCAAGTCTGCGATGCCACTCAAAGTGTTAAAATTGAACTGTGGGCAGCACGGTGGCCTAGTGGTTAGCACAGCTGCCTCATGGTGTTGAGGTCCCAGGTTCAATCCCGGCTCTGGGTCACTGTCCGTGTGGAGTTTGCACATTCTCCCCGTGTCTGCGTGGGTTTCGCCCCCACAACCCCAAAAATGTGCAGAGTAGGTTCATTGGCCACACTAAATTGCCCCTTAATTGGAAAAAATAATTGGGTAATCTAAATTTATTTAAAAAAAATAAAAATTGAACTGTGACACTGGAAGGAGTTCCTCAGGCGCCAGTGGTTGAGGAGGGACCTTGCAATGATCTCTCCTGTGACAGAAAGCAAGGAGATTCTTCCGCAGTTACCACAAACACATTTCTCTCCCTTCTGAGTCACGATCACCGCACCCCTCCCGAAAATCCCACTCTGGTAACCGCTAAGGGTTATGGAGTATCCTCCTCAAATTTGGCTAGCCTCAGAAATTTGTCATCGTCCTCCACCTACTCCACGGTGACGTGCAAGCCATGACCCTCAACAACGGCACCGTCACAGACCCTAAATTACAAGCGAAGGATGCTAGTATTCTGAAATAAAATCAGAAAGTGCTGAAAACACTCAGCAGGTCTGGCAGCAGCTGTGGAGAGAGAAACAGGGTTAACGTTTCGAGTCTGCATGACTCTTCTGCACAGCTGAACAAAGCTTGGAACTCTCTGGCTAACAGCACTGTGGTTGTACCTACATCGCAGGGACAGCAATGGCTGAAGAAGTAGGCTCACCACCACTTTCTCAAGGACAACTAAGGGAGGGCACGAAATGCTGACCTAGCCAGCGACGCCCACATCCCATAAACAAATTTTATAAAAGTACACCCACAGTGCTGTTCAGGAGGCAGTTCCAGGATTTTGACTTTGTGGAAGTTAAGGAACGGTGATATATTTGCAAATAAAGGTGCTTTGTGGCTTGGAGGGAAACTTGCAGGTGGCACTGCACGTTCCGAGACAACTGCTGCCCTTGTCCTTCTAGGTCGTAGCCTTTGTGGGTTTGGAAGATGCTGCCTACGGAAACGTGGTGAGTTGCTGCAGTGCAACTTGTAGATGGAACACACGGCTGCCACTGTGCATCAGTCATGAGGGGATTGAATGTTTAATGTGGTAGATGGGATGCCAATCAAGCGGGCTGCTGTTTCCTGGGTGGTGCCGAGCTTCCTGAGTGTTGTTGGAGCTGCACTCATCCAGGCAAGTGGAGAGAGTATTCCATTACACTCCTGACTTATGCCCTGTAGGTGGTGGACAGGCTTTCGAGAGTCAGGAGGTGAGTTACTCATCGCAGGATTCCTAGTCGCTGACCTGCCCTTGTAGCCACAGTATTTATATGGCTGGTCCGTAACTGCAGCTCGCTTGGATGGGCGGCTCCTGGGTGCCAAACACTTTCCCTGGAAAGGCAGCTCATGATGCCTTTACAGCACCCAGTGACAGAAGTGGAGGAGAGCTACAACAGATATCATAGGAACATCAGAATCAGGAGCAGAAGTAGGCAATTCAGCCTTTTGAGCCTGTTCCGCCATTCAATCAGATCATGGCTGATCTCTTCCTGGTCTCAAATCCACCATCCCGCCTGTTGCCCATATCCCTTTAACCTGTTTTTTAATGAAAAATATATCTATCTTTTTCTTGAAACCATTTAATGACTCAGATTCCACCGCACGATGGGGCTGCGAGTTCCACAAATTCACCACCCTGTGCGAGAAGTAGTTCCTCCTCATCTCAGTTTGAAAGTAGTTCCTTTTCATCTCAGTTCTACCTCCACGAGGGTATAGTTTTTGGATTGGATTGGATTTATTTATTGTCACATGTACCGAGGTACAGTGAAAAGTATTTTTCTGCAAGCAGCTCAACAGATCATTCAGTACATGGGAAGAAAAGGGAATTGAACAGAATTCAAGAAAATACATGAGAATACATAATAGGGCAACACAAGATATACAATGTAACTACATAAGCATTGGCATCGGATGAAGCAGACAGGGTGTAGTGTTAATGAGGACAGTCCATAAAAGGGTCATTTAGGAGTCTGGTGACAGTGGGGAAGAAGCTGTTTTTGAGTCTGTTCGTCCGTGTTCTCAGACTTCTGAATCTCCTGCCCGATGGAAGAAGTTGGAAAAGTGAGTAAGCCGGGTGGGAGGGATCCTTGATTATGCTGCCTGCTTTCCCCCGGCAGCGGGAGGTGTAGATGGAATCAATGGATGGGAGACAGGTTCGTGTGATGGACTGGGCGGTATTCACGACTCTCTGAAGTTCCTTGCGGTCCTGGGCCGAGCAGTTGCCATACCAGGCTGTGATGCAGCCCGAGAGGATGCTCTCTATAGTGCATCTGTAAAAGTTGGTAAGGGTTAATGTGGACATGCCAAATTTCCTTAGTTTCCTGAGGAAGTAAAGGCGCTGTTGTGCTTTCTTGGTGATAGCGTCGACATGAGTGGACCAGGATAGATTTTTGGTGATGTGCACCCCTAGGAATTTGAAACTGCTAACCATCTCCACCTCGGCTCCGTTGATGCTGACAGGGGTGTGTACAGTACTATGCTTCCTGAAGTCGATGACCAGCTCTTTAGTTTTGCTGGCATTAAGGGAGAGAGTTGAGAGAAGCATGGGAGTTATTTGGTTCAGATGCCTGCGTCAATCAGGGGGAGCACAGCAATATCCTCCAGAACATATGGCCTTGATTCTCTGCATGTTCAGCTAGGGATCCATGGCATAGCATGTAACTCAGGCCAAGGGCAGCACCTCCTTCGTAAACAATCACAGTAAGAAGTCTCACAACAGCAGGTTAAAGTCCAACTGGTTTATTTGAAATCACTAGCTTTCGGAGCGTAGCTCCTTCCTCAGGTGTAGTGGAGACAGGTTCACAAACACTGCATATATAGGCAGAGCCACAATTGCAAGAGAATTACAGATTGGAATACGAGTCTTTACAGGTAACCAAGTCTTTACAGGTACAAACAATGTGAGTGGATTATCTCTCTATTTAACCACACACACAATCCCACATTAGACACCCCTGACACACACAGCCCCCCCACCCCCAGGGGACACATCATAACACCTCCCACACTGGCCCCCAAAGCAATCCGACACACCCCCTCCACCCCCTGTACAACCCAACCTGCCTGCCTCACCCTCCCCCTCCCCCCCCCCCCCCACCCCTGCCCGGGGGTCCAACGCCGCTCCCCGGACTGACATCCACCCCCTTTAGTCTGATTCCCCCCCTCCCCCCACCGCACTCCTGGACTGACCCACCTGCCCCCCCCCCCCCCCTCCAGTCTAAACCCCCCTCTGTTCAGAGCCCTCCCTCCTGAACTGGCCCGCCAACCTCTCCAAGACTGACTGCACCCTCCAGTCCAAACCCTCCCACTCTCCCGGGCTCACACTTCACCACACCCGCACCCCTCCCACTTCCCAGATAAACTCTCCTCTGAGGCTGCTGTCTCCCATCCCAAACTGATCACCCCCTCCCCCTCATGGATTGATCCCTCCCCACCACCCCCTTCTCCACAGACCCCCTCCTCCAGACTGACCCCTCTTCCAGACTGATTCTGCCCCCCCCTCTCCAGACTAACTCCACTCCCTCCGGTCCGACATCCCACCCCTGACTGACCCCGTTCTCCTGTACTGACCACCCCCTCCGACCCAACCGAATCCCCCTCCTGGACTGAACCCCCCACACTCGCAACTCCCCTCCCCCTGTTTGAGGTATTTAACTTTTCATTGCCCCTGTAAACACTTCCTTCATGCAGCTAGTGCAATAAAAAGGAAGTGTGTCTTTCTTCTCTGCGTTCCGCTTACTCCTCAATAGCTCAGCCGGGGGTGTGCTTCCTACCCGCCCACTGGACTCTTACCTTCCTCGGAGATGCCTGTCCCTCCACGACCGGTGGACCTGGCTCCACAATGGCATTCCAGTTCCAGGTCCTTCTCGTATCTCATTAGGATAAGTAAGTCGGCTAACGCACCACCCATTCTCGATGGCTTTACGGCCTTATGGCTTCTCTTCTGAAAAGGGCTGAAAATAAATAATTAGCCCACCCTTGGCCTGCAACGCCATTCCAGGCTGGCCCACCACACCTGAGAAGCAAGTGGCACGGCATTGTCAGAGTAACACACGCCACACTTCAATGTACCCAGGGCAAGCGGGTGGATTTCCCAGCCTTGGTCGGTTTCAGTGCCATTTGCCACACAACATGCCTGAGTGCCACAATGAATGGTCACCCCTCAACATACCTATGCACAATTCCACGACAACTTGGTGCTCACCCTCACGGACTGCAGACCACCATTAAACCTTCAGCAGCACTGTGCCCATGTGCAGCGAAACGGCTGACCTGGGCTGCCACCTCTGACCACATATTCTTGGTGAGGTGCAGTGGCTTCCCTTTGTCGTCCCAGGTCATTAAAATGTCACGCCTGGCACTGACTGCCTCAACACGAATGCCCGGGCACTGATCAGAAAACCAGGGAGGCAGAGAGCCTGCCAGCCTTAACATGTCACCAGGCATGTCCAGCCAGTACAGCTCCCTCTGTAGACCCTGGCAGACTGCAGGGAGCTGCCTCTGCTCCTTGTTGAATCCCCTGCGGGGCCCCATTGCACCCAGTCCCTGACAAGCTCCAGCGCCAACGAAATGATACATTTCATGTTGGGAGAGCCTTAATTGACCAGAGAGGGTGCAAAGGCATTTGAAACTCAATGTTTCCCGGGAGCGAATTCCACATCCGCTTCCGGTTGTGCAGGATCGGCAGGGTTCCAGGCACCAAGTTCAGACCTTATAAAGTACAAAGAAGTTGAATCTTTGTCAAACGCTGGTTCTGTCTCAACTGGATAAAAGCAAATTACGGCCGATGCTGGCCACTGTCACAATCCAGTTCACAACCGTCCAGTGTATCATCTGAACCTTTCAGTTACATTCTGCATCTCACTTTCATTGTTCTCATTAGTCTGTGAAAATCCTCTGAGTCAGAGGTTGTGGGCTCAAACCTCACATTTCACTGCAGTACACGAGAAAGCTACACCATTGGAGGTGCTGACTTTCATATTCGTGTTAAAGGAAAGACTTGTCTGTTTTTTTGTGTAGGATATAGGGCATTATTCAAATAAAAGCAAGTAGGTACCCCGGTCCCTTTGCGGTGTTCAAATCAACCACTGCCTTATATGCAATTCAAACGTACTTTATTGGCTGGAAGGTGTCTTGAGAATATAAAGAGTGCTGTTTCAATGCATGTTCTACTATTTCCCCTTCGTCCCTCCATCCTCCCTTGCCTCGCCCCCTTCCTTTCTTTCCGATCTAAATCCTCTCTTTCGATCCCAGTCTGCAACATGCATCTGAGTGCTGGATTTACTGCAGATCATATATCATAGAATTTACAGTGCAGAAGGAGGCTATTCGGCCCATCAAGTCTGCACCGGCCCTTCCAAAGAGCACTCTACTTAAGCCCATACCTCCACCTCCCGTAACCCCACCTAATCTTTTAGGAGACTAAGGACAATTTAGCATGGTCAGTCCATCTAACCTGCACATTTTGGACTGTGGGAGGAAACCGGAGGACCCAGAGGAAAATCACGCAGACACGGGGAGAACGTGCAGATTCTGCACAGACAGTGACCCAACGGGGAATCGAATCTGGGACCCTGGCGCTGCAAAGCAACAGTGCTAACCACTTTGGTACTGTGCCGCCCCAATATTTGCAGGAGAAATTTACGCTGCCGTGAAACTTTAGTAAAATTTCACACTGATAACAGAGCTTGGAAATTATTCACACAATATTACCCCCAGGGGATTACCATCAAACTGACACACACACACACAAAAAAAATAGAAATACCCATGAATTCACACAAAAAGGGAGATCTCTTGATTTACCAGAGTTTAGATTTATTACCATAAAACATTGTGGAATTTAACTGCACTGTGACATGGTGGGGTCTGTGCCCAAGACTGATTTGAGACATGTTTGCCCTGGTAAGGTTGGACAGGGCTGGGCTTGTATCCAATTGAGTTGAGAAGAGTAAGAGGCAATTTGATTGAAACATGTAGATCCTGAGGGGTCTTGTGGAAAGGATGCTTCCTCTTGTGGGAGGATCTGGAACTCGGGGGTCACTGTTTAAAAATAAAGGGTCAACCATTTAAGACGGAGATGAGGATAACCTTCTTTTCTGTCGGGGGGGGGGGGGGGGGGGGGGGGGGTGTGTGTGTGAGCATTTCCAACTCTGTTCCTCCAAAGGCGGCGGCGGAAGCAGAGTCTTCGGATATTTTTACGGCAGAGACAGATCGATTCTTGATTGAAGAAAAGGGGGCTGAGAGGTTATCGGGAGTTCAGCAGGAATGTGGAGCTGAACGTACAGCCATGGTCACATTGAAACCCAGAGCAGGCTCGAGGGGCCGAGTGGCCTACTCCCGATCCTGATTCGAATACTCGTAAGGCCAAATACTGAACAAAGGGTAAATGTTTCTTATCATAGAATCATTGAATTTACAGTGCAGAAAGAGGCCTTTCGGCCTATCAAGTCCGCACCAGTCTTTGGAAAGAGCACCCCACTTAAGCCCAGACCTCCAACCTATCCCCGTAACCCAGTAACCCCACCTAACCTATATTTCTGGACACTCGGGCCAATTTAGCAAGGCCAATCTACCTAACCTGCACATAGAACATAGAACATAGAACAGTACAGCACAGAACAGGCCCTTCGGCCCTCAATGTTGTGCCGAGCCATGATCACCCTACTTAAACCCACGTATCCACCCTATACCCGTAACCCAACAACCTCCCCCTTAACCCTACTTTTATTAGGACACTACGGGCAATTTAGCATGGCCAATCCACCTAACCCGCACATCTTTGGACCGTGGGAGGAAACCGGAGCACCCGGAGGAAACCCACGCACACAGGGGGAGGACGTGCAGACTCCACACAGACAGTGACCCAGCCGGGAATCGAACCTGGGACCCTGGAGCTGTGAAGCATTTATGCTAACCACCATGCTACCCTGCTGCCCCGAAATTTAGCATGGCCAATCCACCTAACCCGCACATCTTTGGACTGTGAGAGGAAACCGGGGCACCCGGAGGAAACCCGCGCACACACGGGGAGAACGTGCAGACTCCGCACAGACAGTGACCCAGGTGGGAATCAAACCTGGGACCCTGGAGCTGAGAAGCAACTGTGCTAACCACTGTGCTACTGTGACGTCTGTGCTGCCATTCTGGTAGCCCAGTTGAAGGGTGAGGTGCTGTCCTTCAAACTTGCGTTATGTTCCATTGGAACATTGCAGCTGATCAAGGACAGAAAGGTCAGAGTGGGAGCAAGGTACAGATTTGAAACGACAGGCAACTGGAAGGAAAAACACTGAGGAAGGAGCTGCGCTCCGAAAGCTAGTGATTCAAAACCAACCTGTTGGACTTTAACCTGGTGTTGTAAGACTTCTTACTGTGCTCACCCCAGTCCAAAGCTGGCATCTTCACATCACGGGTAATCTACTTGAGTAGTAAGATGGATATTGGCCCAGGATATTGAGGAGAACTCCCTTGCTCAGAGAACATGGGATATTTTACACCCACCAGAGGGCTGACTGGGTTTGGTTTTACATTTCATCTGGATAGATGGGGCCCCTGTCCGTGCAGTGCTCTTTCAGTCCTGCACGAGAGCATTAGCCTAGCCCTTGTGCTCAAGTCACTGGAGTGGGACTATGAAGCCAGAACATAGAATATAGAACAGTACAGCACAGACCAGGCCCTTCGGCCCTCGATGTTGTGCCGAGCATTGTCCGAAACCAAGATCAAGCTATCCCACTCTCTGTCATTCTAGTGTGCTCCATGTGCCTATCCAAAACCGCTTGAAAGTTCCTAAAGTGTCCGACTCCACTATCACAGCAGGCAGTCCATTCCACACCCTAACCACTCTCTGAATAAAGAACCTTTCTCGGACATCCCTCCTATATCTCCCACCCTGAATCTTATAGTTATGCCACCTTGTAACAGCTACATCCACCCAAGGAAATAGTCTCTGAATGTCCACTCTATCTATCCCCCTCATCATCTTATAAACCTCTATTAAATCACCTCTCATCCTCCTCCGCTCCAGAGAAAAGCCCTAGCTCCCTCAACCTTTCCTCATAAGACCTATCCTGCAAACCAGGCAGCATCCTGGTAAATCTCCTTTGCACCCTTTCCAATGCTTCCACATCCTTCCTATAATGAGGTGACCAGAACTGCACACAATACTCCAAATGTGGTCTCACCAGGGTCATGTATAGTTGCAGCTTAACCCCGCGGCTCTTAAACTCAAGCCCCCTGTTAATAAACGCTAACACACTTTTGACTCAGCGTGCAAAAGTGTCATCAAGTGAACCACAACTGACTGCCAGACAGAGAGAGAATGTCATCCATCATTTTTTCCCATTGGAAGCAAGATAATAGCATGCTCTGGTTCAAACATTGTGGGGCAAGGGAGTAAGATAGATCTCACCTTGTAAATGCAAAAAAATGCTTTTTCACGTACAAAAATCTTTGAACGTGCATTACAGAAGGTACACTGCACCTCAGTTGAGCTACCAAAAAAGAGTTTAAATAGAATTGAAACCCACATACTTCCTCTGCAACTGTGTCATGTTGCCGTACGTCATAGACGTGGGTAACATAATAGACGGGCAGAAATCGTTCGAAGAGGTAGTGATGCACGAGATGAATGTCGGTCACAAAGAGAAACAAAATCCCGACTTGCAGCTGTCAGGTAACCAAAATAAGCGTGCAGAGGAGTTTGTGTAGGCAGGGTGCTGACTCTGAAAACCTCCAAGCTACTACAGAGACCCTTCATTCATGTGCAGAAGGCAAAAGAAAGAACTTGCATTGATCAATCAGCTCCCACAACTCCAAGACAAAGCAAAACACATTTTGTGAAGTGTAGTCACTGTTGCAGGAACTGTTGTCGGGAAAACTAACAGCCAATTTACACATAAGACACTGGTAGAAGAGCAAAATACGCTAGACGTTGGAAACTAACTAAAACCAGAAAATGTCAGAAACGCTCAGCAAATCAGGCAGCATCTACAATGGATTAAATAGGGGATACGCGGTGCAGAAATGGGCCATTTGTTTTCAATACCTTGCCAGCCTGTGGTGTAACTTTCAGTGATTGGTGTGTTTGTCCTCTCCAAGATTATTTTGATCCTTCTATCCACCAAGACGTGGCCCTTCCAAGTAATTAGTCAGTGACCCCCTCCGCACACCCCCCCTCCCCCCCACCATCACCATTTTTCCCTCGCATTTATCGATGTTGAACTTCATTTGCCAATCTAATGCCCATTCTGTAAGTTTATTCATGGATTCGGGTAATTTATTGTGGTCCCCCTCAACGCAGACTGGAGAAACTAACTGACAAAAGGGGGAATGGTTTAATGCGAAATGAGATGGCATTGGGGAAAGTTCAGCAACAAAAAGTGCCTCGAAGAGGTGCAAATGGGAAAGACAGAATGATCACCATCAGTTGTCATCTGCCAAATTTCCCACATTCCACCTTATCATAGAACTTCCTGTTTGTTCTTTCCTCTCTGCCTCTTTCCCCTGCCCTGTACTTCCTTAAAAACTGGTACATCTCTAATTTTTTACGTTTCATTTGACCTTCTAAAGTAAATCCCAGTTTTCCCAATCACTGCAACCGGCCAACTAAAATCATACTTACTGGCTTAATTAATGAAAGCCTTTCTATTAAACCAAAATCTAAACGTGTGGCAACGTGGCCCCTTTAAGGGGGCGGGCCTGGTGGACCACGTGACCGGCTCAGAGCAATCACGTGGGAGCACGTGAACCCCGGCCAATAGCAAGTTTGCAAGGGACCCTGTGAGCAGGGGTCTGGATAGTATGGACCCCGCAGCCATGAAGTGAAGACCCTGCCTATTGTGTCCTGTTCCTGTATAATTATCAACCTTTAGGGCAGCACGGTGGCGCAGTGGGTTAGCCCTGCAGCCTCACGGCGCCAAGGTCCCAGGTTCGATCCCGGCTCTAGGTCACTGTCCGTGTGGAGTTTGCAAATTTTCCCCGTGTTTGCGTGGGTTTCGCCCCCACAGCCCAAAGATGTGCAGGTTAGGTGGATTGGCCATGCTAAATTGCCCCTTAATTGGAAAAAATTAATTGGGTACTCTAAATTTATTAAAAAATAATTATCAACCTTTGTCTTTCATCAATAAAACCCTGTTGTTATGACTGATCCCGCCAGAAAGTTTCTCAAGGCATCACATTGGCAACGAGGTTAAAGTTTCGCTCGCTGTCTGCAGTACTTCATGATTCGAAAGGAGGAAGGATGGAGCGAATGGAAAAAGCAAGAAGGACCAATGAGAGTCAGGAACTATCAAAACATGAGTGAAAATGCCTATTATCGGTAAACTAGACCCTTTGCCCAAGGGGCTGAAGAGTGGAGCCAGAAAATCGAACAACTCTGCTATTTCTTCACCGCAAATTAGATCATGGGAGGAGACAAGGCAGAAGGTGATACTGCCATCTGTTTCAAGGCCCAAACTTTATATTCTAATTGGGAATATCTTGTCCCCTAAGACACCCAACTTTGACCAGATAGTCAAGCTGGCCAAAGAACGCTTTACCCCAAGTCCCTCGATTAACCTCCACCATTATAAATTTAACTCCGCTGTTCGGAAGTCTGAAGAGTCCATCTCAGCCTTTGTAGCCAGGCTTTATCAACTTGCTGAGCACAGCAGGTTCAGGGACCGTGCTGAGTCATGTGCTATGCGGCCGGTTGATCTGTGGGATCCATCCCAACATCCAAAAGAAACCCCTGGATGAAACCACTACAACTTTGGAAAAAGCGATTAAGATAGCTCAGGTGACAGAGTCCGTCGAAAAAGGAGCCACTGAGCTCCAAAGCATGGCCAAAGGGGAATTCAATCAAATAGGGGGTGGTCCGGCCGTGAGGTGCATGGCAGGATCAACAGCCACAGCAGAGAACCAGACATGGTCCTCGAGGCTGGCCCAAGTCAAAGGACCAGGAAAAGAACAGGATGCCTTCCTAAGACAGTGATGGACCGTAATTGTTCTGTGGGGGGGGGGGGGGGGGGGGGGGGAGAATGGGACCATCCCCAAGAGTCTGCCTTTGTCACGAGTTTGTGCGTTTCTGATGTAACCGTAGGGGTCATTTTCAAGCATGCTACTACGCAAGGTAGAGCGGGTCAATGCAAAAACAAGCAACAGCAGTCCACAGTGGCACTGAACATAGTGGAGAGGAGCTCTGAAGAGGAGGACACAGTGTACTGTTTGAATGCAGTCCAGTTGAATAAGACAACCCCAATTGAAATTACCCTGAAGGTAAATGGTGAATCTTAGAAAATAGAAGTTGACACCAGGGCCTCGGTGATCATTGGGGAACAGACCTTCATGTATATCCGTAACGCAGTTCAAATTCTACGTGTGATTCAGCGGCCCTGGCCCGGAGCTGGGCGTAATGGGTGAACCACGCGTGAACCCTAAATCAAACTCCATGCTGAGTGCCAGCCCAACCATGAGACATCCGACTCTCTCCGCCCAGTGCGACCTGGATCTCGACCCCGCTGGCTGAGATCCAGATCTGACTATTTAACTTAGCCTGATTGCTCATTTAAAGTACCCCGACGCAAGGTTCACCCGGAAGCTGGGACTCACTGGCTGTACCTGGTACACTTAGCCAGGGAGATTTTTAATACTGGTTCACACAAACGTGAACCAGTAGTAATGGCACCTGGGGACATTTCCCAGGCCATTGCAGACCCCGGGTGGTTGGGGATAGGGCAGGGTGGCATCCTGGCACGCCCCATGGAAAATGGGCACCTTGACACGGCTAACCTGGCACCCTGGTAGTGCAATGGTGGCACTGCCATAGTGTCAGGGTGGCAGTGTCAGGGTGCCCGTGTACCAGGTTGGGTCAGGACCGGGGGAGAGAGGGACATCTTGCCAAGTAGAAGGGGTCTAAGGGGGTGGTTCTTGGGGGCCTCCTCAAGGTTGAGGGGATAAAGGGGGGGGGGGGGTCACAGAACCTGGGACAGTGGTAACTAAAGGGGGGGGGGGGTGGGAAGATCGGGGCTGCCGGACAAAATGGCGCCCCGATCTGCAAAGAACCTTCCCTGCTGGTGACCTTCAGCTCACCAATAGGAAATCCCTCTAAGTGAGGCCTCAGCAACGAGAAACCCCAGCAGGCCAAGAAAAAAGTCAAAGTACCGTTGGACCGTAGGATGTTTGTCGGTGCTGCAGATACACATCTAGTATTCGCTATCCATGGACTACCAGAGTCCATTATATCTGACAAAGTCACACCTTTTACTCGGACGACTTCCAGGCTTTCATTTATGCTCACGGCACATGCCACACTAGGAGAGACCCGCTCCAGCCCACATCTAATGGATTGGCCGAGATGGCTTTTCAGACCTGTAAGTATACCATGCGGAAACAGTCTGTCAGCCCGCTACGACAACGACTTGCCAATATTTTATTGCCATACAATTCGACTCCTCACACCACCATGGGGGTCACACCTGCCGGGTTGCTGATGGGCCATCGCCTCAGAACTCATTTGGATTTAGTGTTTCCTAATTTGGCGGGGAGAGTGGAGGCAGAGAGGTCAACGGGCTATACAGAGGGGTGACAGATCATTCTGGGTGAGGGGCCCCGTCTTCGTTCACAACTTAGGACTCAATGGGGGAGGTCAAGAACCTGGCATTTGGTAGTATAGGGTCTCCCTAAATTTTGCCCAGGCTCATGCCCTTGAGAGGACAGTCCAGTTTCACAGCAAAGCATTAACACATCATGGGAAACGGCAGTTACGGGTGATGAGCCCAACTCAATTGGCACAGAGAACGGATGTGCCTTCTTAGCCCACTGCCCTACACTGCAGCTAACGCACTAGTAACTGCTATGCGAGAATGAGGCCTCGGAACCACATATTAAGACACATTGTTGCAACTGGCCTCTGTAATGGTGTTGAAAGACATACAATCAATTTTAGCTTTGTGCCGGGGTACTTCTTATCTAAATAATATGGCATTCACAGTATAATCAGACAGGGTAAGGAAGACACATGCAGGAACAAATTGAGCTTTTTTAAAGACTATTTTTCACCCACGCCACCTTCCACTTGCACCCTCCATCTCTGCCTCTGTCTCAGCCCCTCTGCTATTGAAGGCCCCCATCCATGCTTTTGTTACCTCTAACTTTGATTATCCCAATGCTCTTCCATCTTCCACCCTCCACGGATCGAACTGCATCCAAAATCCTGCCGCCTGTATCCTAATTCACATCAAGCCCCCTTGACCCATCATTCCTCTGCTAGTTGGCCAACATTAGCTCCCAGTCTGACAACACTACCGTTTTAATACTCTCCATTTTTCGCAACGTCACCAAGGCCTCAACCTTCCTTATCACTCTGACCCTCTGTGACGTCTGGGTTCCTCCAATCCTAGCATCTTGCCCATCCTCCAATTCCCATCACTCAACCATTGGCAGCTGTGCCTACAGCTGAATGAACCTAAGTTTGGGTAGTCCTTCCTTGAATGTTTCCATTTCTACCTCTCTCTCCGCTCTTACGACATCCTTTCAACCTGCCCCTTGTCTTAACATCGCCTTATGTAGCTCAGAGTCAAGTCTGATAAGATTGCCTTTCAGTGAAATGCATTGGGACATGACGCTATGTTAAATATATAAATACCACTTGTTGTTTATGAAAGCATTTGAGCAGAATTCACATTGTACCCAGTAATACAGAGCAGCTCAGAATCCATGTAATGCCTCTGGATCTAGAATTTCAAAAGGAAAATCTTGATTTACAAGAGGCACCGCAGGAACACACCAGGGCTCCTTAGGCATCGCCTTCCAAACTCACGACCACTACAATCTAGAAGGACAAGGGCAGACTGATATATGGGAACCCCACCACTTGGAAGTTCCCCTCCAGGCCACTCACCAACTTGATTTGGAAATGTACCACCGTTTCTTCACTGTCGCTGGGTCAAAATCCTGCAACTCCCTCCCTAACAGCACAGTGGGTGTACCTATAATCACGCAGACTGCAGCAGTTCCAGAAGGCAGCTTACCGCCACCTTCTCAAGGGGCAATTAGGGATGGGCAACAAATGCTGGTCTAGCCGGTGAAGCCCACGTCCCGTAAAAATTAGTTAAACAAAATAGGGTTTCAATCTATTGTGGTTGAAGAAAGAATAATGAAATCTATATGTATTTCAGTGCCCCTAATGTAGGAATGGTGCACTGATTCATAATTTTGAAATAATTTTAATTCAATATTCCTTCTATTGCTTTCCTAACTACCACCTTGCTGGTGGTGGCAGTCATATGTAGGTTGTTTCATAACAAAATGTCCCAACTCCCACAGCTATCTCGACTGCAGCTTCTCACACCCCTCTCCCTCTTGGGACTCCATCCCATTCTTCCAGTTCCTCCATCTCTGCCGCATCTGTTCCAATGATGTTGTAAGATGCCTGGATCCTATCGGATGGGGACAATTTGTTACCCCTGGAACCATGGAGGGGGAGGGGGGAATTGTTAACCTTTCAGCTGTATAAATAGAACTGGCCAGTATGGTACCGGCGAAAGAAAGAGAACCTGTAGTGAAGCCCACATATTGGCGTTGTGTAAATAAAAGTTACATTTTGCTTGACTCTTCGGGGCCCTCAGTAAAGATGTCACATTCAAAAACAACGCTTCTGTCATGTCTGCCTTTTTCTTCACCCGAGGATTCCCACCCACTGTGTTGACAGGGCTCTCGATCGTGTCTGGACCGTCTCTTGCACCTCTTACCTCATCCCTTCCTCTCCCTCCCAGAACCATTACAGGGCCCCCCTTTGTTCTCACTTTTCACCCCGCCAGCCTCCACATTCGAAAGATCATTCTCCGCCATTTCCGCCAACCCCCAGCGCGATGCTACCGTGTAACACATCTTCCCCTCGCTTCCCTGTCGACATTCCGCGGGCACCATTCCCTCCGTGACATCCTGGTTCATTCCTCCATTGCCCCCAACGCTTCATTCCCCCTTCACATGCCATCGCAGAAAGTGTAGCACCTGCCCCTTAACCGCCACCTTCCTCAGTTGCCGAGGCTCCAAAAACTCTTCAGGTGAAGCAACATTTCACTTGCACCTCCTCCAATTTGATCGACTGTATTCGCTGTTCTCAATGCGGCCTCCTCTGGGGAGACTAAACACAGGTTGGGTGCTTTGGTCTCTTTAGGCTGTCCTGTAGTAGATTTTTTGTTCCCCTTTACATTAACAGCCATTCTACTCTCATAGTCCCTCCTCGACAGCTCATCTTCCGCTTCATTTCCCCTCTCAACTTATTGGCTGATTCTTGCTGGAAGGATTTACCCCCCCCCCACCGTCATCCAAAGGGGAAGGTTCAGTGGTACGGTTGACCACATTCACAGCATGCATTACGACACAATTCAAAAGAAACCAAATGTGTTTCTTTGTACAATTTGTGGTCATTCCTTGGAATACATACACGGGATCTCACTCCTGGCCCAACTTCCCCCAAATGTCTTACAACAATTTCTCTTCTGGGGCTGCGGTCTCCCTTCAATACAAACCACATTTATATCGAAATCGCTAAACAGAAAACTGGGCGGTTATAATTCATCCTTCCTCTGAGCAGTGATTCGAAGTCCTTTTCTTATTGATCCAAAATTCTTGTATCCTTTTTGTTTGCTTCAGCCAATGTTGACATTGCTATTGATAATGTTAAGTGTCACAGGCATCTGCGTTGGTCTCCTCGGCTGGGATTTTCCAGCCCCTCCTTCCCCCCCCACACACACATCGGGTTTTCCAGTGTCGGAGGCGGCTCAACATTGGTGGCTGATGGGATCTGACGGTCCCGTCGAAGTCAATGGCCATTTGCATTGCTTACTGTCCATGCTGCAAGGGAATCAGCCGGCCAGTGGCCACCCACCTTTGCCAATGGAAAACCTGCCGGGAGCCGGCAAAATCCTAGCCCTAGCCTCTCTTCTGAAGCCTTTACACTTCATCAGGGGCTGTTTAGCACAGGGCTAAATCGCTGGCTTTGAAAGCAGACCAAGGCAGGCCAGCAGCACGGTTCAATTCCCGTAACAGCCTCCCCGAACAGGCGCTGGAATGTGGCGACTAGGGGCTTTTCACAGTAACTTCATTTGAAGCCGACTTGTGACAATAAGCGATTTTCATTTCATTTCATCTTATATCTGTCTTCCGATGACCCCCTGATGAATGACACTGAACAGCATAGGCCTTTCAGTCAATTAAATACTAGCCAGTACATCCTCCATGCAAGATAATTAGACTCTTCCTCCGCATATAGGTAGCACAGTGGCACAGTAGTTAGCACTGCTGCCTCACAGCACCAGGGACCTAGGATCAATTCCAGCCTTGGGTGACTATCTGTGTGGAGTTTGTACTTCCTCCCCGTGCCGGCGTGGGATTCCTAAGGGTTTCCTCCCACAGTGCGAAGATGTGCAGGTTAGATGGGGTTACGGAGATGGGGATTCTAGTGGGGGTTCATGTCACACACGCTCCATCATTCCTTTGTCAAGTATTAATCTCATTCCATCTGTGAATAACTTGCAGAGTTGTGGCAGAAAATGGCAGAGTCTGACTGCTCATTACACAAAGGATTTTCGTCCATGAAATCTTTTTTATGTATCTTATTAGTGTTGGATCAGAACAAAGGATTTGCGAGGGAAAGGAGACCAATATCTTTTTAGTTTGCCATCAGCAAGGGGAGGCAGTGGCAGGAGTCTGGTAACACCGGGGAAGAAGCTGTTTTTGAGTCTGTTAGTACATGTTCTCAGACTTCTGTATCTCCTGCCCGATGGAAGAAGTTGGAAGAGTGAGTAAGCCGAGTGGGAGGGGTCTTTGATTATGCTGCCCGCTTTCCCCAGACAGCGGGAGGTGTAGACAGAGTCAATGGATGGGAGAGAGATTTGTAGTCACGACTCTTTGAAGTTTCTTGCGGTCTTGATGCTGCCGGATAGGATGCTTTCTATGGGGCATCTGTAGAAACCTGATCTGACCTATGAGTAACTCCAAACACACAGCAAGCCACTTAGCCCCATTTAGGGATGGGCAATAAATCTGGCCCACATCCAATGTAATCATCCAGTACAATGGAGCTGTTGACAGACACAGGTGTGAGGTAAGGTAAGCTCCCTGTGGTGCAGAGGTTTTGGTAAAGATAGATAATTTTTTGAAGAATAAAGGGATTAAGGGTTATGGTGTTCAGGTCGGAAAGTGGAGCTGAGTCCACAAAAGATCAGCCATGATCTCATTGAATGGTGGAGCAGGCTCGAAGGGCCAGGTGGCCTATTCCTGCTCCTAGTTCTTATGTTCTTATGTTATCTCCGCCCAAACATTCCATAATTACTTAAGTCACACACATACATAGAAACATAGGAGGAGGCCATTTGGCCCTTCAAGTCTGCTCCACCATTCATTCTGATCATGGCTGATCATTAAATTCAATACCCTGATCCTGGCTTCCCCCATATAACCTTTATTAGTGTCACAAGTAGGCTTACGTCAACACTGCAATTAAGTTACTGTGAAAATCCCCTTGCCGGTGCATTCCGGGTGCCTGTTCGGGCACACTGAGGGAGAATTCAGAATGTCCAATTCACCTAATGATGCGCTATCAATTGCACACAAAGACTCGAATCGGTACAAGAGAGGCTTTATTAGCGTGAGATGTTTCTCCTTCGACTGCAGCTGGTAGAACGGCAGCTCAGGAGAACTCATGAATATTTATACTGCTCCCTGTGGGCGGAGCTAGCCGGCAGGGGCTACCGACAAGCCTGTAATACAGGTACTGCTGTACGTCCCCTAATACTGGCACACACATATTTACACAGTGGTGGATCACCACATTCACCCCCTGTTAAGAATGAGTCCGGCGGGGGTGACATGGAACTATATACATAATCCGTGATTTATTTACAGAGGGGGAGGGGGAAAAAAATTAAGTGTCCATCTTGCAAACCGGTGCCCGTCATAGGTTGAGTCTGACCGGTGGTCTAATGATTCGTTGAGAGCGAAGCAGCAGAGGTGGCGACATCTGTACAGGCGGTGTCGGCGTCGACGGCAACGGTGCTGGCGGTGTTGGTGCTGGCCAGTGGCTGGACGACTCCGGGAGCATGCCAAAAACTTCCATGTCCTCTACTGTGGGCAGGGGAATGAGGGCTGGACCTGGTGGGGCTGATGTTGGGAGCGCCAGGGGAGGAGAGACTGGCACGTGGGTGGGTAGGTGTGTGGGAGTGGGATCGGCACCCGAAAGGGCCAGGTCTCTGAGCGAGACTGTATCCTGGCGGCCGTCGGGGAACTCCACGTAGGCATACTGGGGGATAGCGTGGAGCAGGCTTACCCTGTCCACCAGCGGGTCCACCTTGTGGAGTCTGACATGCCTACGCAGTAGGACCGGCCCTGGAGCTGTGAGCCAAGTCGGGAGCGACACCCCGGATGTAGACTTCCTAGAGAACACGTTCATGGGGTGTGTTGTTAGTAGCGGTGCACAGCAGTGACCGAATGCAGTGGAGTGCATCAGGGAGGACCTGCTGCCAGCGAGCGGCTGGGAGGTTCCTGGACCGTAGGGCCAGCTGGACGGCCCTCCAAACCCTCCCGGTGGAGGGGAGGGGCCCTTTGAAATCCACGCTGAGGCGTTCAAAGGGGCGGGACGCTTTCACCAGGCGTGCGCGGTCTGGCCGGTAGAAGTGTGGCTTGCACTCCGCACAGACCTGGCAGTCTCTGGTGACTGTCCGTACTTCCTCGACGGAGTAGGGCAGATTGCGGGCTTTGATTAGATGGTACAACCGAGTGACCCCCGGATGGCAAAGGCTATCATGCAGGGCACAGAGCTGGATCACTTGTGCGCTGGCACATGTACCTCGGGAGAGGGCGTCTGGGGGCTCGTTGGGCTTGCCGGGGCGATACAAGATCTCGTAATTATAGGTGGAGAGCTCAACCCTCCACCGCAAGAGTTTGTCATTTTTGATCTTGCCCCACTGTGTGTTGTTAAACATGAAGGCTACCGACCGTTGGTCAGTGAGGAGAGTGAATCTCCTGCCGGCCAGGTAATGCCTCCAGTGCCGCACCGCTTTAACGATTGCCTAGACCTCTTTTCAACAGACGAATGTCGAATATTGGAGGCATGGAGGGTGCGGGAAAAGAATGCCACGGGTCTGCCTGCCTGCTTTAGAGTGGCGGCAAGGGCGACATCTGAAGCGTCGTTCTCTACTTGGAAGGACAGTGTCTCATCTACTGCGTGCATCCCGGCCTTGGCTATGTCTGAGCGAATACGGGCGAAGGCCTGTTGTGCCTCGGCTGTGAGGGGGAATTGCGTGGACTGGATCAGTGGGCGGGCCTTGTCCGCGTATTGTGGGACCCACTGGGCGTAGTAAGAAAAGAACCCCAGGCATCGTTTGAGAGCCTTGGGGCAGTGGGGGAGGGGTAGCTCCATGAGGGGGAGCATGCGGTCGGGATCGGGCCCCAGTAGTCCGTTTTGGACTACGTAGCCTAGGATGGCTAAGCGGTCTGTGCTGAATACGCACTTCTCCTTGTTATAAGTGAGGTGGATGAGAGATGCGGTGTGGAGAAATTTGGCAGGGTTGGCGTCGTGGTCCTACTGGTCATGGCCGCAGATGGTGACATTGTCTAAGTACGGTAACGTGGCCCGCAGTCCGTACCGGTCAACCATTCGGTCCATATCTCTTTGAAATACTGAGACCCTGTTAGTGACGCCGAAGGGAGCTCTGAGAAATTGATAGAGGCTGCCATCCACATCGAAGGCAGTGTAGGGACCGATTTGCGGATGGGGAGCTGGTGGTAGGCGGATTTCAGGTCGATCGTCGAGAAGACCGGTACTGTGTAATCTGATTGACCATATCAGATATGCGAGGGAGGGGGTACGCGTCGAGCTGCGTGTACCGATTGATGGTCTGGCTGTCATCCACGACCATACTGTGTTTCTCCCCAGTCTTAACCACCACCACTTGGGCTCTCCAGGGACTGTTGCTGGCCTCGATAATACGAAGCTGGACTTCGGACCTGATGAAGATCTTGTCCTGAGTGCTGTACCGTCTGCTCCTGGTGGCGACGGGCTTGAAATCTGCAGTCAGATTGGCGAAGAGGGAGGGAGGGTCAACCTTGAGGGTCGCGAGGCCGCAAACGGTGAGTGGGGGTAGGGGTCCGCCGAATTTGAGGGTGAGGCTCTGGAGGTTACATTGAAATCCAGGCCCAGTAAAAGTGACGCACAGAGGTTGGGAGAATGTACAGGCGGAAACCGCAGAATTCAACGCCTTGTACGGTGAGGTTGACCAGACAGAAACCCCGGATCGGGACAGAGTGGGATCCGGAGGCCAGGAAGATCCGCTGGTTGGCGGGATGGGCCGTGAGGGATCAGCGCCTTACCGTGTCCGGATGGATGAAGCTGTCGGTGCTCCCAGAGTCAAGTAGGCAGTAGGTCGCGTGGCCGTTGATGAGCACCGTCGTTGAAGCGGTAGCCAAGTTGTGCGGACGGGATTGGTCGAGCGTCATGGAGGCGAGTGGCGGGCAATCGACCGAAGAGTCCGACGAGGATCGGTTGCGACCCGGGTCCCGTGGTCCAATCCTGAGGGGAGGACAAAATGGCGGCGTCCGGAGTACCTGCGGGGAAGAAGATGGCGGACCATGCAGTGCACGTTGCGGGGGCGGGGAAAGATGGCGGCGCCCACTGAGTGCACGTGGACCTGGGGGGGAAGATGGCGGCGCCAACGGCGTGTACATTGCGGGGGCAGCGGAAAATGGCGGCACCCACTGGCCGCACGTGGACCTGTGGGGTGAAGATGGCGGCGGCCACTGGTCGCACGTGGCCCCAGAAGCAGCGGACGGCGGGGCCCATTGCACGATCGGCTGAGGAAAGGGGGAGAGGTTAGGCGCGATAGTGGCAACTGCACGGGCCTGACATACCGCTGCAAAGTGGCGTTTCGTGCTACAGGATTTACAGGTCGAGGTGCGGGCCGGGCAACGCTGGCGGGGGTGCTTCTGCTGGCCGCAGAAGTAGCAGCAGGGACCCATAGAGTGCGCGGTGTTGCGGGCAGCGCAGGCGGAAGCGGCCCCAGTCGGGGGGTCGGTTGCGGGGTCCACGAGGGGTAGGACGGGTGAGCCGCGCGGCGGAAGGGGTAGGATTGTAGGTACGTGAAGCGACCGTCATTGAGAGCGCTAAGGTCTTTGTTGCCGCTAGGTCGAGCGCGGTCGTACCAGCAGTCGTTGCCGGATGGGGTCTGATGCAATCCCCTTCACAAAGGCATCTCGCATGAGGAGATTCGAATGTTCCGTGGCCGTGATGGCTTGGCACTCGCAGTCCCGTACTCGGGAGAGAAGGGCCCGCTAAAAGTCCTCAATCGACTCACCCGGTAGCTGGACGCGAGTGGCGAGTACATGCCTCGCAAACAGAGTGTTCGTCGACTGGACGTAATTTTCTTTAAGGAGTTCCATAGCGCGTGCATTGTTCGGCGCGTCCTGTATCAGCGGGAACACGCTGGAGCTCAACCTTGAGTAGAGGAGTTGAATTTTCTGAGCTTCCGACGGTGCGGGGTCCGCTGAGGTGATGTAGGCCTTGAAGCAAGCCAGCCAGTGGTTGAAGTCTTTTCTGGCGTTCGGTGATTGCGGATCCAGCTACAAGCGATCAGGTTTTATTCTGATGTCCATGATGCGGAAAATCTCACGGTAATAAATTGATGCGCTAACAATTGCACACAAAGACTTGAATCGGTACAAGAGAGGCTTTACTATCCCGTACCAGCCTCCCCGGACAGGCGCCGGAATGTGGCGACTAGGGGCTTTTCACAGTAACTTCATTGAAGCCTACTCGTGACAATAAGCGATTTTCATTTTCATTTTCATTTATTACCGTGAGATGTTTCTCCTTCGACTGCAGCTGGTTGAATGGCAGCTCAGGAGAACTCATGAATATTTATACTGCTCCCTGTGGGCAGAGCTAGCCGGCAGGGGCTACCGACAAACTGCTGTACATCCCCAGGGCAGCACGGTGGCCCAGTGGTTAGCACAACCGCCTCACTGCACTGAGGTCCCAGGTCCCAGGTTCGATCCCGGCTCTGGGTCACTGTCCGTGTGGAGTTTGCACGTTCTCCCCGTGTCTGCGTGGGTTTCGCCCCCACAACCCAAAAATGTGCAGAGTAGGTGGATTGGCCACGCTAAATTGCCCCTTAATTGGAAAAAATAATTGGCTAATCTAAATTAAAAAAAAAAACTGCTGTACATCCCCTAATACTGGCACACACATATTTACACAGTGGTGGATCACCACACCTAACAAGCACGTCTTTCAGGGCTTTAGTGGGAGGAAACCGGAGCACCCGGAGGAAACCCACGCAGACATGGGGAGAACGTGCAGACTCCGCACAGATAGTGACCCAAGCCGGGAATCGAACCTGGGTCCCTGGCGGTGTAAAACAGCAGTGTTAACCACTACTGTGCATGTCCCTTGATCCTTTTAGCCCCAGGAGCTGTGTGTAATTCCTTCATGAAATCACACAATGTTTTGGCCTCCACTACTTTCTGTGGTAGTGAATTCCACAGATTCACCACTCTCTGGGTGAAGAAATTGCTTCTCACTTGAATCCTAAAATATTTCAACTTAATCATATACTACATTCCAAAATGTTTAAAGCACTCGCCGTCTACTTCATCATAATCTTCCTGTTCAAGACTACTGTCAGGCCATCCACAGAATAGAATCCATAGAAACCCTACAGTGCAGAAGGGGACCATTTGGTCCATTGAGTATACACCAACCTTTTGAAAGAGCACCCTACCTAGGCCCACTCCCCTACCCTATTCCTGTAACCCTGTAACCCCACCTAACCTGCATTTAGGACAATTTTGGCATGGCCAATACACCTAACCCTCACATCTTTTTGGACACGAAGGGGCAATTTAGCATGGCCAATCCCCTTAACCTGCACATCTTTTTTGAGACTGAGGGATAATTTATTGTGGCCAATCCACCCTAACCTGCACATTGTTGGACTGTGGGTGGAAACCGGAGCACCCGGAAGAAACCCACTCAGACACGTGGAGAAAGTGCAAACTCCACACATCCAAGGTCAGAATTGAGCCCGGGTCCCTCACAACCACTGTGCTACTGATGTGGAGATGCCGGCGTTGGACTGGGGTGAGCACAGTAAGAAGTCTTACAACACCAGGTTAAAGTCCAACAGGTTTGTTTCAAAGACGAGGTTTCGGAGCATAGCTCCTTCCTCAGGTCCTTCCTCACCTGAGGAAGGAGCAGTGCTCCGAAACCTCGTGTTTGAAACAAACCTGTTGGACTTCAACCTGGTGTTGTAAGACTTCTTACCATGCTACTGGGCCTCCCTTAACAATTTCTATTTTAGAGGGAAAAAGCTTCAGCATGATAAATCCAAATTCATAACCATAAAACCTCATCCCCAAAAATATCACGGTAACTCCTCTCCACTCCTTTTCCAATTTTAATTGTCCTTTGTGACCGCTAACATCTAGAAGTACAAGGGCAGCAGACACACGAGAACACCACCACCTCCAGGCCACTCACCATCCTGACTTGGAATATACCGTGTTTCTTCACTGACACTGGGTCAAGATCCTGAAACTTCCCTCCCTAACGGCACAGTGGGTGTACCTACATTACACAGACTGCAGCGGTTCAAGAAGGTAGCTCATCGCTGCCTTCTCAAGGGTATTTAGGGATGGGAAACAAATGCTGGTCTAGCCAGCGACACCCACATCCCGTAAAAGAATGAATTAAAAAACAGGTTGAAATTTTGGCCAATGGACCTAACTTGCACATCTTTTCGGACACTAAGGGGCAATTTAGCATGGCCAATCCACTTAACCTGCACATCATTTTTGAGACTGAAAGGACAATTTATTGCGGCCAATGCACCTAACTTGCACATTGTTCAATTGCCCCTTAGTGTCCAAAAAGATGTGCAGGTTAGATGAATTGGCCGCGATAAATTGTCCCTCAGTCTCAAAAAAGATGTGCAGGTTAGGTGTATTGGCCAAATTTGGCCAAATTACCTGGATCCAGCCCAATGTTGAACATTTAGCTTCAGCCAAATTTCGGAGTTGTGTCAGGTTTGTGTTTTACAGGAAGTGACGCATTCCTGATGAAGTTCCCATCTACAACAGGGAGTCTGTTTCTTTGTGATGGTGGCGGGAGAAGATAAAGTGTGGCTGGTGGGAAATCACTCTGGCAGAGTAACGGGGTGAACATTTCTTCAAACTTCATTCCTGGGAAGTGGGCTTGGCTGGCTTGGCCAGCATTTATTGCCCATCCCTAATTGTCTTTGAACTGAGTGGCTGGCTGGGCCAAGAGTCAAGCACATTGCTGTAGCTCTGGAGTCACATATCGGCCAGACCTGGTAAGGATGGAGGATTTCCTCTCCTAAAGGACATGAGTGAACCAGATGGGTTTTTATGTATCGTGGTCATCATTCGGCTTTTAATTCCAGATTTTTATTGAAATAAAATTCCACCATCAGCCATGGTGGGATTCGATCCTGATGCCTGAGAGCATCATCCCGGGTTTCTGGCTAACTAATCCAGTAACAATATCACCATTCCACTGCCTCTCCGTATTCTCATTTCCAACATACCTGAAGAGAAACTGAAAAGAAAAACATAAAAAAATTCAACTCCAAAACTTTAAACTCAAACCTGCTGTGCCAATACTAGATGTTCAGAACATTAACGGGACACAAATCAGAAGCTACATCAAAAAGGGACTCTCTCCTGGAACTTTGGACAGCCCGGTTGTAGCAGACTTTTAAAATAGAGCAGGTTGCAATCACTTTAGAAATGGGCCACTGAGGTTAGCGACCCCATTCTGATGCCCGGCACCCGGTTAACGCGCCCTTGTTGGCAGGGTGGTAGTCAATCAAAGCTGACCACCCTCGTTAACTGAGAGGGTCCTCAACACAGCAAAATCTTTCCCTCAGCAGACATTTCCCTCCTAAATCTTTTGAATACCTTAAATCACACGCCGTAAAAATGCTTATTAATCCTAATCCCATCCTTGATTTAACAGTCAACATCCTTACTGCACCTTGACCCCTTTGTAACCCTTCCCCATTTACAATCAGAGCCCGTCTGCAGATCGCTCCATTTCACAGCTCAATTCGTGCCCTCGGCTCGATGTAAACATTGAAGGGATTTTAGGTTTTTTTCTGCCAAAATTTCTACTTTTAAAACATCTCTCTTGCTTAATATTCCCCAGATTTTCGCCGAAAAAAATGTAATATTCAGCCTTCCCACCCTTGGAGTTTTCTTACATCAAAACTTTAGAAACTTTCCAGCAAGATTAAGCTTCAACTGAACACATTTATTTTGTGTGCGTTTTGAAACGTCTAAAGATCTATCGGCCAACCTTCCAGGGCTCCTTAATTAACTTTAAACCACACAGACTTCACAGTAATGAGTTAGACTGCCCCAGGCAACAGGAAACAACTGCATTCATATAGCACTGAAAATGTAGAAGGAGGTTTCATTAGAGCCTAAGGAATAGGAACAGGAGTAGGCCATTCAGCCCTTCAAACCTGCTCCGTCATTCAATGAAAGTGTGACTGATCTTCTATGTCAATGCCATTTTTGTGCATTGTCCCCTTGATATTTTTAACATGTAGGGATCTATCAATCTCAGTGTTGAACGTGCTCAATGACTGAACCTTCACAGACCTCTGGGGTAGAGAGGTCCGAAGATTCACAAGCATCTGAGTGAAGAAATTCCTCCTCATCTCAGTCCCAAATGGTGTTTCCCTTATTCTAAGACCAAGCCCGTTGGCTCCAGGCACCCACCCTCCCTCACATCACAGCCAGGGGAAACATCCTTCCTGCATCTACCCTGTCGAGCCCTGTAAGAATTGTGAATGTTCAAAGTCTTTCACAGGAACATAATTTCACTCGAGTTACCTGAGGCGGTATTAGGACACTGGGGCACAAGTTTTGTCAGCGAGGTCGGGCAGGTTTTCTGGCCTTGGCGTATTTCGCGGCAGTGGAGGCAACCCGCCATTGGCCAGTGGCGGGTTCGTCTGGTCCCACTGATGTCAACGGGAAACCCGCATCAGGGGTTTCCCATCGCCGGGAGCGGGAGAGCCCACGGAGTGGAACGGTCAGAAAATTCCGACTGTTTTAAGGAGTGTCCTAAATGAGCATGGAAGTAGGGTGGCAGAGAGGTTCAGGGAGCGACGTTTAGAGTTAAAGAGAGGTGAAGGAATGGCCACTTGTAGTGGAGCAGCTAAAATCAGGAGTGAACAGATTTGGAGGAGCACAGAAATGTCATAGACGGGATTCTCCGCTGCCCGACGCCAGAATCGGGAAACACGATTGGGCGGAGAATCAGTTTTGATGCCAAAATCATAGCAGACGCCAGGTTCGCACCAAATTACATTTCTCTGGTGCCTCGATAGCAGCGTCAATGCGTTCCACTCCGCACGTACAGTGAACGCGTTTGCATATCATTAGCAGGTCTGACCTGGTATTTCCCAGGGCCTCCACGATTCTCCGCCTCCACTAAAGGGATTTCCCCAGGGCGAGGCTCACTTAGGCTTTTAAAAATCGAGAAACAGTCGTTGTGGCTGATGAGGGAGAGAGAGGAGGTAGGACACGCAGAGGCTTGACGATGGGCTGCCGGCCCTGACACTGGCCGGGCTGGCTGAGAGTTGGGGGGGGGGGGGTCGCTGCCAGGGCTGGGGGACAGGCCATGGGGCCAGGGTGACCCCCTACGGGATTCGGTCGGTGCCTGGGCATGGACCGTCATTGCCGCGGCCAGCAAGGCAGCCATCTTGCTGTGCACCCCACTGACCTCCCAGCTTGTTCCCTGGTTTTGCAGAGTGACACCAGCCATGCGGATGCCCCGACCCCATCACGCCCGCACCCCAGCCCCCACTCTTCCACCCTACCATCACCCCGCACCCCACCCTCCACCAGACCACCTCACACCCAAACCGGCCCCTACCCGCTGGCGGTGTATCACATGGCCTACCCAATGGCAATGCCCACAGTAGCCCCTACAGGGGATGTCAGATGGGGCCACAGCCACATGAACAGTGCCAGCTGACGGTACCCCTGGTAGCAGGGACGGGTGGCAATACCAGAGGCCCCCACGGTGTTGGGCACGGATGGGGCCACGGATAGGGGAGTGGGGGGACATGTGGGCGCTGAGTCACAGTGCCAATCGTGATCACCATGTACCCTGTTGGACCTGGTTGGGCACAGGGGTACACACCATGCTAACATGTTGGACTTTCACCTCCTGCAGACATTGGATATTGGAATTCAATCAGCAATGGTGGCCTTCTTGCTAGTCGCCGCAGCCCTGGGCGATGCACTGTGGGGGGACGAGTTGGAGCTGCTCGAGGAGGAGGAACTTGCAGCAGGGGAGTGTGCAGCAGCAGAGCATGCAGCAGAGGAACAAGAGGCAGCCACTGCGAATGGAGAGCGAGCCGCCCCAACTGGCCGAGGAGGAGGAGGTGCAAAGGAGGCGCCGCATGAGGTCTCGTGCGCACCAGCAGCGCCTGTCATTCGAGGACCTGTCGGACGGGGCATGCCATGGTAGACTCTGGCTGAGCAGGGGGACCGTACGGCATGACTGCCAGATCATGGCACACCTGGCACTGGGGGTGGAGATGGGCGAGGATACCCGCTCCCGGTGGTCATCAAAGAGATGGTCGCTCTGAACCTCTACGCAACGGGGTCCTTCCATGCACCGAGTGGGGACCTGTCTGGGATCTCACAGACCTCGGCGCACAGGTGCGTCCGCGCCGTCACGGAGGCCCGGTGTGCTCAGTTGGCACTATACATCCATTTCAATGTGGACTGAGCCCAACAGGATGCTCGGGCAGCGGGACTCGCCGCCATCCCACTCCCGGCAGTTATGGGCGGCCTTCACCTGGGTGGTGGGAAACAGAACATGCGCGGTGTTGGAGAGTCCAATGCATGCAGCCCAGGGGGTGGCTTCAGTGACCAGGGCACCAAGCCATGGTGGCCGGAATGGGTGCCGGCATGCTGTGTAGGGTGGGGGTTCGGCCGCCCTCCTAGTGGGGGGGGGGGGGTGGAGGTGGAGTTATGGGTGTGTGGGACGGGGGTTATATGTGGCTGCAGCCTGTCTGCCTCCTGAATGGCAAACGCAAATCTGGCGAATCTGGCACCGTTTCTCATTGTAATCGATTGTGTGCCATGTGGCGTCGGTGCTATCCCCTCACCGGTCATTGATTCGGCCCAGGTGCGGCGCCAGATTTGCTGTCACAGAAGTCCACGCATCCTGCCCCGGCATCAACACAGTCTCAGGAACGGAGAATTCCACCCAGGGGTTTATAGGATTGGAGGCAGTGACAGTGATAAGGAGGAATGATTCCTTGGAGGGGAGGACAATTCCTTGGAAGGATTTGAAAATAATGATGAGCATTTCAAGGTGGAGGCACTGTGGGACCAGGATGTAAGTCAGCGAGCAACGGGTGAATGGAGCTCACTGGTGCAAGGGCAGCAGAGTGCTGGAAACTCCAGGAGGTGACAGGAGTTTCAGTTTTGAAAGCTGTAGCAGAAGGGAGATTGGGGGAAGACTTGAAAGAAAGAAATTTGCATTAAATGTAGCATCATTCACAACCTCTGCTCGTCCCAAAGTATCTGACAACTCCCGATTTAGCTCATCTGTTCTCCTACTCTTGACTTTGGAGCACGCCCTTTCACTCATGTTTCAATAAGCGCAAATGAAAATAGCTGAGAGAACGTCGAATTAACAGAGGGAGATTCATTCTCCCCATTGGAAGCTGGTTTACCAGAAGAGAATTCTAAAAGTCGATGAACCAGCAGAACTTGGAATGTATATGTCCGACTGTAAAACTGTGAGGACTGATGGTGTAGTGGTGATCATGTTCATAGAATCATAGAATCCCTACAATGTAGAAGGAGGCCATTTGACCCATCGAGTCTGCACTGCGCTCTAAAAGAGCACACTATCCAGGCCCACTTCCCAGCTCTATCCTCGTAACTACACCTGAACTTTGGGGTAATTTAGCATGGCCAATCCACCTAACCTGCACATCTTTGGACTGTGAGAGGAAACCGGAGCACCTGGAGGAAACCCACACAGACACAGGGAGAACATGCAAACCACGCAGGCTATCACACAAGGCTGGAATCAAACCCGGGTGCCTGGAGCTGTGAAGTAGCAGTGCTAACCACTGTTCCACCGTGCCACCGCTCTCATCTAATAGAAAGTAAATTAACTCATATTTGATAGCACGTTTCACCATTGAAGGACGTCAAAAGGCACTTACCAGTTACTGAGGTACTTTTTGAAACACAGGTCAGTGGTTCCCAACCTTTTGTATGTCATGGCACAGTCTACACCATATAGAAAATTGAGGGACACCTCCTATTTTCCCCGCCTTCATCCCTTTCCTCTCTCCTGTTTTTTTCCCCACCTCTCCCTGTCTCTCTCACTTCTCCCAGGATTTTTGCGCCTTTTTTGAGTTTTCGCTTTTTGTGCAGGCGCATGGAACCTTTGTCTTCAGCGCCAAGTCCCGTTGGTCACGTGCATGGGCCTGACCAACATAAAAAATCCAGACCAGGCATGACTGGCTATTTCCCAGCCAGTGCATGTGCTGGAAGCCCAAGATTCGTCTGGTCTTGGGGATGCCAATCACAGAGCTGAAAACTGAGGTTAGTTTCAGTTTGACTAAATTAATTTTGAATCTTTTTTCGAGTCATGCTTGGGGCGGGGAGAGGCCTTCACAGCACGCCAACCTACTGTGGCTCACTGGTGGGAACTGTTACGTTGTAGTGCGTTGCAATGATTGAGTCAGTGCACCAGAGAACCTCTCGTTCGTGACTAGTTAAAGATTTATTAAATTACAATAACATGAGAAGGAAAACAATACTAATACTACTAAACCGTAAACTGTTCATAACCAGAATCATAGAATTTACAGTGCAGAAGGAGGCCATTCGGCCCATTGTGTCTGCACCGGTCCTTGGAAAGAGC
This sequence comes from Scyliorhinus canicula, assembly GCF_902713615.1. Lineage (NCBI taxonomy): Eukaryota > Metazoa > Chordata > Chondrichthyes > Carcharhiniformes > Scyliorhinidae > Scyliorhinus > Scyliorhinus canicula. The sequence continues at coordinate 20,851,751 of NC_052148.1, read as the reverse complement.
GCCCCACTTAAGCCCACGCCTCCACCCTATCCCAGTGTTGCCAATCGGCACCGGAGACGCCAATAATGTTGCTTTTTTAATGAGTGGAATACTATCCCACCAGCGTCACTAATAATGTTGCCAAGTTTGGGGTATCTACTTTATTCAGATATTAATCTGACAGTAATTAATGAGGATGTTTCTTTCAGAGTCGCCAGGTATCAGATGATACCACCACAAGGTTTAACCGGATATCGATCAAAGACCCAACAACCAGTAAGTTAGTTCAAGTTCAATGATAGTTTATTTACACACAAGAATTACTCTGACATGCAACATAAAACACTACGAGCTAAAATACACCTAACGCTATAAGAACCTGTACTTAACTTCAGGCATCCGGCTTTATGCAGAGGAACAACGCCTTTGGTCGGATCTGGAGTGGCTGGGTCTGAAGAAGTGACTTCATTTCTGCTGGGCTGATCCATCTGGTAGCCATCGTTGATCTTGAACTTGCTTCTGGTCGTGGTGCTGCAATTGGTATCAGGCGTACGCCGGGCCAAGAGAGTGCCGGTGCACCAGGGCCAAAGGAGACTGAACACATGGCAGTGTCGCTTTTTATCTTTCGGGGGTTTCGCGCTCTTTTGGGCGGTCCTTAGCTTTGGACCCAATAATTTGGCAGCTTCAATTACTGCCTTCGATTTTAGCCAATAAAGGGGCGGGTGCCTTGATGGCTGGGCGTGTCCTGACCTTGGCTGTTTAGGCTTCCTGGGTGAAGGGAGTGGCGCTGTGCTTCTGGATCTGTGTCTGATACCTGAGTACAAGTTTTTTGTTCTGGGGAAATGGGCCATTAGAATGCAAACCATCAATAGTGTCTGGTTATCTAGTGGCAAATATACACTTAAGCTCTGAGTTCATCTGGATCCTGCATTGGCCATATTTCCCATGATTCTTTGCAAGTGGCCATACTTCCCTTTGTAAGTGGGAATCCCAGATGGCTACACCTGTAACCCAGTAAGCTCACCAACCCCACCTACCCTTTTTGGACACTAAGGGCAATTTATCATGGCCAATCCACCTAACCTGTACATCTTTGGACTGTGGGAGGAAACCGGAGCGCCCGGAGGAAACCCAAGCAGACACGGGGAGAACATGCAGACAGTGACCCAAGCCGGGAATCGAACCTGGGACACTGGAGCTGTGAAGCAACAGTGCTAACCACTGTGCTGCCATGCTGCCCTTGCATGGCAATTTTGGACACTAAGGGCAATTTATCATGGCCAATCCACCTAACTACTTGGAATTGTGATGTTGTGGCTATCACAGAAACGTGGTTGATGGTAGGGCAGGATTGGCTGCTGAATGTTGGAGGATATAGATGCTTCAAGAGAGATAGAGGGAGGTGTAAAAGGGGCGGGGAGTAGCATTACTGGTTAAGGAAAATATTATAGCTGTACTGCGGAAGGACACCTCGGAGGGCTCATACAATGAGCAATCTGGGTAGAGCTCAGGAACAGGAAGGGGGCAATCACAATGTTGGGCATTTATTACAGGCCCCCCAACTGCCAGCAAAAGATAGAGGAGCAGATAGGTAGAGAGATTTTGGATAGGTGCAAAGTAACAGGGTTATTGTGGTAGGGGATTTTAATTTCCCCTATATAGACTGGGACTCACTGAGAGCTAGGGGCCTGGATGGGGCAGAGTTTGCAAGGTGTATCCAGGAAGGTTTCTTGATGCAATATGTAGATAGTCCAATTAGGGAAGGGGCAGTACTGGACCTGGTATGGGGAATGAGCCTGGACAGGTGGTTGAGGTTTCAGTCGGAAAACATTTGGGATTAGTGACCACAATTCCATAAGTTTTAGGGTACTTTTGGATAGGGATAAGGGTAACCCTCACATTAAGGTGCTAAACTGGGGAAAGGCAAATTACAATAACATTAGACAGGAATGAGAGAATTTGGATTGTAAATGAACATCGGACACGAGGGAGTCTTTCAAGTGACAGTTGATTCAGATTCAGGAAAGTAACGTCCCTGAGCGAACAAAGGTGAATCCCAAAGCTTTTTATTCATATGTAAAAAGCAAGTGGGTGGCCAGGGAAAGGATTGGACCACTTAAGGACAGCGGGGGAATCTATGTGTCGAACCAGAGGAAATAGCCGAGGTATTAAATGAGTACTTTACATCAGTGTTCACTAAAGAAAGGGACTTTGTGGAAGATGATTCTTGGGTAGGGTGTGTGGACAGTCTGGATCACGTTGACATCGAAAAGGAGGAGGTATTGGGTCTTTTAAAATATATTAAGGTAGATAAGTCTCCTGGGCCAGATGGAATTTACCCCAGAATACTGAGGGAAGTAAAGGAGGAAATTATTGGGGCCTTGACTGACATCTTTGTATCCTCATTGGCTACAGGTGAGATCCCAGAGGACTGGACAATAGCTTATGTTTAAGAAAGGTAACAGGAATAATCCTAGAAACTATAGGTCGGTGAGCCTCATGATGGTAGTAGGTTAATTATTGGAGAGAATTCTCAGGGACAGGATTTATACCCATTTGGAAACAAATGGACTCATTAGCAATAGACAGCATGGTTTTGTGAAGGAGAGGTCTTGCCTCACTAACTTGATTGATTTTTTGAGGAGGTGACAAAGATGATTGATGGGGAAGGGTGGTGAATGTTGTTTACATGGACTTCAGTAAAGCCTTTGACAAGGTGCCTCATGGCAGACTGGCACAAAAGGTGAAGTCACCATGGGATCAGAGATGAGGTGGTAAGATGGATACAGACTGGCTTGGTCACAGAAGGCAAAGGGTAGCAGTAGAAGGGTGCTTTTCTGAATGGAAGGTTGTGACTAGTGGTGCTCCACAGGGATTTGAGCTGGGCCTCTGTTGTTTGTTGTGTACATAAATGATTTGGAGGAAAACGTAGTGATCTGATTTGTAAGTTCGCGGATGATACCAAGGTTAGTGGAGTGGCAGATAGTGTTGAGGATTGTCAGAAGATACAGCAGGACCTAGATAGGTTGGACACTTGGGCAGAGAAATAGCAAATGGAGTTTAATCCGGACAAATGTGAGGTAATGCATTTTGGTAGGTCTAACATAGAGGGGAAATATACAGTAAATGGCAAAACTCTTAGGAATACATAAAGTCAGAGAGATCTGGGCGTGTAGGTCCACAGATCTTTGAAGGTGGCAACACAAGTGGACAACGTAGTCAAGAAGGCATGTGGAATGCTTGCCTTCATTGGATGGGACATCGAATATAAAAACTGGCAAGTCATGCTACAGCTGTATAGAACCTTGGTAAGGCCGCACTTGGAATATTGCGCACAATTCTGGTTGCCACGCTACCAGAGGGAGGTGGAGGCTTTGAACAGGGTGCAGAGGAGGTTTACCAGGATGTTGTCTGGTCTGGAGGATGTTAACTATGTGGAGAGGCTGAATAGACTCGGACTGTTTTCATTAGAAAGATGGAGATTGAGGGGTGACCAGATAGAGGTCTACACAATTATGAGGGGCATGGATAGAGTGTATGGGCAGTCACCCTTTACCATGGTGGAGGGTTCAGTCACCAGGGGGCATAGGTTTAAGGTCCGTGGGGAAATGTTGAGAGGCAGGTTTTTTATGCAGAGGGTGGTGAGTGCCTGGAACGTGCTGCCAGGGCAGGTTGTGGAAGTAGATACATTAACGGCGTTCAAAAGGCATCTTGACAAACGCATGGATAGAATGGCTATAGTGGGATACAGCACAAGGAAGTACTGAGAGTTTTGGCAAAAAAGAAAGAAAAGTACAGCACAGGAACAGGCCCTTCGGCCCTCTAAGCCTGCGCCGACCATGCTGCCTGACTAAACTAAAATTTTCTACACTTCCAGGGTCCGTATCCCTCTATTCCCATCCTATTCAAGTATTTGTCAAGATGCCCCTTAAATGTCACTATCGTCCCTGCTTCCACCACCTCCTCCAGCAATGAGTTCCAGGCACCCACTACCCTCTGTGTAAAAAACGTGCCTCGTACATCTCCTCTAAACCTTGCCCCTCGCACCTTAAACCTAAGCCCCCCAGTAATTGACCCCTCTCCCCTGGGAAAAAGCCTCTGACTATCCACTCTGTCTAAGCCCCTCATCATTTTGTAGACCTCTATCAGGTCGTCCCTCAACCATCGTTCCAGAGAGAACAAACCGAGTTTATTCAATCATATCCTCATAGCTAATGCCCTCCATACCAGGCAACATCCTGGTGAATCTCTTCTGCACCCTCTCTAAAGCCTCGACATCCTTCTGGTAGTGTGGCGACCAGAATTGAACACTATACTCCAAGTGTGGCCTAACTAAGGTTCTATACAGCTGCAACATGACTTGCCAATTCTGATACTCAATGCCCTGGCCAATGAAGGCTAGCATGCCGTATGCCTTCTTGACTACCTTCTCAATCTGTGTTGCCCCTTTCAGTGACCTGTTGACCTGTGCACCTAGATCTTTCTGACTGTCAATACTCTTGAGGGTTCTACCATTCGCTGTGTAGGGTTAGTATCATGACCAGTCTAGCTTTGGAGGGCCGAAGGGCCTATTCCTGTGCTATATTGTTCTTTGTTCACTGGGGGTTCCGACAGTGCGCTGTTTGAAATAAAATCCAAGAGCTACGTCACAGGAAAGCGGTAAGCTGATTGGTTGGTGAGTAACTGATATTAGGGACTGTGTCTAAATAGCTGAAGCTAAAAAAAAATATTGTTTATTGGGAAAAGTATTACTTCGATCTAAATTTGTTCTAGACTAAGGCGTAATTTTTAATTTTCAGACATATCAGATGAGTGGAATGTGTGGCCTGTCACATATGTGGAGTCTTCAACCCTACCAGATGACCACATGTGTGGGAAGTGCTCCCAGCTGCAGAACCTGGGGCTCCGGGTCTCGGAGTTTGAGCAGGAGCTGGAGACCCCCTGCTACGTCCGCCAGGCTGAGTGTCACGCGGTTAGCACGTTTAGAGAGGTGGTCAAACCGCAGCTCAAGGGACAAGAGGAAAAAAGGAAATGGGTGACCACCAGGCAATCCAGGAAGAATAAGCAGGGGGTGCAGGAATCCTCTGTGGCCCCGCTGACAATTTGATATTCCGTTTTGGTAGTTGGTACCTCAGAGGAGTGCAGTCAGAGCCATGCTTCTGGCAGCGCAAGCAGCTTGACTGTATGGGGAGGTGGGGGGAGGGGGGGCACGGAATGTGAGGGGGCAGGTGTGAGGAAGAAGAAAGGATGAGGAATAGAATTATGGGATTCATTAGGCAGGGGAGCTGACAGGTGTTTCTGCAGCTAAAGACGTGACTCCAGGATGGTGTGTTCCCTCCCTGGTGGCAGAGTCAGGGATGTCACTGTATGGCTGCACGGCATCCTAAAAGTTGAGGGTGAAAAGTCAGAGGTCGTGGTACGTGTTGGTACCATCGATATAGGTAGAATGCAAGATGTGTTCTTGCGTCAAGAGTTCAGGGAGCTAGGCAGTAGATTTAAAAATCAGGAGCGGGATTCTCCGATGGAGAATCTCTTCTGCACCCCCTCTAAAGCCTCCACATCCTTCTGGTAGTGTGGCGAACAGAACTGAACACTATACTCCAAGTGTGGCCTCACTAAGGTTCCATACAGCTGCAACATGACTTGCCAATTCTTATACTCAATGCCCCGGCCAATGAAGGCAAGCATGCCGTATGCCTTCTTGACTACCTTCTCAATCTGTATTGCCCCTTTCAGTGACCTGTGGACCAGTACACCTGGATCTTTCTGACTGTCGGGTCGGAGAATCGGCACGGGCCGGCATCAATCCCGCCCCTGCCGTGTCCCAAATTCTCCGCTACAGAGATTTGGCGGGGGCAGGAATCACGGGGTCGGCAGGCCCCCTTGCCGATTCTCCGACCCACGATGGGCCGAAGTCCCGCCGCTGTCAACCCTCTCCCGCCGGCGTGGATCAAACCACCTACCTTACCGGCGGGAGCAGGCGGCGGTGCGGACAGGCTCCGGGGTCCTGGGGGGGGGGGGGGGGTGGGGGTGATCTGGCCCCAGGGGTGCCCCCGATCGGGGCCCACCGATCGGCAGGCGGGCCTGTGCCGTGGGGGCACTTTTTTCCTTCTGCCTTCACCATGGTCTTCACCATGGCAGACGCGGAAGTGACCCCCTCCCCTGCGCATGCGCGGGGATGATGTCAACAGCTGCTGACGCTCCGGCGCACGCGCGGACTTACGCCGGCCGTCGAAGTCCCTTCGGCTCCGACTGGCGTGGCGCCAAAGGCCGTTCTCGCCAGCCGGCGGAGCGCCAACCACTCCGGCGCGGGCCTAGCCCCTCAAGGTGAGGGCCTGGCCCCTAAAGGTGCAGAGACTTCCGCACCTTTGGGGCGGCCCGACGCCGGAGTGGTTTACGCTACTGCATCACGCCGGGACCCCCGCCCTGCCGGGTGTGGGAGAATCCCGGCCCAGATCTCTAAGGTTATAGTGTCTGGATTACCCCTGATGCCATGTGCTAGCAAGTATAGAAGTAGGAAAATCGGGCCGATAAATGCATGACTCAAGAGTTGTTGCAGGAGGGAGGGTTTTAGATTCCTGGACCGGTTCTGTGGAAGGTTCTGTACAAGCGGGACAGTCTGCACCTGAACCACATTTGGCCGTACAATTAGGTTTGCTCATGCTGTTGGAAGAAGTTTAAACTACTTTGGCAGGGGGAGGGGACACAGAGTATTAGTAAAATAGAGAAACATCATGCTATGTAGTAAAAGAAGCAAGTCAGAGTGAGTTCAGCAATCTTGAATGTCAATGCTAGATGGTCTCTACTTTAATGCTAGGAGTTTGATCGGTAAAACTGATGAGGTAAGGGTGTGGATTAACACATGGAATTGTGACATTATTGCCATCACAGAGACATGGGGCTGGATTCTCCGCAGCCCCGCGGCGATATTGCATTTGGCGCGGGGCGGGGAATCAACTGTCCCGAAGAAATCAGGCCCGGCGTTCGCGAATTACACCATGTGGCTGGGGGGCCATTGCCAAAGGCCCACCCAGCGATACTCCGAAACTGGCCAAGTTATCCGGGTCCCTGCTAGCCTCCTGAAGGTAAGTGAATCGATTTGTATTTTTTTCAAGAAACTCAAGAGTGCAACGCCTGCTTTTTTACACCAGAGTAGGGACACAGCCCCATTTTGGGAGAATCCAGCCCATGGCTAAGGGACGAGCAGGACTGGCAACTTAGCATTCCAGGATAAAGGACCTTTAGGCGAGATGGAGGAGGGTTTAAAAAGGGAAGTAGTTTGTCACTGAATTAAAGAATCAATTACTGCAATGAGGAGAAATGATATCGGAAGAGTCTTCAAACAAGGCTTTATGGATAGAACTTAGGAATGCAAAGCGGGCAGCCACATTACTGGGAGTGTATTATAGGCCCCCAAAGAGTCAGTGGGAAATAAAGAAGCAGAAATGCAGACAATTCATTGCAGTGTGTCATAATAAAAATCGGCTAATTATATTAGGAGAAGGGCAGCATGGTGGCACAGTGGTTAGCACTGCTGCCTCACGGCACCGAGAAACCTTGTTCGATCCTGGCCCCGGGTCACTGTCCGTGTGAGTTTGCACATTCTCCCGATGTCTGTGTGGGTCTCACCCCCACAACCCAAAGATGTACAGGGTAGGTGGATTGGCCACGCTAAATTACCCCTTAAGTGGAAAAAAATTATACTAGGACCAAAAGTATATCCTCACCAATCCTGGGATCGTGTTAATTTTAAAGTCTTTTCTGTTGTTTTGCTTGTGTGATGCATTGGGCTGAGTTCACCACACTCGGCAGTTTCTTGCCATCTTGGGCCGAGCAATTGCCATACCAGGCTGTGATGCAGCCGGATAGGATGCTCTCTATCGCACATCTGTAGAAGTTTGTAAGAGTCGATGCAGACATGCCGAATTCCTTTAACTTCGGTAGGGAGTAGAGACGTTGTTGGGCTTTCTTGACTGTTACATCAACGTGAGTGGACCAGGACAGACTGTTCGTGATCTCCAACAAGGCCTTCACCCCTCTCTTCCCACCTCTCTGGGCCTCACCTCACCACCCTGCTGTGAAACCCTGCGTACGTATCTTGCCCTGGCCCTGGACTCCAGGACGGAAGACTCCGGGCATTACTTGTAGTCCCAGTGCCGGCCACTTCTGGCACTGCTGGGACTTCCACCCAAGGCAGGATTGATGTCCTGTCTCCAGCCAATTAACACTCCAAGGTGCGCTGAATGGCTGTGGAGCAGACAGTGGGGATATATTCCCTGCTGACTCTTTGTGTAGCAACCCCACCCTATGACAAATCCTGCCCAAAGTTTCAGGTCTATGACATTTCTGCAGAACATATTGTTGTTTGGTGATCCTTAGCGACAGCTCTCCAAATTTTGAAAATCATGGCGAGGTGGAACCTGAGTGAACTGTCTGGTTTTGCTTCAATAATCACTGTCACAGCAGTTTGGTACAACTGGGTGGCTCTCGCTAGACCATATCAGGGATCAGATAAGGGTTAACCGCACTGGTGTGTGCCTCGGGTCACATAAAGGTCAGATCGGATAAGAACGGCAGATTTCCTTCCCTAAAGGAAGTTAGAAGCAGAGAACCGTGGAATACCTACAGTGCAGAAGGAGGCCATTCAGCCCATTTAGCCCTGACCCTCTGAAAGAGCACACAGCCTAGGCACACCCCATGCCCTGTCCCCGTAACCCCACCTAAGCTGCAAATCTTTGGACACTAAGGTCCAGTTCAGCATGGCCAATCCACTTAATCAGTGCATTTTGAGCCTCATCCCAGAAACAGAAACAAACTGCTGTAAAATGAATGACTAAGGCCTTACCTTTTTGAAGAAAATAAACTATTTACATACATATATACATAGAACATACAGGGCAGAAGGAGGCCATTCAGCCCGTCTCGCTCAGTGCATGGTTGCCAGTTTCCAGGTCAGTCAGAAGTTAGATTGGAGTTCAAATCAGGCTTTAGATCATTAGTGTATAAAGCTGGCCAGTGCAGAATCTCAGCATGGAGGCCCCTGATGCTTAAGGTTTTTAAAATTGTTCACAAAAGGTGAACGTCACTGGCAAGGCCCGTATTTAGTTGCCTTTGAGAAGGTGATGGTTGTCTTCTTGAACCGCTGCGGGCCACCTGGTAGAGGTGCTGTTAGGGAGGGAGTTGCAGGATTTTGACCCAGCGACAGTGAAGGAACGGCGATATATTTCCCAGTTAAGGTGGTGTGTGACTTGGAGGGGAAGTTACACGTGGTGATGTTCCCACGCCTCTGCTCTTCTTGGTGATACTACTACTAATAATAATCTTTATTAGTGCCACAAGTAGGCTTACATTAACAATGCAATGAAGTTACTGTTGCCACTTTCCACGCCTGTTCGGGTACACAGAGGGAGAATTCAGAATGTCCAAATTACCTAACAGCACGTCTTTCGGGACTTGTGGGAGGAAACGGGAGCGCCCGGAGGAATCCCACGCAGACATGGGGAGAACATGAAGACTCTGCACAGCCAGTGACCCAAGCTGGGAATTGAACCTGGGACCCTGGAGCTTTGAAGCAATGTTGCTAACCATGGCGCTACCGTACCGCCCATAGAGTCGTAGAGGCCCATCCCGCAGAGGTCACGGCTTTGAAAGCTTTATCAAACGAGTCTTGCTGAGTTGCTGCGTTGCATCTTGTGGATGATACACACTGCTGCCGTGTGCCGGTAGCTAACGAGGTGACCTGACTGTCTGCTTGGGCTGTATGCTACTCGAAGGCAATTCCATGGAGAGGGATTGTAAGACCACAAGGCGTAGGAGCAGAATTAGGCCATTTGGCCCATTGAATCTGCTCTGCCATTCAATGAGGTCATGGCTGATCTGATATGATAATCTTCAACTCCACTATCCTGCCTTATCCCCATAACCCTTGATTCCCGTACTGATTAAACATCTGTCTACCTCAGCCTTGATGAAGGGTACAGGGTGAGAAAGGTCCAAACAACCAGCAGGAGAAGAATGCGGCAAAGCAACATATGATTCTTCCGGATTTCAGCAAAGACTATTTCTGTGAGGGGTAAAAATCTGATCGGGCATTTTTGAGCAGGAAATTTGGCGATGTGACATTATTCAGAGAGGGCAGATGAATCAAGTGGGGCGTTTCAAGGGGATTTGAAAATAAAATGAATTTGGCCTAAGGTTTGGCACCATATAAAAATAAAGGGTGGATTCTCCATTTGAGAGACTCAGTGCTGACGCCTGGACTAAATGGGGGTGTTCCACGGTCCCAATGGGGGTGGGCGACTGCTGGAGCCATTCAGAATATGCTAATGAGCCAGCACACGCTCCATATGGAACCAGTGTTATTCCAACTCACGCCAGCGTCGGATTTGCTGCGGTCAGGATTGGCACTGGGGAGCCTGACAAGCTGGACCGGCAGTTAAGCACTCGACTCCCCCCACACTCTCTCTAACAGCCAAGAAGATGGCACCAGGTTCAACCGGGCCTGGATGGAGGTGGCAGAGGTGGTGAGCGACATGGGCCCCACGCGAAGACCAGCCAGCAGCGCTGGAAGAATCTGCACCCACTTCCTCAGGCTGGCCTGGGTTTGTTACCACCTCCGTGCCCCTGGCACCAACCCCGTCCCTCACCCCTCAACTCCGCTGCGTCCATGCTGCCCGCACCAGGCAGGCCAGTAGGCAGTGCTGCGTGAAGATGGGCAACCCCCTCAGGCTAGCCAGGGTGAGTGATCACCTCCATTCCTCTGGCACCGTTCCCATCCCACACCCTGCAGGCGTGACCCTTATCTAGAGTGATTGAAACACACCCGCCGGCAGCCCACAGCACCCCACCCTGCACCACATGCCAACACCCATACCGCCCACCATGGCTGAGTGCCCTCCACATGCACACTAGCCACAGACCCCCTGTGCAGCCCGCGTCAGAGTGCCTCACTGTGCATTATCTGTCCACCCAGGAAAAGGCGGCCCACAACCGGCAGGAGTGGGAGAAGACCGGAGGGGACCCGTCGGACCCGCGGGTCCTCGCCGCCGCGGAGCAGTGGGCAATGAACCTGCAGGTGGGTTGGGGGAGTGGGCAGTCGCCGAGGCGAAGGTAGGCATGGGGAAACCAAGTGAGTCCCCAATGAACTGTGATGTCCCTATGGCACAAGTCAGCCCTCTCCTCCACACCACACCTTCACTTTATACATAGAACATACAGTGCAGAAGGAGGCCATTCGGCCCATCGAGTCTGCACCGTCCCACTTAAGCCCTCACTTCCACCCTCCCCCGTAACCCATTAACACCTTCTAACCTTTTTGGTCACTAAGGGCAACTTATCATGGAGAATCCACCTAACCTGCACATCTTTGGACTGGTGGATTGGCATGATCTTACCATGCGCCTTTTGTCTTGCAGGGTCACCTTCCGACGAGGCGGGACTATCCAGGGTTGCTCGTCCCCAGCCGCAACCCTGCAAATCGCTTGCCAATGAGGTGGGACCATCCTGGGTCCCTCACCCTCAGCCACAAACCCGCAACACCCCGGAACATCTGTCCGGGGAAGACACCAACTTTTCGTCACTGCTGTTACCAACACCCTCCACCATCCCAGAGACACTCATCTCGGTGCATCATTTTAGTGAAGAGGCTCCTGGGACACTCTCTGGTGCACACCATACAAGTGCTGCGGTACATCAGGAACCCTGAGGGGACAGACAATCAGAGGGTGGCCCGACCCCAGGGACTAGCAGCCGTCCAGATGGCTCCCACCCTTCTGGAGAGGGCGGTCCCATCCATGTTGGAGGTACAGACGCAGAGCCAGGGACTCCATGAGAGGGTGTCAACAACCAGCCAGCTCCTGCAGGCGCCATTGAAGGAGTCGAACCGCCTGCGGTTCATTGGCCACCCGACTCCGACCTTGACTTTTGGCTGACACCAGATTCTACGTCCAATCAAGATTCGCAGATCCGGTGTCGGTGGACGGAGAATCCACCCCAAAGAGTTTCATTTATATTGTCCTTTTCACAAACACTGGATATTTCAAAGTGCTTAACAAACAATGAGGCACTCTTGCTGTGCGGTCACTGTCGTAATGTAGGAAATACAGCAGCCAATTTATAAAAAGCAAACTCCTGCAAATAACAATGTGTTAATGAGCAGACCATCTGTTTTCTCAACGTTTTTAAAATAAATTTGGAGTACCCAATTCATGTTTTCCAATTAAGGGGTAATTTAGCGTGGCCAATCCACCTACCCTGCACATCTTTGGGTTGTGGGGGCGAAACCCATGCAAACATGGGGAGAATGTGCAAACTCCACATGGACAGTGACCCAGAGCCGCAATGTTGACCAAAGGATAAATACTGGCAAGGATACAGAGATAACTCCCCCACACATCTTCCCATAGTGCCATGGGGTCTATTACACCCACCAGAACAGGCACCTGGGATCTTCCTTCAACATTGCAGCACTCCCTCGGTCAAGCACTGGAACGCCAGCCTTAATTCTGGTGCCGGGGCTCTGGAGTGGGACTTGGAGTCAGAACCTTGTTACTCAGCCAGGAGAGCGTTACGAACTGAGTCACAGCTGCCACCACTGATTTGTTATGGTGCACGGGGTGGGGGGTGATTCAGCCTAACATGCCTGCGCCGCCTCTCCAAATGATTGTTTCAACTTTGTGCCATTCCCCTGCCTCTTCCCCATACCCCTACACATTGTTTCTATTCAAGTAGTCATCTAATGCCCTCTTCATTGCCGCAATTGAACCAGCCTTCCCCACGCTGCCAGGCAGTGCATTCCAGACACAAACCACTCATTGTGTGAACAAGCTTTTTCTCACTTCATATTGTCTTCTTTTGCAAATCCCCATATCTTTGCCCTTTTGTTCACCATCCTTTTATGAGTGGGGTTTGAAGGGGGACTTCCAGGTGGTAACGTTCCCATGTGTCTGTTTCCTTGTCTTTCCAAATGTTAGTTGTCCGGGTTTGGAAGGTTGTCCATTCCGCCCAGTTCCTATCACTAAGCTAGTCCTACTTGCCCGCATTTGACCCATATCCCTCTCTACCCACCCTGCCCATGTAACTGTCTTAACTGTTTTTTTAAGGAAAAAATTGTACCCACCTCTACAACTGCCTCTGACAGCTCGTTCCAGATACTCACCACTATCTGTGTGGAGGAATTTCACCTCTAGATCTCTTTTGCTCTCTACTCTTCCCTTAAACCTATGCCCTCTAGTTCTAGACTCCTTTATCTTTGGGAAAAGGTGTCGACTATCTACCTTATCTATGCTCCTCATTATTTTATAGACCTTTATAAGATCACCCCTAAGCCTCCTACGCTCCAGGGAAAAACATCCAAGGCTATCCAGCCTCTCCTTATAACTCAGACCATCAGGTCCTGGTAGCATCCTCATAAATCTCTTCTGCACTCTTTCTAGTTTAACAATATCCTTCCTATAACAGAGTGACCAGAACTGAACACAGTATTCCATGTGTGGTCTTACCAATGTTTTGTACAACTTCAACAAGATGTCCCAACTCCTGTATTCAATATTCTGACCAATAAATCCTAGCATGCTGAATGCCTTCTTCACCACCCTGTCCACCTAGACTCCACCTTCAAGGAGCTATGACCCTGTACTCCTAGATCTCTTTGTTCTGTAACTCTCCCCAACTCCCTGCCACTAACTGAGTAGATCCAGGAGGAGAAGGCGCCACTAGAAGGGATCAAGGCAAAGTGGGAAGAAGAGTTGGGATAGGTTATGGAGGAGGGTGAGATGCTCCGGAGGGTGAACGTCTCCACCTCGTGTGCGAGGTTGGGGCTGATACAGCTGAAGGTGGTGTATAAAGCACACCTTACAAGGGAAAGGATGAACTGGCTCTTTGAGGAGGTAGAAGATGTGTGTGAACGTTGTGGGGGGCCCCCGCTAATCACGTTCATATGTTTTGGTCCCGTCCAAAGCTGGAGGATTACTGGAAGGAGGTGTTTAGGGTAATCTCTAAAGTGGTGCACGTGAAAATGGACCCGGGCCCTCGGGAGGCCATAGTCGGGGTGACGCACCATACAGGGTTGGAAACGATCGCGGAGGCAGGTGTTGTAGTCTTCGCCTCGTTGATTGCCCGAAGGCGGATCCTGTTGGGATGGCGATCAACCTCTCCACCCAGACCCCTCTGCTGCTGCCCACTCTTTAGAGTTGTTCCCCCTATTTTAATTATATGAGCACCCAGAGATTTAAGGAGTAATGAGTGGAGAAGGACTTCAAAGAGCAAGAAGCACCTGAAGCACTGTGTGCAGTTCTGGTCCCCTTACCTTAGGAAGGATATTGTTGCCATAGAGGGAGTTCTATGAAGGTCCATCAGACTTGTTCCCAATTCCCCGTGCCTGCGTGGGTTTCACCCCCACAACCCAAAGATGTGCAGGTTAGGTGGATTTGCCATGCTATGTTACCTCTTAATTGGAAAAATATATATATAATCATTGCGTACTCTAAATTTATTTAAAAAAAGACTTGCTTCCAGGATGGTGGACTATCCCATGAGGCGAGATTAGTGGCACTGCACCTGTATTCGCTAGAATTACAAAGAGTGAGAGGTGTTCTCATTTAAACCTACAAAATACTGAAAGGGTAGATGTTTCCCTTGGTTGGATAGTCCAGAACCAGGGGACACGATTACAAAATAAGGGGGAAGCCACTTCGAACCGAGACAAGGAGAAATGTCTTGACACAGAGGGTTGTGTATCTTTGCCGTTAATGTTTGAGGTGTGAGGAGAGAGGGTGGGGTAGATGGGGTTTAAGAGGCAGCTGATCACACAGAAAAGCAAACAAGAACTGCAAACAGTGATCTCATCCTTTTGGTGCCTCCTTGACCTTCAAGAAAGATCACAACAGAAATCTCTCAAGATTTCTCAATTCATCCTAAGGCAGGATGGGGGAATAACCTGATCAGGGAAGCAAAGGAGACTAATAATGATTCTGCTTACCTTTCGGGTTGACCACAAGTTTGCATAAATGAACATCCCAGGGATTTTTCCGCTCTTCTGGTTGATGCCTGCTGAAGGGGCAGCAGTATTGTTGGAAAAGGAGAACCCTTGCAATTCCATTCACATGTTTGATACAATGAGCTCATCACCGGGAATGGAAATGTGAGTAGTATTTAGTGACCAATAAGTTCTGACATTGTGCATGTGATGGTGGGTACATTGAACCTGTATTATCAGTGAGGGTGAGATGCTGGGTGTGAGGTTTTTTTGGGGGGATGTAAACATTATTGGCATTTATTGCCCATTGCTAATGGTCCTTGAGCTGCTTCCTTCAACCACAAATCATCGGGTCGCGGGTGGGTGTCGGAAGGGCCGAGGAGCGATCGGTTGTGGAGCTCCCAATCATGAGGAGCGCCCAACGGTTTTTACGTTGAGAATGCCAGGCGCGGCTGCCAGGAACCATACCATTTTGCCTTGCTCCATTCAATTGGGACCCAGGTTATCCAATGGCCGATTAGTTTTCCTAACGCCGCATTTGGCGCCTCATTATTCCGCTGACCAATAGGAGGAGGTGGGACGGTACTTCCGGCGGTGGGACTGTTAGAGCTCGGGGCCTGTGAAGAACACGGAGAACGGCCGAGTGAGGTTTCTGTGAGGGGTGAGAATGGCAGGTCACGATGCTGGCATCTACACCAGTTTTCCCACCAGACGTGGCTGCAGAGAGCGAGTCACCTGTCCGGCACATACAAAGAAGTCACGCGATCCGTGCTTTGGCCGTGAAATCAGAAAGAGATTCTTCCATTTTGTAGCTGCAAGCAAGCAGCAGGACCGTGTGAAGAACTGAAGATGAATCAGTTTGTAATAAGGAAGAGAGGGCCAGAGACGCAAACAGGCCAGGATCTCACAACTGAATCTTGTGGAGAGAACTTCTTAGGAGAGTCACGGCTGGACAAAGCAGTGCTGGAGTGAGCTCCAGGACCTCTGATGAACAACCCATTAAGAAGAAACTGAAATGAGGAACAAAGCAGTATAAAGATGATTCCTTGAGATATAGCTTCATTAATTATGCCAATGCAAATCAGGATGCAAAGCCCATGTGCATTGTGTGCAGGGAAGTACTGACAAATGAAAGATTAAAATCCTCAAAACTTCAAAAGTATTTGTAGACTAAGCATGGCGAGTTCGAGGACAAACCTCTTGATTTTTCTCAAAGGATTCAGCGAGAACTTAAATCATCATCTGAAGCCCTCAGCAGCAATGTAACATTTAATGACAAAGCAAGTGAGATTGTGAGGACCAAGCAGGCTCACCTGTTGCATTGAAGGTTAGCGAAAAAGCTGGTCATGACGTTCGGGCATCATGGGTCGCGAAGGTTGGTCGGCGTGGGTCCCAAAGAATGGCTGGTTGGTAAAAGTGTCAAGGGCAAATAAATTTGAAAAACACTGCTCTAAATAATGTCGATACGCCGATAGTGCTTTTGTTCTGCAGTAGTTTTGATCAACTGAGTGGCTCGCCAGACCATTTATGAACATACGAATTAGAAGGAGAACGCCATTCAGCCCCTCGAGCCTGCTTAACCAGGTCGCCCCTCAACCTCCGTCATTCCAGTGAGAACAAACCGAGTTTATCCATTCTCTCCTCATAGCTAATGCCCTCCACACCAGGCAACATCCTGGTAAATCACTGTTGTACCCTTTCCAAAACCTCCACATCATTCTGGTAGTGTAGCAACCAGAATTGAACACTAGATTCCAAGTGTGGCCTAACTAGGTTCTATAGAGCTGCAGCATGACTTGCCAATTTTTATACTCAATGCCCTGGTCGATGAAGGCAAGCATGCCGTATGCCTTCTTGACTACCTTCTCCACCTGTGTTGCCACTTTCAGCGACCTGTGAACCTATACACCCAGATCCCTTAAGGGTTCTGTCATTTACTGCATATTTCCCAACTGTATTAGATCTTCCAAAATGCACTACCTACATTTTTCCGGATTAAATTCCATCTGCCATCTCTCCGCCCAAGTCTCTAACTAATCAACAGCCTGCTGTATCCTCTGACAGTCCTCATCGCTATCCGCAATTCCACCAACCTTTGTGTCATCCGCAAACGTACTAATCAAACCAGTTACATTTTCCTCCAAATCATTTATATATACTATAAACAGCAAAGTCTGAGCACCAATCCGTACGGAATATCACTCGTCACAGCCCCCCATTCAGAAAAACACCCTTCCACTGCTATCCTCTGCCTTCTATGGCCTAGCCAGTTCTGTATCCATCTTGCCAGCTCATCTCTGATCCTGTGTGACTTCACCTTTTGTGCCAGTCTGCCATGAGGGACCGTGTCAAAGGCCTTACTGAAGTCCATGTAGACAACATCCACTGTTCTACCTTCATCAATCATCTTCGTCACTTCCTTAAAATACTCAATCAAGTTAGTGAGACACGACTTCCCCTTCACAAAACCATGCTGCCTCTCGCTAATACTTCCACTTGCTTCCAAATGGGAGTAAATCCTGTCTCAAAGAATCCTCTTCAATAATTTCCCTACCACTGACATAAGGCTCACCGGTTTGTAATTGCCTGGATGAAACTCGCTACATTTCTCAAACAAAGAAACATTAGCTATTCTCCAGTCTTCTGGGATCTCACCTGTAGCCAGTGAGGATCCAAAGATTTCTGTCAAGGCCCCAGAAATTTCCTCCCTTGCCACCCTCAGTATTCTGGAGTCGATCGCATCAGGCCCTGGGGACTTATTTACCTTAATATTTTTCGAATTGCCCAACACCTTCTCATTTTTTGGTCTCAATGTGACCCAGACTATCTACACATCCATCCCCAGACTCATCATCCACCAAGCACTTCTCTTCGGTGAATACTGACGCAAAGTACTCATTCAGTACCTCGCCCATTTCCTCTGGCTCCATGCATAGACTGTCAATACTCCTCAGAATCTGAAAGGTTTCGATCAAGTCGCCCCTCACTCTTTCAAACTCTAATGGATGCAAACCTAACCTTTCCTTGTAAGACCGCCTATTCCTGGAATTTGAGAGGGGAGTTAGAGTCAAGGACATTGCAGTGGGTTTGGACTCACTTGCAGGCCAAGAACGGGTAATGATGGTAGATTTCCTTCCCTTTAGTGAGCCAGATGAACACTTTCATAATCAACGGGCATGTCACCCAAATGTATTAATTAATTGAATTTATTTTCCCCAGCTGCCATGGTGGGGATTTGAACATATATCTTTGGAGTATTAGCCTGGGAGAAGAGGGACTTGATTCTTTGTTTGGGAGACGAACGTTCCCGCCGGAACTGAATAGCGCGCGATTCGCATTTCTGCCGGGAGCGTTTTATTCATTCCACGATTCAGGACATGCAAATGGTCCAGCACTCTGCCAGGGTGAACTGGAAGCAATTCCTGGCCCAGCGGGCGGTGTAATCACTGGGGCCCAGAATTCACGTTAAATAGCCCTACAGCTGGAGCTGTTTTTTGTGCTCACTCACCACACACTCGTTGCAGGCACGAAGGCGGTTCGGAGACGACCTGCACCCTGGTTTAGGGAGTCCGAGGTGAACATCCTGCTCGATGCCAATGAGGAGCGGAGGGACACCGTCTTCCCCAGGGTGAACCGCAGACTCAGGCCCACCCTCCTGAACAGCGCCTGGGAGGAGGTTGCAGAGGCAGTCAGTGCTGCCAGCTTCATCAGGAGGAGACAGCTGGTGATCCTGAGGGGTGGGTGGGTCACTGGTGAGGCCTCTACTCTGAGAGGGGCACAACACCAGAGAGGATCCCAAAGGCCATGGCGCAGGTATCATCTGGTTAGAGTGAGCCCAGCAGGCCCCTTCTTCCTCTGCAGTGGGGCAATGCTTGAGCGGAGTGCCAACACATGGTGGACCACTGATTGAGCTTGGCCAAATAATAATTAAAATAATAAAATAATAATAATCTTTATTATTGTCACAATTAGGCTTACATTAACACGGCAATGAAGTTACTGTGAAAAGCCCCTAGTCGCCACATTCCAGCACCTGTTCAGGTACACAGAGGGAGAATTTAGAATGTCCAATTAACCGAACAGCACCACTTTCAGGACTTGTGGTAAGAAACCGGAGCACCCGGAGGAAACCCCCGCAGACACGGGGAGAACATGCAGATTCCGCACAGACAGTGACCCAAGCCGGGAATTGAACCTGGGACACTGGAGTTGTGAAGCAACAGTGCTAACGACTGTGCTACCGTATCGCCCGCAGCTGGAGTATGAGGGTGACCAGAGGGGTGCCCTGGGTGGGGTTCCCACATCACCAGAGGCTCTCTGAACAGTTGCAGGACGCAGTGAGCAGTCAGCATTGTAAATAGCTGGGAGCTTGTAAGCAGGACCAGACGGGTACAATTGAACCACATACTGCAGTAATGGTGGTCGGAACCAGGCCACCTCGATCCCAAGGAGGACACCCCGAGTCCATGGACCTGGCACCAAGTCAGTCCCTGGCCCGGGCAGCCACCCTCTCAGCAAGACCAACACCACTAATTTCGATATTGCCGGCAGCGGGGTGTGCGGAGCACGGTGTCGGAATCGGTGTTGAGCACAAATCGCGATTTTTCCGCCTGAGCACAATTCCCGCTGCCGGCAACAGGAAGCGGAGAATTCAGCGGCACGCTTCTCCGGCCTCACTGTGCTCCTGCTCGAGCGAAACAAAGTCGGTGAATAGCGGGATAGATCGAAAACGAGATCCCCGCCAGGCATCAAACAGTTGAAATGAAAAATGAAATGAAAATCGCTTATTGTCACGAGTAGGCTTCAATGAAGTTACTGTGAAAAGCCCCTAGTCGCCACATTCCGGCGCCTGTCCGGGGAGGCTGGTACGGGAATTGAACCGTGCTGCTGGCCTGCTTGGTCTGCTTTAAAGGCCAGCGATTTAGCCCAGTGTGCTAAACCAGCCCCTTCAGCTGCATGCTTAGAGGCCTCGGCAGTCGGTGGGGGTTATGCGACGCAACCGGCCCACTCCCATACGTGAAATTGGGACCCCGCCCTAGCATGACAAAAAACCAATTATCACCATTTAAGCCCTATTTCCATATAATTAACTGGCATCACCGCAGATCCAACAGCCTCCGATCATTCATCAGCCTCCTCTGCAAGTGGTCACGCTGGCGCCCATTAATACTCCTTTTTAAAAACGTGAACCTGGCGGAAGGGCTTCTGTGGGGAGCCGAGGAGGTGAGTAGCCATCTTGGCTCACAGCCAAAGAGCTCAGGGGCATTGGACTTGCTGCCCCTGTGCTCGGCAGGGCGTGTCAGACCCTCTGCTGGGGCGGGGGGACCCTCCGCAGATGGGAGCCGTCATAGGAGTTTGGGGAGAGGCATTGGGGGGGGGGGCAATCGGGGTGGGGGAACCACCCATGGCACCACCATGTCAAGTCCTGGATCATGTGAACCCGTAACCGGGGGCAACCTTGTCCCTGCCCGTCTGCCCCAATGACCATCCATAACTCCCACCGACTCCTGAGGCCTCTAACCATGCAGCTGAAGGCTATTGCTAATAGGGATTTGCAATTGTGGTTACGTGAGCACTGCACACAACCCAAGTGGATCTCCGTGAGTTGGTGGGCCATGTAGCATGTGGGGATTACTGTCTATCATCCCAATTAGACCGCGATGCTGGACACTGTGCTTGAACACTGCAGGAGGCACCATCCGAACACCTAGAGGATGGGAGACAGCTCCGGGGACATGTCCACGGCTGGAGGGTGGGTGAGTGCCACGGGGAGGGGGCCACGCCCGGTCCAGGTGACATTGTGAGTGGGTGTCCAGGGTACAGGGTCTGGTGAGGGGATTGCCCACTGTGGCCGGATGTGCGTGGGCTGGGCATTCCACTTTGGGGGGGGTGGGGTATCAATGGGGGAATGGAGGGTCCCAAGGGTGGCAGCCACTTTGGTTTATCAATCTAACACCCTTTCCCAATGCCTTACAGATATTGAAAGCTATGGCAGGGTATTTGGACCCAGAACGTGCACTCGTCATGCTGCTGTCCGGGGCGGTGGACCATGTGCCAGACCCCGCCACACACCCTGAGGACACGGCCGCCCATCCGGCCAGGGAGGGACCCAGAGGCGGGAGTCCCGCGAGGGCCGAGGGTGTCCAGGCATCACTGGTAGTTTGAACAGATCATGGACAACACGTGCCGCAGGAGGCTCCGCCTGAACAAGGAGACGGTGAAGCACCTGTGCCATGCCCTCACGGACCTGGTGCCAAATGGAGGAGGAGGACACCTACTCCTGGTGGCCGTCAAGGTCACAGCAGCTCTGAACCTTTACGCCTCGGGAATTTTCTAGGGTTCCAACGGGGACCTGTGAGGCATTGGGCGGAATTCTCCAACCCCCCGCCGGGTCGGAGAATCAGCGCAGCACCGCACGAATTGTGGCACGTCGCCCTGACACGGGGATGCCATTCTCCCCAGTGCTTAGCCGCCCGTTGGGAGAATCCCGCCCATTATCTTTGGCCTGGGTAGCTCTGCATGTTCTTCCGGCCGCAGCCACAGACTCCAATTGGCGCTGCTGAGCTCAAGAACTGCCGGCCTCTGATTTGCCGGCGCCTCTGGGCAGGCGTGACAGAGGAAGAACCAGTCGTCATTCGGCCTTGCCACTGCCTGATTGGTGTGTGGCTCGGATGGCCTTTCCAAAGAGAAGCAGTGGTGATGGAAGGGTGCAGTCTTTTGCCGGCTCTCCAGCTGACAAGGGAAGAACCGCTGACGCCTCAACGTGATCCCACACAAGGTCTGGTAGAAGCCTGGACCCCTGTCCGAGATGCTGGATCAAGCTTTCAGGATTGAGATAGGCTTCTGTTAGGAAAGGGGTTCAGGATGTATGGAGTTAAACTAAGCACATGGAGTTGACCTGCTGATCAGTCATGATCCAACTGAATGGAAGAACAAGCTTGAGGGGCCGAATGAACTTTTCCTGTTCATTTGTTCCTGGGCATTCACTACCCCCGATATTAAAGCTTTTACCCTGTGATATTGTTCTGGAACTAGAAAATATTCCCTGCCAAATGATTGACAACATTTGCCGCGACAACACTCAGTGCACCTCAACGGCGTGGGAAGCAGTTTGAGGAGTTATTTTAAAATTACGAATTGCTCCGTAAATGTTATGTCAGCAAAGAGCTATTCTTCATGGCAGTGTGCCGAAAACCAGTCAGAAAATCAAACTCACTGTATGTCAGACTAATATCAGCACACATGAAGAACAGAATGAACAGCATGTTTAAACTTGCTGCTTAAATGGACAAGTTGTCGAGTTTCACAGCGCAGATGAGGCCTTTTGGCCCATCACGTCCATGCCGGCCATCAAGCACCTATTTATTCCAATCCCATTTTCCAGCGCTTGTCCCGTACCCTTGTATACTCTGGTGATTCAAATGCTCCTCTAAATGATTCTTAAATATTGTGAGGGTTCCTGCCTCCACAACCCTTTCAGACAGTGAGTTCCAATTTCCCACCACCCCCTGGGTAAAAAGGTTTCCCCTCGAATCCCCTCTAAATGTCCTGCCCCCAACCTTAACTCCAGGCCCCCTGGTTATCGACATCTCTACTCAGGTAAATGTTTCTTACTATGCTAACCGATGTCCCTCATGTCCCAGAATGTGACACTTAGGCTAGCACAGCCCTAGTGTGTCTCATGTCTCACAGGCTATCACAGCCCAGAGTGTGTTGCGTAGGCTAGCACAGCCCAGAGTGTGATGCGTAGGCTAGCACAGCCCAGAATGTGTTGCGTAGGCTAGCACAGCCCAGAGTGTGTTGCGTAGGCTGGCACAGCCCAGAGTCTGTCACTTAGCCCAGTACAGCCTAGTGTGTGTCACATAAACTAGCACAGCTAGTGTGTGTCACATAAACTAGCACAGCCTAGTGTGTGTCACATAAACTAGCACAGCCTAGTGTGTGTCACATAAACTAGCACAGCCTAGTGTGTGTCACATAAGCTAGCACAGCCTAGTGTGTGTCACGTAAGCTAGCACAGCCTAGTGTGTCACATAAACTAGCACAGCCTAGTGTGTCACATAAACTAGCAGCCTAGTGTGTCACATAAACTAGCACAGCCTAGTGTGTCACATAAGCTAGCACTGTTGCTTCACAGCTCCAGGGTCCCAGGTTCGATTCCCGGCTTGGGTCACTATCTGTGTGGAGTCTGCATGTTCTCCCTGTGTCTGCGTGGGTTTCCACTGGGCGCTCCGGTTTCATAGATCATAGATCATAGAATTTACAGTGCAGAAGGAGGCCATTCGGCCCATCGAGTCTGCACCAGCTCTTGGAAAGAGCACCCTACCCAAGGTCAACACCTCCACCCTATCCCAGTAACCCCACCCAACACTAAGGGCAATTTTTGACACTAAGGGCAATTTATCATGGCGAATCCACCTGACCTGCACATCTTTGGACTGTGGGAGGAAACCGGAGAACCCGGAGGAAACCCACGCACACACGGGGAGGATGTGCAGACTCCGCACAGACTTTGACCCAAGCCGGAATCGAACCTGGGACCCTGGAGCTATGAAGCCATTGTGCTATCCACAATGCTACCATGCTGCCCCGAAAGACGTGCTTGTGCAATGAAATGAAAATTGCTTATTGTCATGAGTAGGCTTCAATGAAGTTACTGTGAAAAGCCCCTAGTCACCACTTTCCGGCGCCTGTCCGGGGAGGCTGGTACAGGAATCGAACTGTGCTGCTGGCCTGCTTGGTCTGCTTTAAAAGCCAGCGATTTAGCCCAGTGAGCTAAACCAGCCCCTTGTTAGGTGAATTGGACATTCTGAATTCTCCCTCTTTACCCGAACAGGCGCTGGAATGCGGCGACGAGGGGATTTTCACAGTAACTTCATTGCCATGTTAATGTAAACCTACTTGTGACAATAAAGGTTATTAAACTAATCTTGCACACCTCAATCACGTATCTTCCCCCCCTTCAACCACCCCCCCCTGTCCCACCCCCATCAGCCAGCCCTGCTCTAAGTAAAACAACCTCAGCTTGGTCAGCGTTTCTCTTTCCATCGTTCAGACGTTGGAGCAGGAGTTTTCATCCAGGGAGTCTGGGCAAATTTTATGAGGTGTCCACTCATGGCTTCCTGTCCCCACCGCAAAGATAAGTTGAAGTAAATTTAATATTGATATGTGCGACATGCAGGGAAAATGGCAATACTCTGTTCTAAACGCTCGCTTTGAATATTTTCAAGACCAAACTAGATAGATTCTTGATAAGCAAAGGGGTGAACGGTCTTCGGGGATTCGGCACGAATGTGGAGTTGAGGTTACAACCAGATCAGCCACGATCTTATTGAATGCCGGAGCAGGCTCGAGGGGGCCGAGTGGCATGGTAGCACAGTGGTTAGCACAGTTGCTTCACAGCTCCAGGGTCCCAGGTTTGATTCCCGGCTTGGGTCACTATCGGTGCGGAGTCTGCACGTTCTCCCCCTGTCTGCGTGGGTTTCCTCCGGCTGCTCCGGTTTTCTCCCACAGTCCAAAGACATGCAGGTTAGGTGTATTGGCCATGCTAAATTGCCCTTAGGTTAAGTGGGGGGGTTACTGGGTTACGGGGATGGGGTTTAAGTAGGGTGCTCTTGCCAAGAGCCGGTGCGGATTCGATGGGCCGAATGGCCTTCGCCTGCACTGTAAATTCTATGATTCTATGAAAGTTCCCAGGGCCGATTTAGCAGCAAAAGTCCCTGTGAAGGCACAGTTGCAATAGACTCATTGTCAAACAGAGAGGTAAATAGTTTCTGAGGTGCTGCTTTCCGATCCTCAATGGGTTATTTCCCAAATCTTGGCTCAGGATGAATTCAGAAACCTTGGGACATTTATAAGCTGATCCACATTAAAGGTCAGGATGACACCGAAAGAATTATATCATTGTTTACACAAATCTTGGCTCCTTTTCCCCATCAACGTCTTAACCTATTGTATGTTTAGACCACCCAGTCATTATCATATTCCCATTAATGCCCCGTGACATTTGAGTGCCTCAAACTTCCTAAAAAACCGAAGTGACGATGCTTGAAAATTATTTCATTGGGTGTTAAGTTTGTTCTCCATCTCTCTCTCTCTCTCTCTCTCTTCAGTGCAGTGGGCCTGAAAGTCTTAAGTTTCTTTTTTCTCCCACAGTGAGCTGGAGGTGCTTACGGAATTGGTTCCGTTTGTCATCAATGGCTCAGGATTCTATTCCTGCAGACTTGCCACAATAGTATTGCTTCAATGGAGGATGACTGTGCCAGCCATGAGGATGACTCACGCAAGAGTTTACCCGATACATTGTGGCCTGCCGCTGCGGAAAAGCAGTTTGACATTTGCAAGCTCACGATTTCCTCTCCACATGATCGGCGCGATGCCATGGCTTGTGGTCAAACTAAGATAAATGTGAGAATCCCAGGCCATACCCCTCCACAGTAGCATTGTGGATAGCACAATCGCTTCACAGCTCCAGGGTCCCAGGTTCGATTCTGGCTTGGGTCACTGTCTGTGTGGAGTCTGAACATGCTCCCCGTGTGTGCGTGGGTTTCCTCCGGGTGCTCCGGTTTCCTCCCACAGTCCAAAGATGTGCAGGTCAGGTGGATTGGCCATGATAAATTGCCCTTAGTGTTCAAAACTGCCCTTAATGTTGGGTGGGGTTGCTGGGTAAGGGGTGGAGGTGTTGACCTTGGGTAGGGTGCT
Source organism: Scyliorhinus canicula (assembly GCF_902713615.1). Classification (NCBI taxonomy): domain Eukaryota; kingdom Metazoa; phylum Chordata; class Chondrichthyes; order Carcharhiniformes; family Scyliorhinidae; genus Scyliorhinus; species Scyliorhinus canicula. The sequence continues at coordinate 20,826,097 of NC_052148.1, read as the reverse complement.
CTTTCCAGGAGCCAGTGCTGACATGATGGGCCGAGTGGCCTCCTTCTGCACTGTAAATTCTATGAAAACACACCCTCACCCACGCACACACACATACACTCCCACCGCCCCCCCCCCCCCCCCCCCCCAGCACATTTTTGCACAAAAGGAAAGAAAGGAAGGATTTGCGAGACAATGAAGTATTTTTGAATTGCAGCCCCTGTTGTAACGTAGGAAATGGGACAGACAGATTTTGTACTGCATGTACTGTGATGCAGCAGAGAGCAGACAGACAACAGACACAGATACACAAATGACAGCAAGCAGATCAAAGGGGAAAAGTGTCTGGAACTGTAAACAATTATTTCATCCTGTTGACCTTTAACTGAATTAGCTCATAAATCACTCAAGTTAGTTCCCAATTCCATTCCGAGCCAAGATTTGGAAGATAACCCACTGAGGAAAGGAAACTCAGAAACTGCTTACCTCCCAGGTTATCATGAGTGGATACACATTCCCAGACTGCAAATTTCCCTTTAAAAAAAAATCTTCAATCTGTTTTCCACTGGGAACTCGATATTTAATTTTGCGGTATTTTTTTCAAACGGTAGGCAGTGACTGGTGGGGTACCACAGGGATCGGTGCTGGGACCCCAGCTATTCACAATATATATTAATGATTTGGATGAGGGACTTAAATGTAATATTTCCAAATTTGCAGATGACACAAAGCTGGGTGGGATGGTGAGCTGTGAGGAGGTTGTAGAGATCCTTCAGCGTGAATGTGCAATTTTTAAAAAAGATTCATTCGGAGAATGTGAGCATCATTGGGCATTTGCTGGCATCCCGATAACCCTTGAACTGAGTGCTGTGCTTGGCCATTTCAGAGGGCAGGTCAGAGTCAATAACAGGCCAGGTTAAGGACAGCAGATTCCTTCACTAAAGAAGGATTAGTCAACCAGATGCATTTTGGCAACAACTGACAATGGATTCACGGTTATCATTACACCTTCAATTTCAGATTTTTGTTAAATTCAAAATCTGCTATGGTGGAATAGAGTGGACGTGGAGAGGATTTTTTCACTTGTAGGAAAAACTAGAACCAGAGGACACAATCTCAGACTAAAGGGACGATCCTTTAAAACAGAGATGAGGAGCAATTTACCCAGCCAGAGGATGGTGAATCTGTGGAACTCTTTGCCGCAGAAGGCTGTGGTGGCCAAATCACAGAGTGTCTTTAAGACAGAGATAGATATGTTCTTGATTAATAAGGGGATCAGGGGTTAATGGGAAAAGGCAGGAGAATGGGGATGAGAAAAATATCAGCCATGATTGAATGGTGGAGCAGACTCGATGGGCCGAGTGGCCTAATTCTGCTCTTATGTCTTATGGTCTTATAGGATTTGAAACGAGGTCCCCAAAGCATTACTGTGGCTCTCTGGATTACTAGTCAAGTTATAATACCACTATGCCACTGCCTCCTCATTGCATAGCAGATGCAGTATACTGTGGATATCGGTGAGTTTATTCACTTTGGTAGCAAAAACAGGAAGGTAGTTTATTATCTGAATGGCTAAATATTGGGAGAAGGGAATGTGCTACGAGACCTGGATGTCCTTGTCCACCAGTCGCTGAAGGTAAGCAGGCAGGTGCAGCAGGCGGTGAAAAAGGCAAATGGTCTATTAACCTTCATAGTGAGAGGATTCGAGTACAGGGGCAGGGATGTCTTGTTTCAATTATGCAGGGCCTTAGTGAGGCCACACCTGGAATACTGTGTGCAGTATCTGACGTAGGATGTTCTTGATGTGCAGGGAGTGCAGCGAAGGTTTACCAGACTGATTCCTGGCATGGCGGGTCTGTCATATGAGGAGAGATTGAGTCGGTTAGGATTGTACTTGCTGGAGTTTAGAAGAATGAGCAAAGTCTCATAGAATACAATAAAATTCTAAAAGTACGATAGGGTTAATGCAGAATGGATGTTCCCAAAAACGTGGGCGTCCAGAACCAAGGGTAAAAGTCTAAGGATACGGGGTAAACTGTTTAGGACTGAGATGAGGAGAGATTTCTATAGAATCCTTACAATGCAGAAGGAGACAATTCAGCCAATCAAGCCTGCATCAACCCTCTGAAACCTGCACCTGACCTAGGCCCACTTTGCTAAGCCCGTAACCCCACCTAACCCCATCTTTGGACACTAAGGAACAATTTAGGACAACCAATCACACCGTCAGGAGGATAAAGTTCAAACTCCACACAGTCACCCAAGGCTGGAATCGAACCTGGGGCCCCCGGCACTATGAGGTAGCAGTGCTAACCACTATGCCACAGTGCCGTCCTTCCTCACCCAGCAACTGAGGACAAAACATGGTATGTGTCAAAAAGAAGTTAGGCATAGCACTTGGGGCGAAAGGGATCAAAGGATATGGGGAGAAAGTGGAAAAAGGTTACCCAGTTGGATGATCAGCCATGATCGTAATGAATGGCGGAACAGGCTCAAAGGGCCCGAATGGCCTCCTCCTGCTCCTATTTTCTATGCTTCTGTTTTGTGTTTTACATTCGGGACAATGTCAAAAATGCCTCAGATATAATGATGGCTGATCATTTACTGAGACACAGAATAGAAGCATAGAACATATAAGTAGGAGGAGGCCTGTGCACCATTAGCCATCTTTACTGCCTGCTATACCTGCCTGCTTACCTTCAGTGACTGGTATAAGAGGTACCCAGGTCTCGTTGCACATTCCCCTCTCCTAATTTATGGCCATTCAGATAATTCCTGCTCTTTCCTATCTGCCAAACAGTTTTCAACCAATCTCAATACATACTAATCCCATGCACTTTAATTTTACATGTTAACCTCTTATGTGGGACTTTGTCAAAAGCCTTCTGAAAGTCCAAATAAACCACACCCACTGATTCCCCCTCATCAACTCTACCAGTTATATCCTCAAAGAATTCCAGTAGATTTGTCAAGCATGATTTCCCCTTCATAAATCCATGCTGACTCCGTCCAATCCTACCACTCTTTTCTAAATTCTCTGCTATAAAATCTTTGATGATGGATTCCAAAATTTTCCCCACTACCGATGTCAGGCTGACAGGTCTATAATTCCCTGTTTTCTCTCTACCTCCCTTTCAAATAGTGGAGTTACATTCGCTATCTCCAATCTAAAGGAGCTGTTCCAAAGGCTATAGAATCCTGGAATCTGACAACCAATGCATCCACTATTTCTAGAGCCACTTCCTTGAGTTCTCTGGAGTGTAGATTATCAGGCCCTGGGAATTTATCAGCCTTCAATCCCATCAATTTCCCCAACACCATTTCTCTATTAATACTGATCTCCTTCAGTTCCTCCCTCGCCTATCTGGCTGCATCACAGCCTGGTATAGCTGCTCAGCCCTAGACAGTAAGAAACTACAGAGAGTTGTGAACACAGCCCAGTCCATCACGTGAACCTGCCTCCTATCCATTGGCTCTGTCTACACTGCACCTTGGTACACGTGACAACAAATCTAAGTCTAACTCATTTTACTCCCAGCGTTTCCGTCTAAGTTCCCATTGTTTTTCAAACCTCAGTGATTGCATTCTTAATATTCTGCAGAAGTTGTATAAATATAGCAACTAAAGTCAGTTTCTTAACGGTGTTGCGGATTGTCCACTCTTTTTATTTCCACAGAATTATCTCTTACATGTTCTGAAAAAATACATGGAAAATAAGGGGCTGGTTTAGCTCACAAGGCTAAATCGCTGGCTTATAAAGCAGGCCAGCAGCACGGTTCGATTCCCGTACCAGCCTCCCTGGACAGGCGCCGGAATGTGGCGACTAGGGGCTTTTCACAGTAACTTCATTGAAGCCTACTCGTGACAATAAGCGATTTTCATTTCATTTCATTTTCATTCAGGTAAAAAACAGAAAAAGCATTTTACGCGAACATATTTTATTTTTAACATCCAAGAGTGAAACACAAAAAAAAAGAAGATATTCAATCAAAAATAGTTTTCTTCCCAAAAAGGCATCCGTTTTTCATGTCTGGGAAATTTGTCCGACCGGATTTTACAACAGAGGTAATGAGCCTCATTATATTCAATTGGTGAGCCCACACCTTTTCCCACCCTGTAGTGGGTTCGGAGACTTTTAGAATTTTAATAGCTGACCCCATTCTAATCCAATCATTTCTGGCCATTAAGATATACCCCTATAAGGAGACACAGACCGAGGAGCTGAAGCGTAAGTGGGAGGGAGAGATGGAGGACAGCTTATGGGTGGACACATTGAGCCGAGTCAATGCGACTGCTACATGCGCAAGGCTCAGCTTGATCCAATTCAAGGTGGTACACCGGACCCATATGACAGTGGCCCGGATGAGTAGATTCTTTGGGGTGAAGAACAGGTGTGTAAAATGTGCAGGAGGACCAGCAAACCATGCCCACATGTTCTGGGCGTGTCCAAAACTTCGGGGGTATTGGCAGGGGTTTGCGGACGTTATGTTCAGAGTATTGAAAACAAGGGTAGCAATGAGTCCAGAGGTGGCGATTTTTGGAGTTTCGGAAGATCCAGGAGTCCAGGAGGAGAAAGAGGCAGATGTTCTGGCCTTTGCCTTCCTGGTAGCCCTGAGACGGATGTTATTAGCTTGGAGGGACACAAAGACCCCAAAGTCGGAGGCCTGGTTAACCGACATGGTGAGCTTTCTCGGCCTGGAGAAGATTAAGTTCGCCTTGAGATGGTCAGTGTTAGGGTCATCGACTTCTTTGCAGATAATTAATTGTCAGTGGGGGGAGGGGGGGGGCGAGGGTAGCATAGAATAGGGGGTTAAATAGGCGGGTATTGGAGGGACAGGTGTCGGTTTTTGCACTATGTTTATTGTTCTTTGTGCACTGTTTTTATACTGTTGTTGTTTGTGATGCCAAAAAATACCTCATTAAAATTGTTTATTAAAAAAAAGATATACCCCTATAATTCTACACACACTCTTTATATCTTAATATTTCCTGAACTAGCAAACAGTTTGGATATAAAAGAAAGCAGTACATTTATATAGCTATAAGTCCCAAAGTACTTTCCAGGCATGCCGTCGTTTGAAGTGTCTTTTTCATTCATGCAGAGGATGTGAGTGTTGTTGGCAAGGCCAGAATTTGTTGTTCATGCCTAATTTCCCTTCAGACATTTGAATTATTGTAAAGTAGGTGCAGCATCTATTATCCACACAACAAGCTCCCACAGAAAGCAATGTGATAATCATTAGATATTGTTACATATCACTTTTCCAGCCAACTAACAATTATTATTGGCATTTGGCCAACACCAGGCTTGTTATTCACCTATAGTTCACTTGAAGAGCTCACAATAATAAGCTTTCCCATTTGCCAATGTTAGTTGTGGCTCGTTAGCTAACATTCTCATCTCGGAGTTAGAAAGTCATCAGTGCAAGTCCTAGTCCAGAGACTTCAACCTAAACTTTAGGCCAATGCTGCCAGTGAAGAACTTGACATAGAATGATCCCAGAACAGCCATATGACAATAACCGGATGATCTGTTTTTTGTTGCGGTGTTTGTTGAGCGACTCCCATGTCCTTCATACTCCATGTTGATTGTATTGTGCAGTACTGAGTGAATGCATTACTGCCACTTCAGAAGTGACGCTAAATGAAGGCCACATTTGCCACCTGATGGACATAAAAGATTCCGTGACACTATTCGAAGAAGAGCAGGCGAGTTCTCCTTGGTGACTTGGCCAATATTCATGTCTTGACCAATGATAATAAAACGGATCATAATCCTTGCGCTGGATTTTCCGACCCTGTCCGCTGGCAGGATCTCCCACTCCCGCCGGGAGTTACCCAGCGGCGAGATGTAGACATCGGCGGGACAGAAGAATCCTGCCGGTGCCCAATGCCAAGCTGTCTCTGCCACATGGTGGGAGCTGGAGGAGGGGGGTGCGGGGGTGCGGGGGGGGGTGGGGGGGGGGGGGTGGGGGTGGCAAATCCTGCCCTATGTTGTGCCATAAATTTGTTCCCTGCATTGCAACAGTAACTACACTTTGCAAATTATTTCATTGCGCGCAAAGTGCGGTCATGAGAGGCACTGGACAAAGGCAGGTTCTTTCTTTTCCTTTTGGCCTGTTTAATTCAATTCGGGTTGCAGTTGTGGGATTTGGTTTCACGATCGCCAGGTTAACTAGGGGTGGCATCGAAACTGCACCCTACCTTGTAAATATCCTCACTAGTTTCAGGAGTTTGGATTGAGGATTGTGAGTGGGAGTTTTTTGTGGGCTGACAGTTTCAGTTTCTCTGCCCAAAAAAAAACATGAAAAATTTATTTGCCCTTTTCTCCCAGGGTATATCTTCATGTTAACAATAATAACTCGACACTGGGACGACTCACATGACAGAAACACCCACAGGCAACAATGAGTTGAACTTGCAAAGTCACTCGGGGGCACAGGCTGTGAAATTAGAAAACATATCCCAGCTGTGAATATAGTCACCGAAATAAACAATAAAATGGGGAATCTCCCAGCTTGTAGTTCCATTTTGTACTGCACACAAATAGTAGCTAAACCAGAAACCCCATCTGCTACGTGGAAACTGCAGTTTCATGCAATCTGGACCATTGTGGACCTGTAAACTGACTTTGTTACCCGGAATAAGGTATTTAATTTATTGCTTATCTTGTCCCTTCCTTGCAAGAACTTTCAGAAAACTTCCATCTGGACATTTCATTTTTTAAAAAATATTTCTTTATTCTCCTCCTTTTTCACATTTTCTCCCAAATTTACACCCACTAACAATAAGCAATAATCAGTACCAAATATGTCAATCCCCATATCAATAACAACGATCCCATCCGCCCACCAAACCCCAAACATTCGCCTGCATGTTCACACAAACAAATGACAAAAAGGAATCAGGGATCACCCATAGTCGCCCTTAATACACACAGCAGCCCCCCCCCACCAACTAATGTTCGATGTTATCCAGTTCTTGAAAGTGCACAATGACTAATGCCCGTGATTTGTAGAACCCCTCCATCCTTCCTCTCGGTTCAAACTTAACCTTCTCAAGAGTCAAGAATTCCAACAGGTCCCTCCACGCCAGGGCACAGGGTGGAGAGGTTGCTCTCCAACCTATCAGGATCCGCCTTCGGGCGATCAATGAGGCGAAGGCTACAACATCTGTGTCCCCACCCGTTTCCAACCCTGTCTGGTCCGACACCCCGAATATGGCTTCCCAGGGGCCTGGGTCCAGTTTCACATGCACTACTTTAGAAATTACCCTAAAAACCTCCTTCCAGTAATCCTCTAACTTTGTATAGGACCAAAACATATGAGCGTGATTAGCGCGCCCCCTCCCCCCTCGCAAAGTTCACACACATCTACTCCTTCAAAGAATCGGCTCATCCTCACCCTCGTGAGGTGTGCTCTATACACCACCTTCAGCTGTGTCAGCCCCAACTTCGCGCACGAGGTGGAGGCATTCACTCTCCAGAGCACTTCACATCAGAACCCCTCCTCCATATCCTCTCCCAACTCTTCCTCCCACTTTGTTTTGATCACTTCCAGTGGTGCCTTCTCTTCCAAAATAGCTCCGTAAACCGCTGACACTACCCCCTTCTCCAGTCCCCCTGTCGTCAGCACCTCCTCCAGCAATATGGAGGCCGGCTCCACCCGGAAGCTCTGTATCTCCTTTCTGGTAAAACCTCGAACCTGCATGTATCTAAACCTTTTCCCCCTGTTCCAGCCCATACTTCGCTTCCAGTTCCTTCAATGCTGCAAACCGACCCCTCAGGAACAAATCTTTCAATGTCTTAATACCCTTCTTCTCCCATTTCCGAAAATTTCCACCATAAAAGAAAGCAGTACATTTATATAGCTATAAGTCCCAAAGTACTTTCCAGGCATGCCGTCGTTTGAAGTGTCTTTTTCATTCATGCAGAGGATGTGAGTGTTGTTGGCAAGGCCAGAATTTGTTGTTCATGCCTAATTTCCCTTCAGACATTTGAATTATTGTAAAGTAGGTGCAGCATCTATTATCCACACAACAAGCTCCCACAGAAAGCAATGTGATAATCATTAGATATTGTTACATATCACTTTTCCAGCCAACTAACAATTATTATTGGCATTTGGCCAACACCAGGCTTGTTATTCACCTATAGTTCACTTGAAGAGCTCACAATAATAAGCTTTCCCATTTGCCAATGTTAGTTGTGGCTCGTTAGCTAACATTCTCATCTCGGAGTTAGAAAGTCATCAGTGCAAGTCCTAGTCCAGAGACTTCAACCTAAACTTTAGGCCAATGCTGCCAGTGAAGAACTTGACATAGAATGATCCCAGAACAGCCATGTGACAATAACCGGATGATCTGTTTTTTGTTGCGGTGTTTGTTAATCAGATCCGGTGCCACCACCAACTTCCCTGCCCTATCCCTCACCTGCACAATTTCCCTTGCCCTTGCCTCCCTCCGGAGCTGACCTGCTAACATAAGTCCTCGCCTTATCTCCGTGTTCATAAACTGCACCCCTTTCTCGTCTCAGATGGCGCTACACCTCGAGCCCTCCCGTCAAATCCAGAGTGAAACACCTGACTAACCCAGCCCTTTTTAAGTCTCACCTGGTCCTTCACCCTCAAGTGAGTCTCCTGTAGTATTGCTACATCGGCTTTCAAACTTTTAAGATGCGCAAGCACCCTTGACCGGACCGGACCTTCTAACCCCCTCACGTTCACGTGATTATCTTAACTGGGGGTCTCTCACCCACTCCACCCTTTTTATCCACCATCATCATACCACCGGGCCCTGCCCCATGAGCCTGACCCTCCCCTATCCATTATTAACATCGAACCCCTTCCTCCCCATCCAAAAACAATTCCTCTCGAGAAAACATCTCCCAGCATCAATCCCTTCCTCCCCCCCTCGCTCGCCTTGTAGGCCTATTGAAACCTGCTAACCAGGCTCCAATGTCCGCTGCCCTCCTCTCACCTCACCTCCGTTCACTAGCCGACTTTAGTTAGCTAGCGCGGATGGCTCCCCCCGCCAAGATATACCGTCCCCTCCCACCCAGTCCCAGTGAAAGAAAAAACAAAAACAACAATCCAATCCATACAATTCACTAAACTAAGATATAACCGTTGCAACACAGAATGCCAATCAACCCAACCAATAACTTGAACTCTGTAACAATGTGAAGAGAAGTAAATTACAATATATGTCAGTAAAAAGAAAGTTATAGCATTTATACATTTCCAGCTCCCCAATCACAGTCCACAGTCTCTCTTCCAGCTCCGCTCCTCACGTCTGTCCCAAGCCTTCTGTCCTCACGAACGCCTCAGCCTCCTCCGCTGTCTCGAAATAAAAGTCTTTGGCATCATACGCCACCCTCAGCTTCGTCGGGTATACCATATCAAATCGCACCCCCTTTTTGTACAGTGCCTCCTTCACTCGCCCGAACGGCGCTCGTCTTTTTTGCCAACTCCACTGTCAAGTCCTGGTAGATCTGAACTCCAGCACCATCCCACTGCACTTCGCACTTCTGCTTCGCCCAGCTTAATATCTTCTCCTTCATGCAGTACTTATGGAAGCAGATAATTACTGCTCTTGGCGGCTCATTCACTTTGCGCTTCGGCCTTAATGACTGATCAGCTTGGTCCAGCTCGTACGGGAGGGGTTCTCACCCTTCCCCATCAGCTCCGCCACCTTCTTGGTGAAGTACTCTGTTGGCCTTGGACCCTCTGTCCCTTCGGGCAAGCCCACAATTCTCAGATTGTGCCACCTCGAGCGGTTCTCCAAGTCCTCAAGCTTTGCTCAGAGCCCTCTGTTGACCTCCACCACCCTCCGCAGCTCGACCCCATCGACGTGAGCTGATCGCTGTGCTGCGACACGGCCTCCTCCACTTCCTTCATCTTCTCGCCCTGCTCTCTCACCTCGGCCGATGTATTTGCCACAGCTACCCTCACCGGGGCGATTGCCTCCTCCACCAATGACTTCAAAGCGACCGCCATCTCCTTCCTCAACGCCTCCACGTGCCTCACAAACTGCTTTTCCCCGAAAAAGACCGTGCTATCGCGGACCGGCGGGAGCTTCTGCTGAACGCGGCCACTCCGCTTGCGAACGCCACCGGAGATCCCATCTGGACATTTCAAACTGTTTTTAGTTTCAACCTTTTTGGCCCTTCTGTGCAGGTGTGTGCACACGTGTATGTGTATGTGCTAGTGTGTGTGCACTTGCGTGTGTGAGTGTGCACATGTGTGCAGGCATGTGTGTTGGTGTGTGTGGGAGTGTACATCTGCACGAGTGTGCATGTGTGTCTGTGCACATGTGCATGTGTGTGCGCACGTGTGTGTGTGTGTGTGTGAGGTTATGGTTTGGGGTGAGTCCCCAGATTCAGCACAATTCAATCATTGCTTTAACATTCCCTTGGAGAGATTGGGTGAAGATGGGTAGATTGTGTCAAAACTAAGTTGTTTTAGGCAAGCCCCTATCATGGATATCACGATATATGATTTCTACCTTTCTCAGAATTCCCTGAGGAGTGTGGTAAACCACTGTTACTTAATTATATATATTGTGGTAACCATTGTTACTGTATTGTATATATTGTTTGTTGTCTCTGCTGGCTCCACCTGTGGCTCCTCCCCTCAGGCTCTGTATCAAGGTGGCCGACCTGTGGCCCTGCCCCACTTCGGGATCAGTTGCCAGCAGGTTCCCATTTAGCTTATCAAAGCCACAGTTTCGTTCCACAACTTGTCTTTGTTATAATTGATGGCACATCAAGGAGTGAACATTTAATTTATTTATCTGTGTTTGTTTAAATTAATAAATTGCTGTTGATCAAAATATAAAACAACATAGGAAGGGCAGAAGGCCATTCAGCCCCCGAGCCTGCCTGCCATTTAATGAGATAATGGCTGATCTGTGGCCTAATTCCATATCCCTCCCTTTGGCCCATATCACTTAATATCTCTGCTTAACAAAAATCTATCTATTCAGGTGTAAAAGAGATGGTGTGAAGGGAGAGTTTCAGATTCCTGGGACTTTGGAACTTGTTCTGGAGGAAGTGGGACCAGTACAAACTGGATGGGTTACACCTGGGCAGGACCGGGACTGATGTCCGACGGGGAGTATTTGCCAGAGTGACTGGGGAGGGTTTAAACGAAACATGCAGGGGGACTGCGAACTTCTGCAAAGAGTCAGAGGAGGAGGAAACAAGGACAAAAAACAAAAGACAGAAAGGAGAATAAGAAAAGTGATAGGCAGAGAAACTAAGGGCCAGGTTCAAACTGGGCCACAATGAAAAATTATTGGAAGCAGGACAAGTAATGTTAAAAATATCAGCCTAAAAGCTTTGAGTCTTAATGCGCGGTGTAGGGGTGGGCGCGTTGGTGATGTTTGCTGGGGAACCTGCAGGTGCCAAATCCCGGAGGGAGACTGTGTCCTGCCGTCCATCGTGGTGCGCCACGTATGCATACTGAGGATTTGCATGGAGGAGCTGAACCCTCTCGACCAGGGAATCAGACTTATGGCTCCTCACATGCTTCCTGAGGAGGACAGGCCCTGGTGTTGTCAGCCAGGATGGAGGCGAGACCCTGGAGATGGACTTCCTGGGAAAGCCAAACAAACGTTCGTGGGGAGTCTCGTTAGTGGCGGTGCAGAGAAGTGACTGGATGGAGTGGAGCGCATCGGGAAGGACCTCCTGCCAGCGGGAGACTGGGAGACTTCTAGACCATAGGGCAAGAAGGACGGCCTTCCAGATTGTTGCATTCTCCTTCACCACCTGCTCGTTTCCCCGGGGGTTGTGGCTGGTAGTCTTGCTTGAGGCAATGCCCTTACTAAGCAGGAACTGACGCAGCTCATCGCTCATAAAAGAGGAGACCCGAACACTGTGGATGTAGGTGGCGAAACCGAACAAGGTGAAGATGCTGTGTGGGGCTTTGATGAAATGGAGAAGCCGGGTGACCCCCGGATGACAGAGGTAATTGTGGATGGCCTGAAGTCGGTCTTTTTGCATGCTGGCGCATGTACCGCGGGACAGGGCATCTGGGGGCTCATTGAGCTTCCCAGGATGATACGAGATATCATAGTTATAGGTGGAGAGTTCGATCCTCCACCTCAAGAACTTGTTGTTCTTAACCTTGCCCCGCTCTATGTTATTGAAGATGAAGGCAACCGACCGTAGTTCAGTGAGGAGAGTGAATCTCCTGTCGGCCAGGTAATGCCTCCAATGTCACACAGCTTCCACAATGGCTTGAGCTTCCCTCTCAACAGAGGAGTGTTGAATCTCGGAGGCATGGAGGATATGGGAAAAGAAAGCGTTCCTGCCTGGTTGAGGGTAGCGGCCAGGGCAAAGTCCGACGTATCGCTCTCCACCTGGAATGGAATGGACTTGTCCACAGCGTGCATCGTGGCCTTGGCAATGTCTGCCTTGATTCGGACGAAGGCCAGGCGGGCCTCAGCCATCAGGGGAAAAATGGTGGATTTGATAAGTGGGCGGGCCTTGTCCGCATAATTGGGGACTCACTGGGCATAGTAGGAAAAGAACCCCAGGCATCTATCTCTTCAGGGCCTTGGGGCAATGGGGGAGGGGAAGTTGCAGGAGGGGGCGCATACAATCGTAATCGGGCCCTAAGACTCCGTTTTCCATGAAACAGCCAAGGATGGCTAGTCAAGTTGTGCGGAAAATGCATTTCTCCTTCTTATAGGTCAAATTAAGGAGTTGGGCGGTGTTGCCCATTCTTACCGCACTCGTTGCAGGTCGCGTTCCAAGCTGGACAACGCTGCCTGGGATGCTGGCCCTGGCCGCAAAAGTAGCAAAATGGGTGGGCCCCCAGAGTTGGCGGGCAGCCATGTGGCACAGACATGGGACACGCCCGGGTCAGGTGATGGCCGCGCCTCTGACGTCCACGAGTATGACGCATGGTCAGGTGTGAAGGCATCCAAACTCTGGAATGCTGCCTCTAACGAGGTAGATAGCTGTACCGTGTCCTTGAGGTCGAGGGCACCCCTTTCGAGCAGTCGTTGCCGGATATAACTGGACCGGACTCCGGCCACATAGGTATCTCGGATCATGAGTTCCGTGTGTTGCACCGTCGTAACTGCCTGGCAGTTACAATTCCTGGCGAGTACCCTCGGGTGACGCAGGAATTCTGCCAGCGATTCACCAGGGCGCTGACGCCGCGTGGTAAGAAGATGTCGAGCGAACACTGATGTGTTGGGTACTCTGGATCTGTGGAGACTGCATTTACCTTAGCAGTAACATAGACAGGCTACCAACACTTGTAGAAGTACAACTATATTTTATTTAACTAAGAGCTGTTGAACATACTTGCACTGTGGGTCGACACTATGTTAGATTGATTGAAGACCTATGCCTAACCTGACCAGCCTATACTGTTAGCACATGGTAGATGTTTGTGCGACTGACTGCGGGCTCTGTCTGTCTCAGAGGCTGCATCCCGAATGAGCGGGAAAACTAGTATCCTCTGGCTTTACAGTGACCGTGCCCTAACTGGTGATTGGCTGCTGTGTTGTGTGTGTTGATTGGTCTTGCAGTGTGTCAGTCAGTGTGTGTCTGCATCATTATACACTGATGTGGATATTATGACAAACACCTCATTCACCGGCCTCACGAACTGTCCTTTCAACAGTGCAACCGCCTCTTTGTACGAGGCCGCGTCTCTGATTAATAGGAACATTTTGTGGCTCACCCGAGCGTTGAGGAGACGCAGCTTGTGCGCCCCGGAGAATTCGTTGGTCGAGGAGTCGAGGTAGGCCTCGAAACAACTTAGCCAATGCTCAAAGATTGCAGTGGCTTCAGCTGCCCGCGGGTCGAGTTCAAGTCGGTCAGGCTTAAGAGCGCCGTCCATTGTGATATCTTAGCTTATTAAATTGATGGACCATCAATTCACACGAGTCAAGTTGTAGGAGAGAACAGTGGTTTAATAAGCTAAGAAGTATGCCAGCCTGCTGCTGCTCCCGCACTGGGAGCTGGTCACAGGTCTGCCAATTGTATACCTCCCACGAGGGGCGGAGCCACAGGCGGAGCCAACAGAAGCATCAACACAACAACAGTAAGAGTGAATAAGAACAACAGTGAACATATATACAGTGGTGGATAATAGTAGGACAAATAACGAATAACTGTAAATATATATATAGTAGCAATACGTGGTTCACCACAGCACTGTCTAATGAGAACAGAATTACTGACAATCAAGTTGTGTGAGACTATAATAAGATAGAATTTTTAAACAAGATAGAGAGTGAGATAGGTGATTCAAAGACTTGGGTTCTGAATCTTAATAAAGAAAACTATGAAATCTTAAAGAAAACTAAGAAAACCAGGGCTGGTTTAGCACAGGGCTAAATCGCTGGCTTTGAAAGCAGACCAAGGCAGGCCAGCAGCGTGGGTTCAATTCCCGTACCAGCCTCCCTGAACAGGTGCCGGAATGTAGCGACTAGGGGCTTTTCACAGTAACTTCATTTGAAGCCTACTCGTGACAATAAACGATTTTCATTTAATTTCATGATTTAAAGCGTGAGTTGGCTATGATCAATTGGGGAATGTTACTTAAAGGGGTGGCTAACAAGCAAGGAGTGCATGGGGAATTGTAACAATTGTTTATTTCTCTGTGACACAAAAGTAAAGGTGGTCTATTCATAGCTTACAAAGAAAACTGGACAAAGTATTCGATCCAAGGAAGAAACATACAAATTGGTCAAGAAAAGCAAAACGTCTGAGGATTGGGAACAGTTTAGAATTCAGCAAAGAAGGACCAAGGGATGAAAAAATGAAAATGAATTGAAAATCGCTTGGTCTGTTTCAAAAGCCAGCGATTTAGCCCAGTGTGCTAAACTCTTAAGAAGGGAAAAATAGAGTACGAGGGTAAGCTTGCAGGGACTATTAAACCTGACTCTAAAAGTTTCCATAGCTGTGTGCAGAGAAAAATATTGGTGAAGGCAAATATAGGTCTGTTACAGTCAGAAACAGGGAATTGTACAATAGGAGACAAAGAAATGGCTGAGTAACTAAATACATACTTTTGTTCTGTCCTCACCAATGAGGACACAAATCAGATACCAGAAATGTTGGAGAACTATGGGCGTGATTCTCCGCAAATGCGGAGAGTCGTAAAAGCTGCCGTGAAACTGGCCGTGTTTCACGGCAGCCTCCGCGCCCCCTCCCGGGACCCGATTCTCCCCCCCCCCGGGCGGGGCTAGCAGCGCGGCCCCGTGAAGCACGGCATCGCGGGCTTAGCGACTGTCCCTAAGCCCGCGCGCCAAGCGTCACAGCGGTTGACGCGCACGATGACATCAGCCGCGCATGCGTGGGTTGGACGGCTCCAACCCGCGCATGCGCGGATGACGTCATCACGCAGATGCGTCAAACCCGCGCATGCGCGGGCCGTCATGCACCTCAGCCGCCCTGCGGGGCGGCGGAGGAACAAATAATGCGCGGGTATCGGACCCGCTGCCCGCGATCGATGCCCACCGATCGCAGGCCCATGCCACCCTTGGCACGGCCGTGGTGCGGCCATGCCAATCGGTGCCATGGTTGTCCGGGACGGGCACTCTGCGGCCGTTTTCACGAACGGTGAGAGCAGGTGTGATTGCGTTCGTGAAAACGGCCGTAAAGGCCTGGGAACTCGGCCCATCGGCCTGGGGAGAATCGCTGTTCGCCGTAAAAAACGGCGAGCAGCGATTCGTGTCGTGGGGCGGCCGTGGAGGGGGGGGGGAGAATAGCGGGAGGGCGGGAAAAATGTCGGGAAGGCCCTCCCGCTATTCTCCGACCCGTCGTAGGCAGCGGAGAATCGCGCCCATAGGGTTTAGTAAGAGGGAGGAACTGAAATAGATCAATATTAGGAGAGAAATGGTGTTGAGGAAATTGATGGGATTGAAGATTGAGAAATCCCAGGGCCTGATAATCTACATTCTAGGGTACTGAAGGAGGTGGCTCTAGAAATAGTTGATGCATTGGTGGTCATCTTCCAGAATTCTATAGACTCTGGAACAGTTCCTACAGGTTGGAGGGTGGCTAATATAACCCCACTATTTAAAAAGGGAGGTGGAGAGAAAACAGCGGAATTATCGACTAGCAAACCCGACAGCTGTAGTGGAGAAAAGTCAGCATGGATTTATGAAGGGGCAGCATGGTGGCACAGTGGGTAGCACTGCTGCCTCACAACCCCAGGATCCCGGGTTCAATTCCGGCCTCGGGTGACTGTGTAGAGTTTGCACTTTCTCCCCGTGTCCGCGTGGGTTTCCTCCGGGTGCTCCGGTTTCCTCCCACAGTCCAGAGATGTGCAGGTTAGGTGGATTGGCCATGCTAAATTGTCCAAAAGGTTAGGTGGGATTACAGGGTTTAGGCTGGGGGCCAGACCCTAGGTAGGGTACTCTGTCAGAGGGTGAATGCAGACCGTAGGGATTCTATGGAGTTCACAATGTGAAAAAAGAATTATGGCAAATC
Organism: Scyliorhinus canicula; assembly: GCF_902713615.1. Taxonomy (NCBI): domain Eukaryota; kingdom Metazoa; phylum Chordata; class Chondrichthyes; order Carcharhiniformes; family Scyliorhinidae; genus Scyliorhinus; species Scyliorhinus canicula. The sequence goes on along the minus strand of NC_052148.1, from coordinate 20,809,662 downwards.
TACTGGAATTCTTCAAGGATGTAACTAATAGAGTTGATGAGGGGGAGCCAGTGGATGTGGTATATTTGGACTTTCAGAAGACTGTTGACAAAGTCCCACATAAGAGATTAGCATGTAGAATTAAAGCGCATGCGATTAGGAGTAGTGTATATTCAGATGGTTAGATAATTGGTTGGCAGACAGGAAACAAAGAGTAGGAATTAATGAGTCTTTTTCACATTGGCAGGCAGTGGGATACAGCATGTATCGGTGCTAAAAGTCCAGCTATTCACAATATCTATTAATGAGTTAAATGAGGGAAACAAAATGTAATGTCTCCAAATTTGCAGATGACACCAAGCTGGGTGAGGGAGGGTGAGCTGTGAGGAAGATGCAGAGATCCCTCCGTGTGATTTGGACAAGTTGAGTGAGTGGGCAAATCAATGGGGTGGCAAGGTGGCACAGTGATTTGCACTGCTGCCTCACAGCTCCAGGGTCGTGGGTTCAGTTCTGGCCTCAAGTGACTGTCTGTGTTGTGTTTGCACTTTCTCCCCGTGTCTGCGTGGTTTCCTCCTGGTGCCCCGGTTTCCTCCCACAGTCCAAAGATGTGTAGGTTAGGTGGATTGGTCATGCTAAATTGCCCCTTAGTGTCCAAAAAGGTTAGCTGGGGTTGCTGGGTTACGTGGATAGGGTGAAGATGTGGGCTTAATTAGGATGCTCTTTCCCAGGGCCGGTGCAGACTCGATGGACCGAATGGCCTCCTTCTGCACTTTATGAAATGACAAAATGAAATGAAAATCGCTTATTGTCACAAGTAGGCTTCAAATGAAGTTACTGTGAAAAGCCCCTAGTCGCTATATTCCAGCGCCTGTTCGGGGAGGCTGGTACGGGAATTGAACTGTGCTGCTGGCCTGCCTTGGTCTGCCTTCAAAGCTAGCGATTTAGCCCTGTGCTAAACAGCTTTAGGGATTCTAATGGCAGATACAGTATAATTTAGATAAATGCAAGGTTATCCACTTTGGTAGCAAAAACGAGGAGGCAGACTATTTTTTGAATGGCCATAAATTAGGAATGGGGACTGTGCCACGAGACTAGGGAGTCCTCGTACACCAGCTGCTGAAGGCCAGTATGCAGATCCAGCAGGCGGTAAGAAGGCTAATGGTATGCTGACCTTCGTAGCAAGAGATTTGAGTACAGGAGCAAGGATTCCTTGCTGCAATTATACAGGGCCTTGGTGAGGCCACACCAGGAATATTGTGTGCAGTTCTGGTCTCCTTATCTGAAGAAGGATGTTCCAGCTATGGAGGGAGTGCAGCAAACATTTACCAGATTGATTCCTGGGATGGCGGGACTTACGTATGAAGAGCGATTAAGTCGGTTAGGATATTCGCTGGAGTTAATTTAATTTTAATCTTTAATAATTTTTATTGTCACAAGTAGGCTTACATGAACACTGCAATGAAGTTACTGTGAAAAGCCCCTAGCCGCCACACTCCGGTGCCTGTTCGGGTACACACAGGGAGAATTCAGAATGTCCAAATTACCTAACAGCGCATCTTTCGAGACTTGTGAGAGGAAACCGGAGCACCCAGAGGAAACCCACGCAGTCACAGGGAGAACGTGCAGACTCCGCACAGTCAGTGACCCAAGCTGGGAATCGAACCTGGGACCTTGGAACTGTGAAGCAACAGTGCTACCCACTGTGCTCCCGCCCCCCCCCACTGTGATTGGGGGAATCTCATAGAAACCTATGAAAGTCTAACAGGACTAGACAGAGTGGATGCAGGAAGGATGTTCCCAATTGTAGGGGTGTCCAGAACCACTGGGTCACAGTCCGAGGATATAGGTAGACCATTTAGGGCAGAGATTAGGTGAAATGTCTTCACCCAGAGAGCTGTGATCCTGTGGAATTCGTTACCACAGGAAGTAGTTGAGACCAAAACATTGTACATTTTTAAGAAGCAGTTAGATATAGCACTTGGGCAAAAGGGATCAAGGATATGGGGGTGGAAGGGTAATGAGTTGGATGATCAGCCATGATTATAATGAATTATATAAACCTAGACCTCCCTATCTATTAACAATGTAACATGGCCAAACGAGCTAACCTGCACGTCTTTGAACTGTGGGAGGAAACCGGAGCACCTGGAGGAAACCCACGTAGACACAGGGAGAAAGTGCAAACTCCAGTGCAAACTCCACATAGTCACCAAAGGCCAGAATTGAACGGCTGTGAGGCAGCAGTGCTAACCACTGTGCCACCGTGGCACCCAACAGACACTTTATCACAAGAATGAATAAAAGGTACATTTCAGACACCATTTAACTTCACTTTCCCAATGGGTTCTGGTCAGATGCCTGATATACCCCCCCCCCCACCCGCTTTTATGCACCACTCTATCTTTTGAAACCAACGGATGCCAATTTGATGTTGCGATTCCCCCTCTAGCCGGAGATTTGTGCACAGCAACGTCCTGCAAACAGAAAAGTGAAAATGATGAGTTAATCAGCTAATGAGTTAATGAGTAGATTAGAATGCTTCCTGGAACTTATTTCTTATTTCTTAGTGGGATATGGCATCGTGTGTGAGGCCAGAACTTATTATCCATTGGTTTTAATTAGATTGCACATCATATTTTGGCAATAATATTTCAGTTTCGATTATCGAAAGTAGGGATTCTCCATTAACACCAACATCAGTGTTATGAACCGGACGAGAATGAGCTAGTTGGAAATTTTAAACTAGGTCTCAGCTGCTGAATACAAAGTTGCTTAAAACCGTGACAAACTTAAGCCCTCATTTTCTGACTGTGTGCTCCCAGCTCAGTTGACTTCATGGTGGATTATCAGGAACAGGAACAACTTTGAGGATAAGCCGTGAGCAGTTTCTAATCAGGCGTAGGTCCAGGGCAGGGCGAACCTGTTCCTGCCGAATATAGACCTCCGCCTCGCCGCTGCTCAATAAATTTGTACAACCCTCACATGCTGCTGAAAGAAAGGGAAAAAGATACAGAAGTAAAAAATGACCACAAGCAAATACAAATATAAATAACCTTTGGTGTGAAGTAAAACAGATATTGAAATCAGTACGTGAGGGTCTAGTTTCAGCATTTAGACCATAAGACATAGGAGCAGAATTAGGGCACACGACCCATCGTGTCTGCTCCGCCATTCAATCATGGCTGATTTTTTTCTCATCCCTATTCTCCTGCCTTCTCCCCATAACCCTGATCCGCTTATTAATCAAGAACGTATTGATCTCTGTTTTAAAGACACTCAGTGATTTGGCCTCCACAGCCTTCTGTGGCAAAGGGTTCCACAGATTCACAACCCTCTGGCTGACCAAAATTCCTCCTCATCTCTGTTTTAAAGGATCGCTCCTTTTGTCTGAGATTGTATCCTCTCCATGTTCACTCTATCCAGGCCTCACAGTATTGTGTAAACTTCAATACGATCCCCCCTTATCTGTCTAAACTCCGAGTATAGACTCAGAGTCCTCAACCGTTCCTCGTACAACAAGCTCTTCATTCCAGGGATCATTCTTGTGAACCTCCTCTGGACCCTTTCCAAGGCCAACACATCCTTCGTTAGATACAGGGCCTAAAACTGCTCACAATACTCCAAATGTGGTCTGACCAGAGCCTTATATAGCCTCAGAAATACCTCCCTGGTCTTGTATTCTAGCCCTCTCGGCATGAATACTAACATTGCATTTGCCTTCCTAACTGCCGACTGAATCTGCACGTTAACCTTAAGAGAATCATGAACAAGGACTCCCGAGTCCCTTTGTGCTTCTGATTTCCTAAGCATCTTCATTTAGAAAATAGTCTATGCCTCCATTTCTCCTTTCAAAGTGCATAACCTCACACTTTTCCACATTGTATTCCATCTGTCCACTCTTTACTTCTTTTCCCACTCTCCTAGCCTGTCCAAGTCCTTCTACAGCCCTCCTGCTTCCTCAATACTACCTGCCCCTCTATAGATCTTTGTATCATCTGCAAACTTAGCAACCGTGCCTTCAGTTCCTTCCTCCAGATCGTAGACAACTGATAACACTGCAGGATAGTGGAAAAGGATCAGACAACAGGGCCGGGATTCTCCCCTACCCGGCAGGGCGGGGTGTCCCGGAGTGATGGAGTAGCGTGAACCACTCCGGAGTCGGGAAGGCCCAAAGGTGCGGACGTCTCCGCACCTTTAGGGGCCAAACCCTCACATTGAGGGGCTAGGCCCACGCCTGAGTGGTTAGCGCTCCGCCAGCCGGCGGGAACAGCCTTTGGCGCCACGCCAGCCGGGGCCGAAGGGTCTTCACCTGCCGGCGGAAGTCCGCGCATGCTCCGGAGCGTCAGCGGCTGCTGACGTCATCCCCGAGCATGGGCAGGGGAGGGGGTCACTTCCGCCTCCGCCATGGTGAAGACCATGCTGAAGGCAGAAGAAACGAGTGCCCCTACGGCACAGGCCAGCCCGCCGCTCGGTGGGCCCCGATCGCGGGTCAGGCCACCGTGGGGCACCCCCCGGGGTCAGATCGCCCCGCGCTCCCCCCCCAGGACCCCGGGTCCCGCCCGCGCCGCCTGCTCCCGCCGGTAAGGTAGGTGGTTTGATTCACGCCGGCGGGAGAGGCTTGACAGCGGTGGGACTTCGGCCCATCGCAGGCCGGACAATCGCCGGAGGTGGGGGGGGGGCCTGCCGGCCGGCGCGGCGCGATTCCCGCCCCCGCCGAATCTCTGGTGGCGGAGAATTCGGGACACGGCGGGGGCGGGATTGACGCCAGCCCCCGGCGATTCTCCGACCCGGCGGGGGGGTCGGAGAATCCCGCCCCAGATCAATGTATATTCAGCAGCTACGAGAGAAAGCGGGAAACATCAATTTTCACACAGTTTAAAGTAGACTGCCACCCTTTGCTCCTTCTCTGTCTTTTCTAAATACTCGATCTGTAATTAGTGTTAATAATAAACCGTTCTGGAAGGAACGACGAACAAGTATTAGAATTCCGACAGAGTAAATAAATGTGATATGGAAGCAAGAGACATTTCACTTGTAAACTGAAAACAATACAATCCCACTGTCATCAATCCTATTATAGAGGCCATTTGGCCCATCGCGTTCAGGCTATTTGAAGGAGCTATCCCAATTCCACTCTCCTGCTTTTTTGTAGCATATATTGTTTACTTCTTCGAATATTTATACATTTTTTTTCAGAAACTTGTTATTGGATCTGCTTCCACCATTCTGTCAGGCAGTGCATCACCCACTGTGGAATCAAAATGCTCTTCACTGGTCCTTCCTGTTCTTTTGCCAACATTAGTCCACACTAACAACCTCATTGTCAGGACTATGAATTTGGCGAACTGACAGGGACTAATAAAGGATAGTTACGTTTGCAGAATGACAGGTAACACCTCTGCAAGAATAGCAAAGGGAGTAAGCACTTGGGGTTTGACAAAGAAATCCAGATATAGGCACGAAACAAAAGCTGAAGAGGTCAAAATAGTCATGCAGAATAAAGGAACTATTCTGACGGAGCTCAGGTTTCAGATTAAAAACCAATGAATGAGGAATCTATAATGCTATCCATCAGCACGAGAGGAGAAATGGAAAGGAGAACGTTGTGAATGGGGACTGTTATGCATGCGTACAATATGGCAAAACAAATCACTAATGCACAAGTCATAATAATAATCTTTTTTATTGTCGTAAGTAGGCTTACATTAACACTGCAATGAAGTTGTGAAAAGCCCTTAGTCGCCACATTCCGGAGCCTGGTCGGGTACACATGAATAAGAATTCAGAATGTCCAAATTACCTAATAGGCATGTATTTTGGGACTGGTGGGAGGAAACCGGAGCACCTGGAGGAAACTCACGCAGACACGGGGAGAACGTGCAGACTCCGCAAAGACAGTGACCCAAGCTGGGAATCGAATCCGGGACCTTGGAACTGTGAAGCAACAGTGCTAACCACTGTACTGCAGTGCTGCCCACATCTGCATATCATCATCAGCATAGTCATGTGAGGGCTTTTTTGAGGTCGAGGCAAGTCAAGTTGCCCTCGAGAAGGTGATGATGGGCCTCCTTCCTCAGCTGCTGCTCTCTGAGTGGTGGAGGTGCTCCCAGAGCTCTGTTGGGCAGCGGTTTCCAGTGATGATGAAGGAATAGCGTTATACCTCAAGTCAGAATGGTGCGTGACATGGAACGGACCTTGGAGACAGTGGTGTTCCCATGCACCCGCTACTTTTGCTCTCCTTGGTTGTAGAGATGGAGGTCTTGTGGCACAAGAGATAGAGTTCGTACCCCTGAGCCAGAAGCTTCGGGTTCAAATCCCGCTCCAGGACCTGATGGCCAAAGGAAGGTGTGTTCATAATGCGGCCAAGCAGGTTGAAAATCAGGAGGAACTTCCATTCCTGATACTCTTTCTTGCTCAGCGATGAACATGGGGTTTGAACAAGATCAAGCTTGTGAATACTCTGCTTTGAGCATTCTGGACCTGGTTGCCTGTTGGACGTGGACTAGATCGGACCCAAGGATGCTCTCCGGAATTTTGCTTAGCATCCTGCTGCCCTTTTGCCATTTTCCAGAAGAGTAAGATGGAAAAGTCCCTTTGAAAGTATATTTGTATTGACTCGTCAGACAGGAAGGTAAGCAGTTTCTGAGCTGCTGCTTTCCTATCCTCAATGGGTTATTTCCCCAAACTTGGCTCGGGATGAGTTGAGAAATTTTGGGAGATTTATAAACTGATCCATCTAAAAGGTCAAGCCAACATCAAAAGAATTAGATAATTGTTTACACATCTCGGCTCCTTTGCACTCGGAGCACCTGCCTTATATCTATTGTTTACTAGCAGACTGAATATTTTTGTGACTCTGAGCTGGAGGCAGGTGTTACGACATTGTTGTACGATGGCTCCATGACTTTTACTTCACTTTTTATGTGTAGTTTATAGTCCTGGCCTTTACTTATCAGTCAATCAGCATGGCCAAAACAGGTTACCTGGTCATTCCCACAACATTGTTTTTAGAAGCCGCTGTCTTCTTTTCTACATTACAACAGTGACTACGCTTCAAAACTACGCGCCCGGCGCCGCGCGCGTGACTGGCACCAATTCTCTGGTCGCCGGAGGTTCGCATCCCGGCGTCAGACCCGATCGGGGGTCTGACGTCCCATTCTCCACCCCCACACCGAGCGTGATTTTGGTGTGGAGGCTCGGGGAATGTCGGGCACGACCTTTCAGAGTAGCAGTTTCGAGGGCCGGGATTCTCTGAGCCTCTGCGCCGAAATCGCGCTCACTGCGGGGGCGGGAATGGGGCATCAGACCCGCGATCGGGTCCGATGCCGGGACGCGAACCTCCGGCGACCAGAGAATCGGTGCCAGTCACGTGCGCGGCGCCGGACGGGGGCTGTTTCTCCGCCGTCGCCAGGCCGAGTTCCCACCATCGTTGTTCATGTATGGTTCCACAAGGCGGGAGCCCGACGTCGCGGCTGCGGTGGCCGGCCCCGTGGGGGGTGGGGGGATCAGTCTCCGTGGGGGGCATCAAGGCCTGCGATCGGGGGCCACCGATCGGCGGGTGCGCACAATCTGTGGGGTGCCTACCTTCTTTCATGCCGGCCCGCTATGTGGGTCCGCCATGTCGTGCGGGGCCGGCGCGGAAGTGGCCGCCGAACGCATGCACGGACTCGCTGCCGGAAGAGCAGGGCCGTGTATCGGCAGCTAGAGCTGTGTGGAGCACTCTGGCGCTGTGCTGGCCCCCTGTGGGCCATGGAAACGCTGGGCCACGAGGCCCGTTGACGACATTGTGAAACCCCTGACTGTGGTAGACAGGCCTTTGATTGTGTCTGCTCTATTTCATGTACCAGCTCCTCGGTCCCAGAAGCATGATGCCTTTCTCCTCGTCCTTACCTTCCACCTTAACAGCTTCCATTTCTTAATGGATCATCCTCCACTCCTTTTTTTTTTTTTTTATTGGAATTTTTTGCAGAAAATATAACAAAAAGTATAGCAAAAAGCAGTAATATGCAACTAACAGCCCCATAACACCCACAATTCCCCCCATACCGTAACATCACATGTATCACATTCCCCCACCCCCCCCCCCAAACAAGAGAACTTAACCATAAAGTAAAATTAGATAAATCAAATTTAAATAAAATAAGCTAACATAATCAACGTTCCCCCCCCCCCCCCCCCCCCCCCCCCGGGTTGCTGCTGCTACTGTCCCAGTACCCTATCGTTGAGCCAGAAAGTCGAGGAAAGGTTGCCACCGTTTAAAGAACCCTTGCACCGATCCTCTCAGGGCGAATTTAACCTTCTCAAGCTTAATAAAGCCCGCCATGTCATTGATCCAGGTCTCCACGCTTGGGGGCCTCGTGTCCTTCCACTGTAGCAAAATCCTTCGCCGGGCTACTAGGGATGCAAAGGCCAGCACACCGGCCTCTTTCGCCTCCTGCACTCCCGGCTCTACCCCAACCCCAAAGATCGCGAGTCCCCATCCTGGCTTGACCCTGGATCCCACCACCCTTGCATCCTCCACTCCTAGTTCCACCTCCAGTGGCCGCCACCAAAGACATCTCCCTCTGCCTGTCCCATTTCAGCACCTTTAAATGCCAACGTTGGAGATGGAACACCTGCCCTTTTACCTCTTTGCTTCTTACCGTCCATGACCCCAACCGTTCCTGTAAGATGAAGCAGCAATTTGCATGTCATTCTTTCAATTTATTGTACTGTATTCATTGTTCACAAATGTGATCTTCTCTATGTTGCCAAATGCAGATTGGGTGACGCCACTATCTGGTTCACCAGCACGAGCCCGAGCTTCCAGTTCCCTGTCGTTTCAAATCTGTACCTTGCTCCCACTCTGACCTTTCTGTCCTTGATCAGCTGCAATGTTCCAATGGAACATAACGCAAGTTTGAAGGACAGCACCTCACCCTTCAACTGGGCTCCCAGAATGGCTGCATGGTAGCACAGTTTCCTCACAGCTCCAGGGTCCCAGGTTCGATTCCCGGCTTGGGTCACGGTCTGTGCGGAGTCTGCACGTTCTTCGTGCCTGTGTGGGTTTCCTCCGCGCGCTCCGTTTTCCTCCCATATTACAAAGATGTGTAGGTTAGGTGGATTGGCCATGCTAAATTGCCCTTCGTGTCCAAAAAGGTTAGGTTGGGTTACTGGGTTATGGGGATAGGGTGGAGGCATGGGCTGAAGATTCAAGGTGACCTTAAGTAGGGTGCTCTTTCCAAGAGCCGGTGCAGACTTGATGGGACGAATGGCCTCCTTCTGCACTGTAAGTTCTATGAATGGAAAAACAGTAAAAACTGGGAATTAAGTATAATGGTCCAAACATTTTTTTCCTGACAGCCTTCTGAGTCAACATGGAATGATACAATTTTGTTTCATTTTACTTTGTTGGTTTGATTTTTTCCCCCCCTAATTTCTCTCATTTCCTTTTCTTTACTTGTGGGCAGCAAGTATTCAGGATTCTGCCATTCACACGTCGTCCAGAAACAATTTTTGTTTCTTTACTTGGTCCATTGTCACTGCATTTGCCCTCGCTCCATGAAATTTGCTGTCTTTTAATCTTTACTGCGCTCTACTTTATCAAAGGCCTTCCTCCTAGTTCTTATGAAAGGTCTTTCCCCACTTCTGATGAAAGGTCATCAAGCCTAAAATTTGGGCAGGATTTTCCTTACCCCGGCGCAGAATCTGGGAGGCTGGGTTAGCCAGGAAATTAATGGGGAGCCTCTTCGGAACATCTGCCCGATGCCCTGAGGAAAGAGCACCCGACTTAAGCCCACACCTCCACCCTATCCCCGTAACCCAATTTGAACACTAAGGGCAATTTATCATCACCAATCCACCTAAGCTGCACATCGTGCTCCGGTTTCCTCCCACAGTCCAAAGATGTGTAGGTTAGGTGGATTAGCCATGCTAAATTGCCCTTAGTGTTGAAAATTGCCCTTAGTGTTGGGTGGGGTTACTGGGTTATGGGGATAGGGTGGACCTTGGGTAGGGTGCTCTTTCCAAGACCTGGTGCAGACTCGATGGACCAAATGGCCTCCTTCTGCACTGTAAATTCTATGAAGCAAGCCAGCTGTTTAGCCCACTCAAGGAAGGCCTGAAACCGAAGTTCTAAACTGAGGGAAGGCTGATTTTAATAAGATCAGATATGATTCAGACAGAGTGGACACTTATAGGTAAATCTGTGAGAGAACAGCAGGGCACATTCAAAAAGGAAATAGGAAGAGTACAGGGCCAACCTGTTCCAGTCAAGAAAAAAGAGTGGGATCAACAAATCCAGTGGACTCTGGATATTGAGGAATATACAGCATTGGATAAGGGGAAAAAGGGAGACTTATGGCAGATATGAGGGCTCAAAACAGCAGAAGCCCGAGAGGAGTATAGAATGTGCAAAAGGGAACTTGAAGAGGAAAATAGGAGAACAAAAAGGGGACATGAAAGTATACTGGTCGGTAAAATAAAGGAAAATCCTAAATTGATTTACAAGTACATTAAGGGCAAAAGGACAACTAGGGAAAGAGTGGGGCCCATTTTAGACCACAGTGGTAATTTGTGTGTGGGGCCAGATGGTGTCGGTGGGGGTTCTAAATGAACACTTTGTGATTTGGGTACAGAAAGCAGGAAGAACTGTGATAAAATTAAAGAGATTGACATAGACAGAGAGGAGGTTCTGAGTGGTCTGGCAGGCTTAAAAGTAGACAAATACCCAGGGCCAGATGATCCCAGGCTGCTGAGTGAGGCAAGGGAGGAAATAGCAGGGGCCCTGGCAATAATTTTCAATTCTTCCTCTCTGGCCACAGGAGGATTGGAGAATAGCCAATGTGGTACCTTTATTCAATAAGGGAGGAATGGATGAACCAGACTGACCAGCCTGAGTTTTGGGGAAATTATTGGAAGCAATTCTGAGACACAGAATTAATCTGCATTTGGAGAGGCAGGGATTGATCAAGAACAGTCAGCGTGGTTTTGTTAAGGGGAGGTCATGTCTGACCAACTAGATTGAATTTTTTGAAGAGGTGTCCAGGTATGTTGATGAGGACAATGCATTTGACATCGTCTACTTGGACTTCAGCAAGCCTTTTGATAAGGTTCCACATGATAACAAAGATAAGAGCCCATGGGATCCAAGGAAATTTGGCAAATTGGATCCAGAATTGGGTGAGTGGCAGGAAGCAGAGGGTGATGGTCGAGGGGTGTTTTTCTGACTGTAAGCCTGTGTCCAGTGAGGTCCCACAGGGATCAGTGTTGGGGCCCTTGCTGTTTGTGGTTTATATAAATTATTTAGTCATGAATGTAGGAGGGTTGATCAGTATGTTTGTAGATGATATGATAATTGGTGGGGTGGCAAATAGTGAGGATAGCCTTAGATTACAGGAGAACATAGATGGGTTGGTCAGGTGGGGTGATCAGTGGCAAATGGAGTTAAGCCCGGATAAGTGTGACATGATGTACTTGGGTAGGACCAACAAAGCAAGGGAATACATGATAAACCTGGATCAGAGGGACCTTGGTGTGCATGTATACCAGTCCCTTAAGGTAGCAGAGCAGGTGGATACAGTGGTTAAGAAGGCGGATGGTATACTTGCCTTTATTAGCCGAGGCATAGAGTTTAAGAGCAGGGAGAATATGTTGAAACTGTGTAAAACGTTGGTTAGGCCACAGCTAGAGTACTGTGTGCAATTCTGGAATCCACATTATTGGAGGGATGTGATAGCACTGGAAAGGGTGCAGAGGAGATTTACCAGGATGTTGCCTGGGCTGGAGAGATTTAGTTATGAAGAGATTGGTTGGACTGAGGTTGCTTTCTTTGAAGCAGAGGTGACTGAGGAGGGGGGACATGACTGAGATGCATAAGATTATGAGGAGCATAGTTAGACATGAAGAAACTTTCCCCTTGGAGGAGTGATCAATGACCAGGAGGCATAGATTTAAGGTAAGGGGCTAGAGGTTTAGAGAAATTGTGAGGGAAACCTTTTCACCCAGAGGGTGGTGGGAGTCTGGAACTCACTGCCTGACAGAGTGGCAGAGGCAGAGACCCTCATAACATTTCAGAAATATTTAGACGTCGATGTGCAATGGCAAGGCACACAAGGCTATGGGCTCAGTGCTGGAAAATGGGATTAGAATATTTCAGCGGTTGTTTTTGACTGACGCAGATGCAATGGACGAAGCGTCGTTTCTGTGCTGCACACCTCCATGACTGTAAAATCCCCTCAAGCTGCTTTTTACCTGCCGTGTGCACTGATTTCCTTTACCTGTTCTATAGATCAGCAGAGGCAGGATTCAGAGAATGCGTGATGCTTGTCAAGTGTTAGCTTCAGATGGAGGAGGCTCGTTCCCCAGGGACAGTCGTTACAATTGCTGCTGGTAATTCAGAGAGGATTGCCCCGCAAACTCAAGCTGTGGTTTGTCATTCTCCGTAGCTGAGAGTTGTAAGTGTGATGCTGGAATGGTCATGTGCCTCCCCTGAAGTTCTTGAAAACAGGATACACAGACCCAGAGATTTATAGCAAAACCGAAACCAGAGAGGCTTCTTCCCCAGTCTCCAAATATGTTGGCGCTGCACTTTAAGGACTTGTGGAATTTTTGTTTTAATATATATTTTATGCAAATGATTTGATTCAAATGTACAATTTCTCTGTAGCAAGTTGCAGAGCAGAGCGAGATAAAGCAAAAAGTTTCACCTCAAAACGCTGACCTAAGATAAGGTTCGAACAAAGTGTCATTGACCAGAAACATTAACTCCGTTTTTCCCTCTCAACAGAGACTGTGGACCTGCCGAATATCTCCCTCATTTTTATTTTGTGATGATATGGGGGATTTTTGTTTCCGTTGATCAAAATCAAAAAGGCAAAGGACAACATATATTTCCACATTGGATTCTTTGTCTTCTTCCCATCCCCCACTCCCTTAGCGGGGCTGTCTAGCAGGATAGACAGCAAAGATTCACCAGAATGATGCTTCGGCTAAAAGGATTCAATTAAGGGGTGTTTTATTTTTGAGTGGCCTACTTCAGCACTGTAGGGATTCTATTTTTTAAAAATGTTTTTATTAAGGATTTTTCATATTATACAGAAAAGAGGTAAGCGTGACGATACATCGAAAACAAAAATATATATACATCGGTCGTCTTCCATTATTTACATCGGTTACGGCTTCTCGTCTTACGTTCTTCAGTCGGTGTTTATTTCTGGGTGGTTCCCCTGCTTCGCTCTTCCCCTTTTCTTCCTTACCCCCCCTCCCATTTTCGTCGTCTGGCATGCCCTCTTCCCTCATCAGTTCTAGTTAAGTTAGCTCCATGTACCACTTTCAGCTGCATTAGGCTGAGCCTTGCACAAGTGGAGGTGGAGTTGACCTATGCAGTGCTTCGCTCCAGAGTCCCCATCCTATTTCAAACCCAAGTCCTCCTCCCACTTTTTTCTTGTCTCATCCAGTTGTGTGTTAGCCCTCCCTAGTAGTCGTCCATAGATGTCACCGCCGTGCCCCTTCCCTAAGCTGTCCGTGTCCAATAGGTTCTCTAAAAATGGCTGATGCAGTGATCATGGGTATGTCCTCGATTCCCTACGTAAGAAGTTTTTGACCTGTATGTGTCTTCGTTCGTTTCTGCCCCCCCCCCCCCCCCCCCCCCAATTAGCTGGAACTTTTCTGTCAGTCCCTCGAGCACTGTCAACCTGTTGTCAGTGTAGAAGCCCCTCACTGTCAGCGTCCCTCCAACCTGTCTCCACCTTTTGAAGGTGAAGTCCATTGTCACAGGCGTGAACCTGTGGTTACTGCAGATATTTCAGTTCGCCCAAAGTGCTGTCGCAGTTGGTTCCACGACCGGGCCGGTGCTGTCACCACAGGGCTCATTGAGTATTTATTCGGTGGGAATGGAAGTGCCGCCATGTCCAGGGCCCAGAGGGAGGTCCCTCTGCAGGAGCCCTCCTCCAGAAACACACACTGGGCATCTGGCTCCTTTATCCACCCCCTTTACCCTCTCCGCGGTTGCCGCCCAGTGGTAATATTGCAGGTCTGGGAGGACGAGGCCCCACATGTTTCTCGCTCTCTGCGGTACCACTTTTGGGATCCTTGCGTTCTCTCTCTCTCTTCCCCCCCCCCCCCCCCCCCCCACACACACACACACTCAAACATCATGATCAGTGTTGCTAATGAATTGAAGAAGGCCTTGGGGATGTAGGTCAGTACTTTCATCTTGATCGTCTGCACTCTCTCTGCCAGGGAGAGTGGGAGTGTATCCCACCTCTGCAGGTCCCTTATTACCTCCTTCGTCTGACTGGTCAGGTTCCATTTGTGGATCCCTACCCACTCGTGAGTGATTTGGATCACCAGGTACTTGGCTGGTTTAAATGGCATTTGTTCCAGCTCTGCCCCTCCCCCTTTCGGGTGCACCAGGAAGCCTCAATTTTGCCCAGGTTGGGTTTGGAGCCCTAGAAGGCTCCAAACCCTTTCACGAGCGCCATGATTCCTTCCATTCTGCTTTGCGGGTCCAAGGTGTAGAGCAGGTCATCCGCATAGAGCGAGACTCTATGCTCACTGCCTCCTCTCCAGATCCTCTTCTCGTTCTTTGCCGCCCTAAGCGCGATCGCCAATGGCTCGCTCGCTAGGGTGAACAGTAGGAGGAACAACGGGCATCCCTGCCTTGTACCTCTGTGCAGCTGGAAGTAATTAGAGCTGGTGGTATTTGTCCATATACTCACTGCGGGAGCGCCGTACAGGAGTTTCATCCAGGCAGTGAAACCTGCTCCAAGCCCAAACCGCTCCAGTACTTCTGTGAGGTACTTCATTCGACTCTGTCAAAGGCCTTTTCTGCATCCAGAGAGATGATCACCTCTGGTGTTCTCTCCCGGCGATGGATGTTCGACATTAGCTGTCTACCTTTGACAAAGCTTGTTTGGTCTTCTGCTACCATCTCTGGTTTGCAGTCCTCCAGCCTTTTTGCTCGGATTGTGGTCAGTATTTTCGCGCCTACGTTTAGCAGTGAGATGGGTGTGTAAGAACCGCATTCTGTTAGGTCTTTGTCTTTCTTCGGTATCAGCGAGATTGAGGCTTGTGCTAGCATAGGTGGCAGTGTACTCTTTGCCAGCGAATCTGTGAGTATCTCCTGCAGGTACGGGGCCAGTGCCATCACAAATCTTTTGTCCAAACGTGCCGGGAATCCATCTGGTCCCATTGCCTTCACCGTGTGCACAGAGTTGATGCTCTCCATGATCTCTCCCAATTCTAGCGATGCTTCCAGGCCCTGTTACCTGTCCTCCCCCATACGACTGGCATGTCCAGTCTATCGAGGAACTGCTTCATCCTCAAGTCCCCTGCTGGGGGCTATGAGGTGTTGAGCCTCCCGGTAGAAGGTCTTGAATGCTTTGTTGGCCTTTTCTGGCTCCACTGCCAGTTTGCCTTTTGTTATCACTAATCGGAGCTATTCCCTCATGGCTGTCTGCTTTCACAGCTGCTGCGCCAACAGGCAGCTAGCTTTCTCTCCGTGCTCATACAGGGTCCCCTGCGCCTGGTGGAGTTGGTGAACTGCTTTCCTTGTGTAGAGCAGTTCAAAGTTCATTTGTAGGTATTTCCTCTCTGCCAGAAGCTCTGCAATCAGGTCCTCAGAGTATTGCCGGACTACTTCCAGTACGGAGTCAAAGAGCTGTTGCCACTCACCCTCTCTTCCCTATCTCTCCATGCTTTGTAAGTGATAATTTCACCTCTGATCAGTGCCTTCAGAGCCTCCCAGAACGTGGAGGGTGAGACCGTCCCATTCTGGTTATTAGTAATATACCCGTCTATGGCCTGTGATATTCTCTCGGAGAAAGCTTTATCGGCCAGGAAGGCCATGTCCAACCTCCATGGGGGGGCGTTAGGCACAGCCTGTCTCCAACTTTACATCCATATAACGTGGAGTGTGGTCAGAGATTACAATTGTGAAATATTCTGCTCATACCAGCCCTGGAAGCACCGATTTGCCCACTACAAAGAAGTTGATCCGTGTTTATACATAGTGTTCCTGGGAGAAGAACTTCTTCTCCCCTAGGTGGGTGAACTGCCATGGGTCCCCTGCCTCTTTCTGCTCCATGAATGTGCAAAGTTCTGTCGCCTTGTTGGAGGTCTTTCCTGTTTCGGGATTCAACCTGCCTGTTCGTGGATCCTGTACACAGTTGAAGTCCCCTCCCCGCATGATTAATTGGTCCATGTCTATGTCTGGGATTTCTGCTATGGTCTTTTTTATAACCTCCTTGTCGTTCCAGTTGGGAGGGTACACGTTGACCAGAGCTACTGGTGCCCCGTCTAGGACACCGCTGATTTTGACGCACCATCCTCCAGGGTCCATAACCAATTTTGTCGCAGTGAATACCGTCCTCTTGTTTGGCAGTATGGCTACCCCCCTGGCCCTCATCCCATTGCAGGAATGGTAAGTCTGTCCCGCCCATCCCTTCCTTACCCGCAGTCAGTCCTTCTCCCTCAGGTGCGCCTCTTGGAGGAAGACTATGTCAGCTTTCAAACTTTTCAGATGAGCGAAGACTCTGGATCTTGTTACTCGGCTGTTAAGTCCCCTGACGTTCCAGGAGACAATCATGATGGGGTTTTATTGTTCCCCCCCGTTCCTGTAGGGTCAACCATACTTAAAGAGTTACCCTTTGTTAATGGGCCGTCCAAGATGGCCACGGTCACCGTTCTCTCCATGTGGGTGAGCCCCTGCATTACGGGTTTTCCCTTTGTCTAGAGGGCATCCAAAGTGGTTGCTTGTGGTGTCATCATGTTCCAAGTCACCACATGTGGCCTGTTGCAGTCAGCCTAATGCCCTTGGTCTAATTGTTCCTGTGTTCCCCTTGTGATATTTCCTCCCCCAATGCCTGTCTTCCAGCCCCCCTGCACCCCCCCCCCCGGCTCTCTCCATTGTGAGAGATGTGCTGCGACCTCTTTCCTTCACTTTTCCCGGTGCGAGCTTCCCCACTAGTGTGGTGGCCCCTCTCCCAGGATTAGTTTTGTGTCCTCCCTACGCCCGTTTTCTGACCTCCCTACCTGCTGTTTCCCTCACCATTTCCTGCGCTCTGCTACCCTCGCTCTTTCCTTCTTCTATTTCGCCTCTGGTCCCCAGAACGAGGCAATGCAGTCCCGCACAGTGTTCATCAAGTTGGTTCACAGTTAGTAAACAAACAAATAAAGCATCTTCAGGAGATCTCTTCATCGCTGTCCCTGCTACCGTTTTCCCAGCTTGTTTTCCAGTACAAACTTGCTCGCGTCCATAGGGGCAGCCTTCGCCCTGGTGAATTCTGCCTGGCGCTTGGCCAAGTCAGTTCAATGTCCTGGTAGATCCTGATCCAGTGACCTTCTCAGTTCCAGTTCGTTGTTTGCCTCGCCCAACGCCGGATAGGTTCCCGGTCTTGGGACCGGTGCATTTTAGTGGTTATTGCCCTTGGCAGTTCCCGGACTCTGGGCTTTGTGAGAAGCGCCCAGTGTGCTCTGTCCATTTCTGGTGGGTTGCGGAAGCTATCCCTTCTCACCAGGTGGGCCAGCATTTGGGCCACATAGTCTGTGGCATTCCTACCTTCGATTCCCTCCGGCAGGCCCACCATCCGTTGGTTTTGGTGCCTCGATCGGTTTTCCTGGTCATCAATTTTTCCCTTCAGTCTCCCCTGTGTCATGGCCAACCTTGCTTTTTTTCGAGGGCGGCGATCCGGTCTCCCTGGTCCTTTTTGGCCTTCTCCAGCTCTTTTGGGGTGCTTTCCTGAGCTTCCAGTCTTGTCTCGGACCACCTACATGGCCGCCAGAGCTTCCGCAACCACACCCCTGACGGCAGCTCGAATGGCGGTTTTCATCTATTCCCTGTGTTCTCTCAGTCCCGCTGAGAGAAACATCCTCCACCCAGCCCCTGGTTTTGGGTGGGAGGGGGTGGGGGGTGCTCCTAGTGCAGCGGGCCGGTCCTTCTCCTTCTGGCAAGGCCCGGGTTTCGCTGCTTCGTATGTCTGCTGGCTCAGCCATTTGTTTCTCCCGGCTTTTTCCATTTCTGGTTTCCGCTTGGCCTCTGGAATGGTTGTTGTTTGGCATTTCCCTTCGTGTTGATGGTTGAGGTGTGGGGATGTTTTTTCCTTCATATTAGTGGGCTATTTCGGGTGAAAGAACCTACTTTCGGGTTCGTGGGAGGAGATCCATCTGATATGCGATGTCTTAGCACATCCCCGTCACTGGAAGTCCTAAATTAAGAGGTGTTATGATCTTCAACCAGACCCCTAATATTTTGTGCAATCTGGTCAGCAGCCAGTAACTTGTTGCTTTGAACAAATTACAATACAGCACAGGAACAGGCCCTTTGGCCCTCCAGGCCTGTACCGGTTATGATACCAACCTTGACCAAAATCCTAAAGAACAATGGACAGCCTCAACGACTGCACACCTCCCAAGTTTCAATCTCATTCTTGAGGTTCCGTTCCTCTAGATTCCCGGGTATATACTCCAGCACCAACTCACAAGCACAATTTCAGCTCTTTGGCCATGTCGAGCAGGACACTTCTGCCCCAAACTGTTACCTTTGCCCCAGTAGCATGAAATCACCAACCACCTTCTGCCTTCTTTGATCTCCAGGGCTTCTCCCATGCTCTCATTACTTAGTTTCTGTCAACTGCAGAACCTTTTCCTGCATGGAGCCTCTGTCTCTGCTCCTCTCTCTTTTTATTTTAACTGCAATTTCTCGTTGTCCCCTGTCCTGGTCTCCTGTCTGGGAATTTTCTTCTGGGACACTTCTCTTCCCTAGTGATCCCTCTCCACTGCCTTGGGACCACCTCTTTTCATGGGACCATACAGGGACCCGTGATCAAATTCTTGTGCTGTTTGCCCACACATGTGCCCTGCTATCAGAATGGTCGAACCCTTCAAATGCAGTAGGGGAACCCCAAAACAGACCGGCAGCCATAATCCTGAGATCGGGGGCACTGTTTTTAAAGGCTGCCCCATCTCCAAGAGAAAACACAAGAAGGCTCCCCGCCCCCCCCTGCACCGCCCTCCCCCCTGCACCGCCCTCCCCCCCACACACAAGGGTAACATGCCTCGCATGCACACAGGGAACCCCCACCCAACTGATGTGGAATCTCTAAATAGAGTTCACCATAGGGCTACCCTTGGCATTGCCCAGCACTGTGCCCTGCCATGGGTCAGTGCCAGGGATCAATGGCAGGGAGCAATGCCCGGGCACTGACTGGCCATGTCCCTCACCTCACGCCCCCCCCACCCCCCCCACCCGCTTTACTTACCTGTGCATCCCTGGCACGTTCCCTTTGCCAGGTTTTAAAACAGTTGTAAACTTTGACGTGGTGTTACATCGGTGAGGGGGAATTCCTAATGTGGAGGGACGATATGGTGGGAAATCCCGCTAATCATATTTAAATGCATTAAAATTAGGTTCCCACCTTCCTCGTTGGGGAAACTCTTTATGTCAGCAACGAGGGGGGGGGGGGGGGGGGGGGAAATAAGAAAAGGAGATCTCGCCAGTGAGTTCCATGTTATCCGAGCATCGCAATATTTTCCGCCCACGAGGTTGTTTGCGCCATTTGAACAGATTGCATAGACTAGGCCGGTAACCTTTCGAATAGGGGAGATTAATGGGTGATTTGCTGAAAGCGTTTGAGATGATGACAAGAGCTGACCGGGTAAATAGAGCGAAACTGTCCCCCTGACATAAGCTGAACATTTGAACCAAACAGTCTCGAGGTGATGTCAGATTTTTTTCCCAGAAATGTGACAAGGATTACCGACGAAGATCAGTTCGATAAAGGAAGATTTCCAAAATCCATTCAGTCAGGTGCCACAGTTAATAGACCGGATAAGAGTTCATTGAATTGAGGCGATCTACTATCGTGGATGCAGTATTGGTCAATGAACAAGAAGCAGAGAGGAGGAATAAACGGGGCATTTTCAAGTTGGCTGCTGTAACCAATGCAGTACCACAAGAACGAGCAATTTAAAATCTATAGGAATGACTTCGACAAAGTTTGCTGATGCTACAAAGCTGGGTGGAAACGAATGCTGTCAAGGGGACGCAGATAAGCTACGAAGGGATATAGACAGGCGAAGTGAGTGGGAAAAGGGCAGTAGCTCTGGTGGAATATAATGGAAGTGTTAGGTTATTAAGTGTGGTGGTAAGAATATTTGAAAATTTAAAAGGTGAGAAATTTGTAAATGTTCATGTTCACAGGGACCCGGATGAATTTGTACAAGAGAACGTGCAGGTACAGCAAGCAATTGGAAGGTAACAGACATGTTGGCCTTTATTGCAAGGGGATTGGAGTACAACAGTAACTTCATTTGAAGCCTACTTGTGACAATAAATGATTTTCATTCATTCATTTTCATATATCCTTCCTTCAATGAGACCAATACTGCACACAATATTCCGAATGTGGTCTCACCAATGACCTGTATAACTTAAGTATAACCCCTCAACTTTTCAAATCAAATCTCCTCGCAATAAACAATAAAATTCTTTTGGATTTCCTAATTGCTGTCCCTGCATACTAACCTTTTAAAAAAATTAATTTATGGGATGTGGACGTCGCTGGTTAGGCCAGCATTTATTGCCAATCCCTAGTTTCCCTTCAGAAGGTGGTGGTGAGTTGCCATCTTGAAGTGGTTGAACATTATTTCACTTTCACAAAACCATGTTGACTCTGCCTTATTACTTGAATGTTTCAAAGTGCCATAGTATATAATATCCGCAATAGTCGCCTCGAATTGGGTTCACTTATTTTTAGGCAAGGACAGCCCTGTTTGGACAACTATGGAATATTACTTTTGCTTCCCTGTCGCTCCTGGTTCCTTATTATACATAAGGAAGGGGCTGGTTTAGCACAGTGGGCTAAACAGCAGGCTTGTAATGCAGAACAATACCAGCAGCGCGGGTTCAATTCCCGTACCAGCCTCCCCGAACAGGCGCTGGAATGTGGCGACTAGGTGCTTTTCACAGTGACTTAATTGAAGCCTACTTGTGGCAATAAGCGATTATTATCTTATTATGTTCAAAGTACAGGTCTGTACGAATCGCTATACACAAAATAGCATCGTGTGGAGTACCTCAAAATACTGTCCAAATTCAGAAAGTGATTTAAATCTGCTCTTCCCTGTATTCCCATCCATTCTAATCAATTTTTTCCTGCATTCCCTAATGTCTTCTGTCTTTGCTCCAGATTTGGTTTGAAATCTTTTAAAGCCCTTTCCTCTGAGAGTGTGTTTGTTTCCAATGATTCTCCAGTAAGGGAGCATGGGGCTCCCAAATCACTAGTTTTAGGTACGTGCAAGTTTGCAGTTTTACAAGGAAACATTTTGCTTCCTTTCCTTCTCTATCTCCTGACCATACCATTGACCTTTTTTTAAGTATTAATCCCATTTAAAGGGTTTTGCCTCACGCATTTATTTTTATTTATTTTTTTTAAATTTAGATTAGCCAATTATTTTTTCTAATTAAGGGGCAATTTAGCATGGCCAATCCACCTACTCTGCACATTTTTTTTGGGTTGTGGGGGCGAAACCCACGCAGACACGGGGAGAATGTGCAAACTCCACATGGAAAGTGACCCAGAGCCGGGATCAAACCTGGGACCTCAGCGCCATGAGGCGGTTGTGCTAACCACTAGGCCACCGTGCTGCCCGCCTCACGCATTTATAACGGGCGCGATTCAATTAATAGAGAACAAAGTCCCATAGCGAGTGCATTTAGCCGCATGTTTCCCAGCGCTCACTGCACCGAAAAATAAATGGCTATAAAAGGCGCCTCAGAGGGGAATGCGTGCCTGAGGCCGCACATAGCCCCATTTTGTACACCGCTTGCCAGAATTCTGTAGTGTCCCGAGATCAGGGCACCATTTTTCAATGGCGTCCCGATTTCTGAGGCCCCCGACCTCTTCCACAGTCCAAATGCACCATGGGAGGATCCCCCCTCCCACCCCAAAATCCATGAAGGGAACCACCAGCCCGATCACCCATAAGCAAAAAAAAGTCAACTTGGCAGTGCCAACCTGGCTCCCTGACAATGCCCATGCCACCTGGCAGTGCCACCTGGGCATCTTGTCAGTGCAAGGCTGGCACTCAGATGGCACTGCCAGAGTGCCAGGCTGGCAGTGCCAGGGTATTACCCTGTGGTTGGGAGTCTCTGGTCCCCTGGGAGACCCCACAAGTGCCATTCCGTCTGGTCCCTGTTTATGGAGAACAAGACTTGCTAGGATGTATTCCGGACTGCATCCTGCTTGTGTAAAATGTAATTTCGCTCCTGAAACATTGCTTCATATGTTTTGGTCATGTCCAAGGCTGGCTACTTTCTGGTCCTCTGTGTTCACAACTTTTTCATACAGGTTTGGCAAACCTATTGATCTTAACCCTATTATTGGCATTTTTGGAGCAAACACTGATGACATTGCTGGAGACCATCACCAATCAGATGCCTTCATCTTTACCTCATTGCTTGACGTCAACTTATCTCATTCAATGGAGGTCTGTGGCTCCGCCCTCCCACTTGCAATGGACCAAAGGAGATGATGATGCTTCTTAAACTGGAAAAGATTAATTATATCGCACATGGATCAAATAAAAAATTCAGTCCGGCAACCTTTTATTTGTTACTTTGACAACCTTTTCTTCTATTGAGTTGACCAATTCTGTCTATTCCTCTTTTATTTCCTTTGACTTTCCCCTCCCCCACCCCCTTTTGTTCTAACATTTTCTCTGTCTGTACTTTACGAAGTAGCTTTTTGTAAAATCCAATAAATAAAGCTTGAAGCTGAAAATAGAGCCTTGACCATTTTCCCTATGATAGATATTACCCTAACTGCCGATAACTGCCAGCTTTCTGCCTCCCTCCCTTTTTCAATAAAGGAGTTACATTCATTATTTTCCAATCAAATGGAACCGTCCCGCAACTATCTCACTGGCCACTTCTTTTAAGACTCAGGGATGAAGTCCACCAAGACCTGGGGGCTTGTCAACCCGCAGTTCCAACAATTTACTCAGTCCCACTTCTCTGGAGATTGTAATTTTCCTGGGTTCTTCCCTCCCTCCCATTTCCTGATTTACAGCTATTTCTCGGATGTTATTTGTATCCTCTAATAATAATAATATATATTATTGTCACAAGTAGGCTTACACTGCAATGAAGTTACTGTGAAAATACCCTAGTCGCCACACTCCGGCGCCAGTTCGGGTACACAAGGAGAATTCAGAATGTCCAATTCACCTAACAAGGACGTCTTCCGGGACTTGTAGGAGGAAATTAAACAAAATGAAATGAAATGAAAATCGCTTATTGCCACAAGTAGGCTTCAAACTGGATCACCCACAGGAAACCCACGCAGACATGGGAGAACGTGCAGACTCCGCTCAAGCTGGGTATTGAACCCAGGACCCTGGCTGTGAAGCAACAGCGCTAACCACTGCGCTACCATTCCGCCCAGTGGAGCCCAATGCAAAATACGGGTTCAGATCATCTGCCACCTCCATGTTTTCCATGATTAATTTCCTAGGCTCACTTTCTATCGAGCCAACACTTGCTTCGTTAAATTTTTGCACTGTTAAAAAGCTACAGAAACTCTTACTATCTGTTTTCATATTTCTAGCTAGCTTTCACTTGTACTTTAATTTTTCCCTCTTTATCAATGTCTTAGTCATTTTTTGCTGTTTAAAAAGGATATACTTTGCCTTGGAGGCAGTGCAGTGAACGTGCTAGTTTGGTTCCTGAAATGAGAGGGCAGTTCCACGCTGACAGGCTTCGTAAATTGGGCCTATACTCTCTGGACATTAAAAGAATTTGAGGTAATCTCACTGAAAACAGGCAAGTTGTTGAAGGGGATTGACGAGGTCATCACTTATAATAATAATTGCTTATTGTCACAAGTAGGCTTCAATGAAGTTACTGTGAAAAGCCACATTTTGGCACCTGTTCAGGGTGGCTGGTACGGGAATATTGAATCCACACTGCTGGCATTGTTCTGCATTACAAGCCAGCTATTTAGCCCACTGTGCTAAACCAGCCCCTAAGTTGTTACTATAAGTTGTTTCCCCTGACTGAGGAATTCTACAAGGGGCACTGTTTCAGGGTGGTGGACTGATCATTTAGGACAGCAATGAGGAGACATTTATTAACTCAATAGGTTGTGAAGCTTTGCAATTCTCTACCCCAGGCTGCTGTTTGGGAGGAAGTTCCAGGATTTTGACCAAGCGACAAGAGGAAAAAACAGTGATGTATTTCCAAGTAAGGATGATGAGTGGCCTGGAGGGGAACTTCCAGGTGGTGGTGTTCCCATGCATATACTACCCTGGTCCTTCTAGGTGGTGGTGCTGTGGGTTTGGAAGGTGCTGCTGAATGAACCTCGGTGAGTCCCTGCAGTGCATCTTGTACATGGCACACACTGATTCTCTTAAAGTCAAAACATCTGTCGAACCCAGCCTTTGATACACTCAGCAGCTGAGCATCCATTTAATAGTAACCTTTCTGGAGAGTTCTGGAGAGTTGATTTGAAATCAAGCATGACAATTTTAAAATTGAACGGGAGCTAAGGTAAAGTAACTAAAGTCATCACAGTCCCAGCTGCTTTGCCCTCTGAGGTGGAGAGCTGACTGATGGCCATTTAACTGGAGGGTCACCACACCTCAGGCGAGGGGCAAGGTTGAGAAGGCAGGGCCTTGGTGAATAACCTCAGCCGGTACGGGAATTGAACCTGTGATGCTGGTTTCGCTCTGCTTCCCGAACCAGCTGCCCAGCCAACTGAGCTAAGCCCAAGATAAGGAGCCAAGGTAAGCCGGCAAGCACACAGGGACAGTGGATGAACGGGATTTGGTGCAAATTAGGACACATGGAGCAGAGTTTTGATTCTGAATTTGAAGGCATGAGAAGTGCTCCCCTCTGTATTTACTTGCATTCCTGGGGGAAATTTTGCTTTTCCTGGACACAATCAACATTCTAGTGAAGCAAGTCAAATGCTTTGTTGGAGATCAGCTGAACTTTCACTTTCTGATTGGGAGTTTTTTTTGATGGGAAGGTACTTACAGTAAAAGGGGCAGCAATTACTGAACTTAACCAAATTCTTTTTTGCCCTTATTCTTGAACGAAATACCTAGAATCGCATTGGTCACTGTTTAGAGGTGTCACAATCGAAACTTTAAAAAAAAAAATGCGGTCGGAGATAGCTAGTGCAGAAAGGAAGTGGTTTTAGTATTTCTTTGTAAAATGCAAATGTTTCTAAATTGGTATTTTTTTTTGCAGTTATGTCATTTGGACCTGAATAATCAGTGTTTTCCCTCAGTTAGAAGCAGTGCGTAACTTTAATCTGCAAAGCATCTTTAATGTGGTGAAATATTCCATGAGGAGACTGGGAAATCTTGGACTTTTCAATTTTGCCTGCACAATGAAGAATAAAAACGTTTGGAATTAATATTCAGAATATTGCTTTAAATTCAACTGTTAGGAGAATCAGATGGGAACATGGGCATTTTAAAAATATTTTTTTCCCTGGGTTGGGGCCATCGCTATCGATGGCCCCAACCCATCGCATTCGTTACTCATCCCTAATTGCCCTGGAGAATGTGGGTGAGCTGCTTTCTTGAACCACTGCAGTCCATGATCATTCAAGATGGGGCCTGAGCGAGGCGACTCTCTGCAAGCTCTCCCCAACAGATCCACTTTTTACTTAACTTATACTCGTTTTTAACTCCCTTTTCTTCCTATGTACTGAATGGCATACAAAATGATCAGAGGGTTAGATAGGGTGGACAGCGAGAGCCTTCTCCCGCGGATGGGGGTGGCTAGCACGAGGGGACATAGCCTTAAATTGAGGGGTAATAGATATAGGACAGAGGTCAGAGGTGGGTTTTTTACGCAAAGAGTGGTGAGGCCGTGGAATGCCCTACCTGCAACAGTAGTGAACTCGCCAACATTGAGGGCATTTAAAAGTTTATTGGATAAGCATATGGATGATAAGGGCATAGTGTAGGTTAGATGGCCTTTAGTTTTTTTTTCCATGTCGGTGCAACATCGAGGGCCGAAGGGCCTGTACTGCGCTGTATCGTTCTATGTTCTATGATCTGTTGAGCTGCTTGCAGAAAAATACTTTTCACTGAACCTCAGTACACGTGACAATAAACAAATCCAATCCAATCCAATGTAATGCAGGAACCCAGCCACAGTGCTGTTAGGGAGTGCCAGGGTTTTAACCTGGCGGCAAGTGAAGGAACGGCGATAGATTTCTGCGTCAGGGTGGCGAGTGACTTGGAGGGGAACTTTCAGCTGGTGGTGTTCCCATTGATCGGCTGCCCTTGTCCTTCTAGGTGGCAAAGGCCACGGATTTGGAAGATGCTGTTAAAGGAGCCTTGGTGAGTTGCTGCAGTGCATCGTGTATCAGTAGTGGAGGGAAGTGAATGTTAAAAGGTGATGGATGGGGTGTAAATCAAGCAGACTGCTTTCTACTGAATGGCAATGAGAGCTTCAGGGTAAAATTAGTGTAAACCAAATTGACAGTTGGTCTCGGAAGGCTCGGTATAAAATGATCAACATGAACTTCAGTTGCCTCATCAATTAGATTGCTTCATCTGGCAACCTTAAGGGCAATAGTGAGATTTCTGGCTGATAATGGCATAGTGTTAAACATTTGCTATTCCTTGAATAACAAAAGCAGTTTTGACCCCCATAAAACAAGAGTTGGACAACATCCTGACTTGGGCTGATGAGTGGCAAAATAATATTTGCGATCATCCCCAACAAGAGAGAGCATCTAATCTCCTCCCTTCGATGGGCAATGGCACCCCATTGCTGAATCTCGAAGTATCAACAGTCTGGGTGTCACCATTAAAGCAGAGTCTCAAGACTTCCGGTGGCGGCGATGACGTAGGAAGCCGCACATTTGGGAGCTCCCGTTTTGAATGGACTTTCCGGCTCTTTTTAGAGCCCAAAATGGAAATTTTTCGACGTCTAACGGTGGGAGAAGGTGTGCTGATCGACTTTCCCCGCAGTCCATGACTCGAACTCGGAGTGGAAAGGGGGAAAAAACGGCAGCAGCTCCCCAGAAAAAACGGGGGAAGGAATCCAAGATGGCGGCCAGCGGAGCTCCAGAGGAGTGGAAGCAGTGGGCCCTGGAGCAACAAGCTGCTCTCCTGCGCTGTTTTGCAGACTTCAAGGCTGAGGTACTGAGCTCTCTGCAGGAAACGAACAAAAGGCTCTCAGAGGTTCAGACGACCCAGGGTGCTGCCATCAAGGAGTTGCAGACGCAGGCCACTGAACGAGAGGAGGAGGCCGGGATCCTCGTGAGTAAGGTGGAGGGACACGAGGCACTCCACAAGAAGTGGCAGGACCGCTTCGAGGAGCTTGATCACTGCATGAGGCGGAAAAATCTGCAGATCTTGGGCCTTGCGGAGGGGCTGGAGGGGTCGGACCTGACAACCTACGTGGCTACGATGCTGAACTCGCTAGTGGGGGCCGGATCTTTCCATCTGCCCTTGGAGCTGGAGTGAGCACACAGAGTACTGGCCAGGAGGCCTAAGCAGAATGAACCCCCGCGTGCGGTGCTGGGGAGGTTCCACTGGTTCAGTGATCGGGAGTGTGCGCTGCGCTGGGCCAAGAAGGTGAAGAGCAGCAATTGGGAGAATGGGGTAGTACGGATCTACCAGGATTGTAGTGCGAAGGTGGCTAAGCAGTGGTCCGGGTTTAATCGGACGAAAGAGGTGCTTTACAAGAAAAAGATAAAGTTCGGAATGTTGCAGCCTGCGCGCCTGTGGGTAACATATTCGGACCGGCATTATTATTTCGATTCCCCGAAGGAGGCGTGGGCCTTCATGCGGACGGAGAAACTGGACTTGAACTAGGGGTTGCGGGGTCGGTTGTAATACTTTATTGCTGGATTCTGCTGTTGCTGTGTTCTCTTTTTCTGTACTTTTGCAATTTTGATATGGTTATTTATGGGGATGTTGTTCTGTTATTTTTTTTTGCCTTGGGGCATTGTTTGAGTTTTGTATCTTGCGGGGAGGGTTGGGGGGGTTTGTTGTATTCTATGTCGGGTTGGGGGTATGGAGTGGGGCTGGTATTTGGGAGCTGCGTCAGAAGGGTGTGGTGGGGCAGTGCGAAAGTGCGGGCTTTCCTCTGGTTTCCCGCGCTGCGGGGCTGGGGGGTGGAGACGATGACGGGGGGAGGCGGGGCCTTAACTGGTTCTTCCCCGCGCTGGAGCGGTGCCTGGAGGAGGGATAGATTGGGGTATGATCCCACTTTGGGAGGGGTCGGGTTATTGGCGGGAGTTTCCGGGGTCAGCAGAAGTTAGTTGACCCAAGGAAGTACAATGGAGGACGGTTCGCGGCTAGGAGGGTTCCTAGCCTGAGGGGGGGGGGGGGGGGGGGGGGGGGGGGGGGGGGGGGGGGAGGGGAATGCCGGATTGCTGCTGGTAGGGTCAGGAAGGAGCTGGTGGGGGCTGGGGGGACAGAGGTGAGGTGTTGTCGCTGTGGGGACTGGATCGGGCAGGGGGTGCTGGCCTGGGGCGGGCAGTCGACGGGCTATGGCTAGTCGACGGGGGGGGGGGGGGGGGGGGGGGGGGGGACGCCCTCTGATTCGGTTGGTCACCTGGAATGCGAGAGGATTGAATGGGCCGGTGAAGCGGTCGAGGGTACTTGCTCATCTGAGGGGGCTAAAGGCAGATGTGGCAATGCTTCAGGAGACCCACCTGAAGGTGGCGGACCAGGTCCGTCTGAGGAAGGGATGGGTGGGGCAGGTTTTCCACTCTGGATTGGATGTGAAGAAACGGGGAGTGGCGATTCTGGTGGGGAACAAAGTATCGTTTGCGGCATCGGAGATGGTGGCGGATAAGGGGGGTAGGTATGTTATGGTTAGGGGCAGGCTACAAGGAGAGAAGGTGGCTCTTGCTAGTGTGTATGCCCCAAATTGGGACGATGCGGGCTTTATGAGGCGTATGTTGGGACGGGTCCCGGATCTGGAGGCGGGAGGTCTGATCATGGGGGGGGGGGGGGACGACTTCAATACGGTGTTGGATCCTTCACTGGATCAGTCCAGCGCTAGGAAGGGTAGGAGGCCGGCGGTGGCCAAGGTACTGAGAGGGTTTATGGACCAGACGGGTGGGGTGGATCCATGGAGGTTTGCGAGGCCGAGAGCGCGGGAGTACTCTTTCTTCTCCCACGTACATAGGGTCTACTATCGGACAGACTTCTTCGTGGTGAGTAGGGGACTGATTCCGAGAGTGGAGGCCGAGTATTCGGCCATTGCAATCTCTGACCACGCTCCGCATTGGATAGAGTTGGAGATGGGGGAGGTGCGGGACAAGCGCCTGTTGTGGCGGTTGGATGTGGGGTTGCTGGCGGAGGAGGAGGTGTGTAGGAGGGTCCGGGCAAGTATTGAGGGGTACCTCGAGGTGAATGATACAGGGGAGGTTCAGGTGGGGGTGGTCTGGGAAGCCCTGAAGGCAGTGATTCGTGGGGAGCTGATATCCATCCGGGCACAGAGGGAGAGGAGCGAGAGGAGTGAGAGGGATAGACTGGTGGGAAAGGTGTTGGAGGTAGACAGGAGGTATGTAGAGGCACCAGAGGAGGGACTGTTGGGGGAGAGGAGCAGCCTGCAGGCTAAATTTGATTTGCTGACCACTAGAAAGGCGGAGGCACAGTGGAGGAAGGCACAAGGGGCAGTGTACGAACATGATGAAAAGGCGAGTAGGATGCTGGCTCATCAGCTCCGCAAGCGGGATGCGGCTAAGGAAATTGCTGGAGTGAGAGACAAGAGTGGGAATGTGGTGCGGAAGGGGGTAGAGGTGAATGAGGTCTTCAAGGACTTTTACGGGGAACTGTACCGGTCGGAGCCAACGGGGGAGAGGAGGGGAATGGAGAGGTTCCTCGACGGGCTTTCTTTCCCGAAGGTGCAAGAGGAGCAGGTGGAGGGGTTGGGTGCGCCGATTGAGCTGGAGGAGCTAGTTAAGGGGATCGGGCAGATGCAGTCAGGGAAGGCACCGGGGCCGGATGGGTTCCCGGTGGAATTTTATAAAAAGTTTGTGGACCTAGTGGGCCCCTTACTGGTGCGGACACGTAATGAAGCGTGGGAAGGGGGGACTTTGCCCCCGACGATGTCGCGGGCGCTGATCTCGTTAATTTTAAAGAGGGACAAGGACCCCCAGCAGTGTGGTTCATACAGGCCCATATCTCTCCTCAACGTAGATGCCAAGGTGCTGGCAAAAATCCTGGCCACCGGGATAGAGGACTGTGTGCCAGGGGTTGTACACGAGGACCAGACAGGTTTTGTGAAGGGAAGGCAGCTGAACACGAATGTGCAGAGATTGTTGAATGTTACCATGATGCCGGCGATTGAGGGCGAGGCAGAGATAGTGGTGGCGCTGGATGCGGAAAAGGCCTTCGATAGAGTGGAGTGGGGGTACTTATGGGAGGTGTTGGGGAGGTTTGGATTTGGTGAAGGGTTTATTAGATGGGTGAGGCTGCTATATGAGGCCCCCGATGGCGTGCGTGGCCACGGATGGAGGAGGTTGGAGTACTTCCGGCTTTACCGAGGGACCAGGCAGGGTTGCCCCCTGTCCCCCTTGTTGTTTGCACTGGCAATCAAGCCGCTGGCGATGGCGTTGAGGGATTCAGAGAGGTGGAGAGGTTTGGTGCGAACTGGGGAGGAACATAGGGTGTCGTTGTTTGCCGATGACCTGTTACTATATGTGGCGGATCCGGTGGGAGGGATGCCGGGGGTGATGGAGCTGCTAGCTGAGTTTGGGACCTTTTCAGATTATAAACTAAATTTAGGCAAGAGTGAGGTGTTTGTGGTGCACCCTGGAGACCAGGAGGAAGGAATTGGTAGGCTCCCGCTTAGGCGGGCAGGGGAGAGCTTTAGGTACCTGGGGGTGCAGGTGGCCAGGGACTGGGGGACTCTTCACAAACATAATTTCACCAGACTTGTAGATCAGATGGAGGAGGAGTTCAAGAGGTGGGACATGCTGCCATTGTCGTTGGCGGGGAGGGTGTAGTCCGTCAAAATGACGGTGCTTCCGAGGTTCTTGTTCCTCTTTCAGTGCCTGCCCATCTTTATCCCCAGGGCCTTCTTTAGGAGAGTGACTAGCAGTATTTTGAGCTTTCTGTGGGCACATGGGACTCTGAGAGTGAAGAGGGTGTTCCTGGAGCGAGGGAGGGATAGAGGCGGGCTGACGCTGCCCAACCTTTTGGGGTACTACTGGGCGGCCAATGTGTCAATGGTGCGTAAATGGGTAATGGAGGGGGGAGGGGCGGCGTGGAAAAGAATGGAGATGGCGTCATGTAGAGGTACGAGCCTGGGTGCCATGGTAACGGCGCCATTCCCGCTCTCCCCTAAGAGGTTTACCACGAGCCCGGTGGTGGCGGCGACCCTAAGAATCTGGGGACAGTGGAGACGGCATCGGGGGGAAACAGGGGCTTGATGGAGGCTCCATTGGGTGGCAATCATCGGTTCATCCCAGGGAACAGGGATGGGGGATTTAGGGGGTGGCAAAGGGTGGGCATCAGTAAATTGAGGGACCTGTTTATTGGCGGGAGGTTTGCGGGCCTGGGGGAACTGGAAGATAAATTTGGGCTTCCCCAAGGGAACATGTTCAGATACTTGCAGGTAAAGGCGTTTGCTAGGCGACAGGTAGAGGGATTCCCTTTGCTGCCCTCGCGGGGGACGATGGACAGAGTGCTTTCGGGGGTGTGGGTCGGAGAGGGGAAGGTGTCTGACATTTATAAGGTAAGCAGGAGGTGGAGGAGTCGTCAGTGGAGGAGCTGAAGGCTAAATGGGAGGAGGAACTCAGGGAGCAGATAGAGGACGGGACTTGGCCGGATGCCTTGGAGAGAGTCAACTCTTCCTCCTCATGTGCGAGGCTTAGTCTCATCCAATTTAAGGTGCTGCATCGGGCCCACATGTCCGGGACTAGGATGAGTAGGTTCTTTGGGGGTGAGGACAGGTGCACCAGATGTTCGGGGAGTCCAGCGAACCACGCCCATATGCTCTGGGCATGGCCAGCACTGGAAGAATTCTGGAAGGGGGGCGGGGGGGGGGGGGGGGGGCGGGGACGGTGTCGAGGGTGGTTGGATCCTGGGTCAAACCAGGGTGGGGACTCGCGATTTTTGGAGTTGCAGTAGAGCCGTGAGTGCAGGAGGCGAAAGAGGCCGGTGTCCTGGCCTTGGCGTCCCTAGTAGCCCGGCGGAGGATCTTGCTGCAGTGGAAGGATGCGAGGCCCCCAAGTGTGGAGACCTGGATTAGTGACATGGCGGGATTTAAAAAATTGGAACGGGTCAAATTTGCCCTGAGAGGATCAATACAAGGGTTCTATAAACGATGGCAGCCTCTTCTGGACTTCCTGGCTCAAAGATAGGTATCTTGGTCAATAGCAGCAGCAACCCGGGGAGGGGGGGGGGGGGGGGGGGGGGGGTAAGGGGGGTGTTCCTTATTGTAGTTTCTATTATGTAACTTGATATTGTGTTAATTTGCGTTGTTGTTAATATGCTGTGTTGTTCATGGAGGTGTGGCGAATGTTTATGATTGCTATTATTATTGTTATTTTTGGTATTTTATTATGGTTCGTTGTTGTATAAATTCAAAATTTTTCAATAAAAATTATTTTTAAAAAAAAGCAGAGTCTCAACCGAACACCAGCCACCCAAATACCATAGCCACGACAGCATGTCAGAGGTCAGGCATTAGAGCCATAGTCATAAATGTTTACAGAATGGAAACAGCCCCTTTGGCCCAGCTTGTCCATGCTTCCCAGTTTCTATCACTAAGCTAGTCTCACTTGCCCGCATTTGGCCCATATCCGTCTTTACCCACCCTGCCCATGTAACTGTCTAACTGCTTTTTGAAAGACAAAATCGTACCCACCTCTACCACTGCCTCTGGCAGCCTGCCCAGATGCTCACCACCCTCTGTGTGAAGAAATTTCCCCTTTGGTCTCTTTTGTATCTCTCCCCTTTCACCTTAAACCTATGCCCTCTAGTCTAGACTCCTCTACCTTTGGGAAAATATGTCGACCATCTACCTTATCTATGCACCTCATTATTTTATAGACCTCTATAAAGTCACTCCAAAGCCTCCTGTGCTCAAGGAAAGAAGTCCCAGCCTATCCAGCCTCTCCTTATAACTCAGACCATCAGGTCCTGGTAGCATCCTCGTAAATCTCTTCTGCACTTTTTCTAGTTTAACAATATCCTTCCTATAACGGGGATCAGAACTGAACACAGTATTCCATGTGCAGTCTTACCAATGTCTTGTACAACTTCAACAAGATGTCCCAACTCCTGTATCCAATATTCTGACCAATAAATCCTAGCATGCTGAATGCCTTCTTCACCACCCTGTCCACCTACGACTCCACCTTCAAGGAGCTATGACCCTGTACTCCTAGATCTCTTTGTTCTGTAACTCTCCCCAACTCCCTCCCATTAACTGAGAAGGTCCTGCCCTGATTCGATCTACCAAAATGCATCACCTCACATTTATCCAAAATTAACTCCATCTGCCATTCATCGGCCCACTGGCACAATTGGTCAAGATCCTGTTGAAATCTTATATAACCTTCTTCACTATCCACTATGCCACCAATCATGGTGTCATCTGCAAACTTACTAATCATGCCCCCTACCTTCTCATCCAAATCATTATTATATACAACAAATAACAGTGGACCCAGCATCGATCCCTGAGGCACACCGCTGGCCACATGCCTCCAGTTTGAAAAACAATTCTTCACAACCACCCTTTGGCTTCGGTCGCCAAGCCAATTTTGGATCCAATTGGCTACTTGGATTCCGTGAGAGTTAACCTTTTGCAACAACCTACCATGCGGTATCTTGTCAAAGGCCTTGCAACGTCGACTGCACTGCCCTCAACTACCTTCTTGGATACCTCTTTAAAAAACTCAATCAAATTTGTGAGACTTGGCTTTCCCCTTACAAAGCCATGCTGACTTTCCCGAATTGGCCCTTGCCTGGCTAAATGCCTGTAGATCCTGTCCCTCAGAATACCTTCTAACAACTTACCCACTACAGAAGCAAGGCTCACTGATCTGTAGTTCCCAGGCTTCTCCCTACAGCCGTTCTTAAACAAGGGCACATTTGCTCCCTTCCAATCTCCAGTGACCTCTCCTGTGGCTGTCGGTAAATCAAATGTTTCAGCCAGGGGGTCGGCAATTTCCTCCCTCCCCTCCCACAACATCCTGGGCTACATTTTGATCAGGTCCTGGTGATTTATCTATTTAAAAAAAATATAGAGTACCCAATTAAGGGGCAATCCACCTAGCCTGCACAGAGCCGGGATCGAACCTGGGACCTCGGTGCCGTGAGGCAGCAGGGCTAACCCACTGCGCCACCATGCTGCCCCTGGGATTTATCTATATTGATACACTTTGATACCTCCAGCACCACCTTCTCTGTAATATGTAAACTCCTCAAGGCATCACTTTTTATTTCCCCAATTTGCCTAACATTCTTGCCTTTCTCAGCAGTAAATACTGGCGAGAAATGTTCAATTAGGACCTCTCCCATCCATTGCGGATCCGCACATCATTGACTTTGGGCACGATTCTCCGCAATCACGACGGTGCGGAGAATAGCGTGGCTCGTAAAATTTTACGGCCACGCTGTTCCGACGCCCTCCCGCTATTCTCCCACGCCCGACTCCCGATACGAATCGCTGCCGCCGTTTTTTTACGGCCAGCAGCGATTCTCAGCTGATCGATGGGCCGAGTTCCCAGCCCTTTAGGGCTGTTTTTACGAACGGCAAACACACCTGGTCTGGCCGTTCGTAAAAACGGCCGTAAACTCTCGATTTTTAAACCATGGCACCGATTGGCACGGCAGTACCACGGCCGTGCCAAGGGTGCCAGGGCCCGCGATCGGTGCCCACCGATCGCAGGCAGCGGGCCCGATTCCCACGCACTCTTTGTCCCTCCGCCGCCCCGCTGTATCACTTTCGCGGGGCGGCTGAGGGGCATCCCGGCCCGCGCATGCGCGGGTTTCGCGCAAACGCGTGATGACGTCATCCGCGCATGCGCGGGTTGGAGTCTTCCAATCCGCGCATGCGCGGCTGACGTCATATGACGCGTCAGCCGGCGCTAACTCTGGCAAGCGGGCTTAACGAAATTCGTTAGGCCCGCGATGCCGGAGTTTACGGCGTCGGCATGCTAGCCCCGACCGGGGACCAGAATCGGTTCCCGGTCGGGAAGGGGGGGGGGGGGGCTGGCGTCAAA
The DNA here is from genome assembly GCF_902713615.1 of Scyliorhinus canicula. Lineage (NCBI taxonomy): Eukaryota > Metazoa > Chordata > Chondrichthyes > Carcharhiniformes > Scyliorhinidae > Scyliorhinus > Scyliorhinus canicula. The sequence goes on along the minus strand of NC_052148.1, from coordinate 20,774,482 downwards.
CCCACCCGGATTTGACGCCAGCCTTACGATTTCTCCCCATATGGGAGAATCGCGCCCTTTATTTCTCCTTAAGAGGCCCTACCCTCTTCCTAGTCACTCTTTTGCCCTTTATTTATCTGTAAAAGCTCTTTGGATTCTCCTTTGCCTTATCTGCCAAGACAATCTCATGTCCCCTTTTTTCCATCCTGATTTCTCTTAGCAAACCTCTCTCCTGGTCTCCTCCAACGTCACTCCACTGTCTACACAGCCCAAGTCAGGAGTGCAATAGAATACTCTCCACTTGCCTGGATGGGTGAAGTTTCAAAAGCACATAATGGGGGCAGATTTTTGGGGTTAGGGGTAGTGGAAGCTTGAACAACTGCAAAAAGGGATAAGGTGAACAGGAAAGTTAAATAGAAATTGAAAATATTGTCAAATAGCGAGAAGTGGTTAGAGTTGTAGACGTGTAAAGCCACAAAGCACGAAGAAAATATTGAGAGTTTGAAGTAAAATTGTATTGGGAGGATATGATGTGCTAACAATAGCAGACATGTGGAAATGGAAATAGTCAGACAGAAGATGGTCGGAATGAAGTCTAGATATATACTCACAAGGAGCAAAGATGATGCAGAGATTCTACTTTATTATGTAAATAAAGACATTAAAATTAAAGGCAGGCATTAAAAATAATAATTATCATCTTTATTATTGTCAAAAGTAGGCTTACATTAACACTGCAATGAAGTTACTGGGAAATCCCCTAGTCGCCATACTACAGCGCCCTGTTCGGGTACACAGAGGGAAATTTACTTTATGCTATTACCATAGGATCCCCACAGTGCAGAAGAGGCTATTTAGCCCATCGGGTCTGCATCGGTTTTCTGAAAGAGACCCAACCTAGATCTACAGCCCGCACTATACCCGTAACCCCAGTTAACTTGCACATCTTTGGAAACTAAGGGCAATTTAGCGTGGCCAATACACATAATCTGCACATCTTTGAACTGTGGGAGGAAACCGGAGCACCTGGAGGAAATCCATGCAGCCAGGGGGAGAACGTGCAAACTCCACACGTCACCCAAGGTTTGAATTCAACCTGGGTACCTGGCGCAGTGCTAACCACTGTGCCACCATGCTACCAAGAAACCACTTGAGTGGCATTCCTCTTCAACAAGTTCCACGACTAAACATAAAGAACTACTGGCAGAGAAGATAAAGGGAGAAAAATAGATTCCTTTATTGACAAGCAAAATATAGAATTATAGTTAAAGAAAAGTAGGGCCAATGCGAGATGGGAAAAGAAAAGTAGGGCCAATGCGAGATGGGAAAAGAAAATCTGCTTACGGAACTTGAAGGAATGACAGAGAAGCTAAGTGGGTACTGTACCTTGTTTATTACAGAGCATGGCAACAAAAACCACAGACGGGGTGGAGATATTAAATAGGATGACTGCCGAAAAGGAAATAGCACTGACAAGAAAAAGTGAAAAATGCAGAAAAGCCAATGGGCCTTGATGGTATCATTCCCAGAATACGGTCAATAAGGGAACAATCAAAGCAATGAAACACAATATTGCCGACAGCATTAGACATGGAGGTTATGACAAGAGGGCCAGAGAGCTGCCAATGAAACACTCAAATTCAAAAACAGAGAAATGATAAAGAAGCATCAGTAATGGGGAAGCTTCTAAATGCCATGACCCGAAGTAAAATTAATACTCATCAAGAAAATGTAGGCTAATTAAATGATTGTCGTCATGAATTTACATAAGGCATTTCCTGAAAACTGAAAGTTCTTAATCATTTAGCATCTTGATAAGTACAGCGAATGTTATATTAATGTTTAAAATGTGCTCGACGAGGTGTTATCCAAACGTCACAACGTTTAACTACGAAACACATGATCACATAGTAGGCTCAATCGACTATTGCCACTGAGAGTCTTGTGTCTTCCTGCACTCGTGGTGGAAGTTCTGTGTCCCGCGGTCCCTCCTAAAGATGTGGCAGGCAGCCTCAGATAGTCCAGTTGGAACATTTGCTGTTCAACCAGGAACTGAAGCATAAACACACTTGGCATCTATTACTTGGGCGGCACAGCAGGACAGTTGCTTCACAGCTCCAGGGTCGCAGGTTCGATTTCCGGCTTGGGTTAACGTGTGTGCTGAGTCTGCACGTTCTCCCCGTGTCCGTGTGGTTTTCCTCCGGGTGCTCCGGTTTCCTCCCACAATCCAAAGATGTGCAGGTTAGATGGATTGGCCATGCTAAATTGCCCTTCCAGTCCAAAAAGGTTAGGTGGGGTTACTGGGATAGTGTGGAGGTGTGGGCTTGGGCCGGGTGCTCTTTCCAAGGGCCGGTGCAGACTCGATGGCCGAATGGCCTCCTTCTGCACTGTTATGTTGCATTCACAGTCTGCATTGAGACAGTAAGAAGTCTTACAACACCAGGTTAAAGTCCAACAGGTTTGATTCAAACACGAGCTTTCGGAGCGTGGCTCCTTCCTCAGGTGAATGGCGAGGTATGTTCCAGAAACATTTATATAGACAAAGTCAGAGATGCTGGACAATGCTTGGAATGCAGGCATTTGCAGGTAATCAAATCATTACAGATGCAGGGAGAGGGATAATCACAGGTTGAAGAGGTGTGAATTATCTCAGCCGAACAGTTGGTAGGATTTTGCAAGTCCAGGCCAGATGGAGGGGGGTGGATGTAATGCGACATGAATCCAAGATCCCTGTTGAGGCCGCACTCATGCGTGCGGAACTTAGTGCGGCCCTCAACAGGGATCTTGGATTCATGTCGCATACATCACCCCCCACATCAGGCCTGGACTTGCAAAATCCTACCAACTGTTCGGGCTTGAGACAATTCACACCTCTTCAACCTGTGATTATCCCTCTCCCTGGATCTGTAATGATTTGATTACCTGCAAATGCCTGCATTCCAAGCATTAGAACATAGAACAGTACAGCACAGAACAGGCCCTTCGGCCCTCGATGTTGTGCCGAACAATGATCACCCTCCTTTAAACCACGTAACCCGTATACCCGTAACCCAACAATCCCCCCATTAACCTTACACTACGGGCAATTTAGCATGGCCAATCCACCCTAACCCGCTGTCCAGCATCTCTGACTTTGTCACTGTCCATGTGGAGTTTGCACATTCTCCCCGTGTCGCATGGGTTTCGCCCCCACAACCTAAAGATGTGCAAGATAGGCGGATTGAATACACTAAATTGACCCATAATTGGAAAAAAAATTAATTGGGTACATTAAATTTATAAAGAAAAAGAAAAAACGAAGGGTCAGAAACTCTTGAAGTACTTTTGATTGCTTATGCTGCTGCTGTGACTAGTTCTAGCCTTCTTTCACGGTCCAAGAAGATTTATTTTGAGGGAAACTAGGGTAAACCCAGAGACAAGGCTCTTAACATCCGTGGTGTTCCTAGGATGTGAGTGTAGCAAAATGGTGAATTCCCACAGGAGAAACGTTTCCTGAGAAAATTGTGAAAATGATTAATTCTGGTAAAACTATTGGCACTTTTCTATTTCACAATTAACATCTTTGTAATCTAAAGAGGAAATACAAGTGAAGTTTGGATTGTCAACAAATCATCACTTCCCCAGAAGTCACCTCAACTAACCATTCTGCCACATCCGACCATCTCACGCTTGTTCACGGGGAATCATGAATTAAAGATCGCGTCCCCAGATGTCTCTGGTAAACGAAGCAGAAGTGTTTGAGAGAAAAAGCACTGAGCCACAATTTGCAATCGCCACCACGCCCGTTCCTCTCTAGGCGGACAGTACACAAACCAGGTACTGCATTATCTTTGACAAAATTGCAGCGTTACCCGAACAGGGCCGACTCTTCTCGATGCCTGACCGCTCAGCAGAAAGCTGGAGCATGTGGCTGGGGGTTCACGCTGGAGTCTGGTCCTGAGGACCTGACATCAGTCTTGCAAGAAGTTCAATAACCTCAAGTGGATGGCCAAGGTGAGTGAATGCATTTGCAAAGAAATCTCCCACCCATTGAACCATATGAACTAGGTAGCAGGACTAGACCACTTGGCACCCTCGAGCCTGCTCCGCCATTCAATAAAATCAGGGGTGATCTGATTGTAACTTCTACCCCACATTTCCTGCCTACCTCTGCCACCCCCTCTACCCCTGCCACCCCAGGGCAGCATTGTGGCACAGTGGGTTAGCCCTGCTGCCTTACGGCGCCGAGGTCCCAGGTTCGATCCCGGCTCTGGGTCACTGTCCGTGTTTGCACATTCCCTCCTTGTTTGCGTGGGTTTTACCGGGGCTGTTTAGCACACTGGGCTAAATCGCTGGCTTTTAAAGCAGACCAAGGCAGGCCAGCAGCGCGGGTTCAATTCCAAGTACCAGCCTCCCCGAACAGGTGCCGGAATGTGGCGACTAGGGGCTTTTCACAGTAACTTCATTTGAAGCCTACTTGTGACAATAAGCTATTTTCATTTTCATTGATGACAAGAATCTGCCTTAAAAATATTTAAAGATTCTGCATGCACTGTCTTTTGAGAAAGAGAGTTCCAGAGACTCAAGACCCTCAGAGAAATAAAGCTATCTCTGCCTTAAATGAGCAACCCTTTAGTTTTAAACAGTGATCCCTAGTTCCAAATTCTCCAACAAGACTAAAAATCCTCTCAACAGCCACTCACTATTCTCTCACGATGCTCATTATACCACAACCTCACCACTCACTCAGTAGTACCTCCTGGCAGGTTGGATCCACATCTAACACCCAGACACCCAACTCGCACTCACACACATTCAAATAAGGGCAGCCACACTCACCTGCATGCCTCCAGCTATTTAACGGTGGCAGGCACAATACCTACAGTGCAACACAATCACTAAAGTTCTTATCTCTCTCTTGCAGGGCAAGGTGTTCATTGTCACCAGGAGCAAAACATAAACAGTGGGAAATGAGGACCTCGGCACCTCCTGAACCTTCTCGAGTAGAAGGTTCTCTGCATCATGGGAGCATCTGCAACAACACATTCCATGGCATCCAACATCACTGAGAGAATGGTGGCATTATCCTGTCTTACACCCCTTCTCAATCCCAGCTCAGCCTTATTTCTCTGATCTGGCCAGACAAGCACGTTGATAGGTGGCCGCGGACCTCACCCAAGCTTCCTCTTTCTGATTTTCTGCTTTCAGGCACCTAAGAACTGCCACCTTCCCAGCCACAATGTCAGCATGAGGAAGAGAGACACGCACCATGACAGTAGAGTCAAGCATACAGTCGGGATCTGCACATAGTGAGTCACTAGTCACACATGAGCGGCAACCAAGCCAAGGGGGAAAGGATAGTTTGTTTGCTAGTTCAGAGAATGAGGTCACAACCAATCTCTGAAGCAGGGCACTCAGATGAGGTCTTTCATGGGGCAGTATACAGGAGAATGCAGTTGAGGATGCACATTGATGTTCATGGTGCATTAACAGATCTGCCAGAAAGCCTCCTGTCGCTGTCAAGGAGCATTGGGGAGCCAAGCTCCTCAATGGCACATGACATAACAGAGTTTGGAGCTTACCCTCTCCATCGCAACCAACTCCATAGTGGATCAAGCCATTAAACAGCATTGGGGGGCTGCTTTCTCAGAAATGCGAGGTGATGCATTTGTGTAGGAAGAACATGGAGAGACAAAGGTCAGAATTCTTCGGCCGTTGTGATTCCAGGATCCCGCCGGCAACGCACCGCTGCCTATGGGTTTCCCAGCGGCATGAGGTAACTTCAATGCAAAACCCCATTGACAAGCAGCTGGAGCAGGGAATCTTTCCGCCAGCGAAAGGCACACCTGCGAGAAACATGCAGGGGACCAGAGAATCCAGCCCAATATAAAATAAGGGGTGAAATGTTTAAGGGAATGAAGGGGCCTGGGTATACATGTGCATAAGTCTTTTAAGGTGGCAGGACAGTTGGGGAGAGCAGTTATTAAAACATATAGTATTCTGGGCTTTATTAATAGGAACATAGAGAACAAGTAATGGGGCTGGTTTAGCTCACCAGGCTAAATCGCTGGCTTTTAAGCAGACCAAGCAGGCCAGCAGCACGGTTCGATTCCCGTACCAGCTCCCCGGACAGGCGCCGGAATGTGGCGACTAGGGGCTTTTCACATTAACTTCATTGAAGCCTACTCGTGACAATAAGCGATTTTCCTTTCAAGTAGCAAAAACAGAAAATACTGGACAATCTCAACAGGTCTGACAGCATCTGTGGAGAGAGAAGGGAGCTAACGTTTCAACTCTGGCTGACTCTGACAAAGCAAAGAGGTTATGCTGAATGTATTCAAGACACTAGTTTAAATCTCATTATTGTGTCCATATCCGGGTGCAGGAAGGATGCAAATGCATTGGAGAGAGTGCAGAAGCAGTCCACAAGAATGGTTCCAGGAATGAGAAACTTCAGTTATGAGAATAGATTGGAGAGGTTGGGACTGTTCTCCTTGGAGAGGAGAGGGGATTTCATAGAGATGTTCAAAATCATGAGGGGGCCGGACAGCGTAGACAGGGAGAAACTGTCCCTGCTCGTAAAAGGTTCAAGAAAGAGATGGCACAGATTTAAAGTGATTTGCAAAAGAAACAAATGTGATGTGTGACAAAACTTTTTCACACAGCGAGTGGTTGGGGTCTGGAATGCTCAGTCTGGCAGTGTGGGGGAGGCAGGTTCAGTAGAGGCATTCAAGAGAGCATTAGATGATTATTTGAACAGAAACAATGTGCAGGTGTCCGGGGAAAAAGGTAGGAGAATGGCACCAAGTCCTTCTCCGCCAGAAAAGTACTGTAATTCTGATGCAGCACAGCTAGAAGACACCCAATATCTCAATATTGCAGTGGAAGCTCAGACTGAGGTCATGGTATCCATGCTGCCTACCCTGTCAACTCAAAGTGCTGTCAGCTTGACTGTGGCGCTCCGTGCTCGACCTGGTGTACAGGCTCTTGCAGCAGTCCAGGAAAGTCTGTCCTCCAACGGATTACTAAAACTGCTAGATGCTGCCCCATGGGAGCTGCAGAGACAGCACTGAGCCCAAGCATGCTCTTTTCTCCCAGATGGCAGAGGTCATGCTGCTCCCACTTCTCCTCCACCAGTGCTTCTGTCAATGTCTGTCGGGCAGCCATGCAGCTCAGGCTGCTGCCACCAGTGCAGTTCAAAGCTGACTATTCAAAAGCCCAGCGCTGCTCCAGGTCACCCTGTGAGGCCATGTACAGTCTCTGCCAGTGAAGTCAGCAGCCTTCCAAAGGCTATGCTGCATCCACTGGGGTAGTAAAGCATAGGATCACAATAACAGGCAAGGACACCCACAAGACAAAGTGAATCATTCATTAATGCTTGCATCAATAGATGTGTCCTTTGAGAAACATGATATACCAAGGTTTTTGTTAATGTTTTTTCTTGTAGGATACTTGCTAAGAGCATGATGTCACAGGTGGCCAGGGAAAGGATTGCACCACTTAAGGACAGTGGGGGGAATCTATATGTTGAGCCAGAGGAAATGGGCGAGGTACTAAATGAGTACTTTGCATCAGTGTTCACCAAAGAAAAGGACTTTGTGGAAGGGTGTGTGGACAGTCCGGGTCATGTTGACATTGAAAAGGAGGTGGCATTGGGTCTTTTAAAAGATATTAAGGTAGATAAGTCTCCTGTACCAGATGGGATTTACTCCAGAATACTGAGGGAAGCAAGGGAGGAAATTGCTGGGGCCTTGACTGACATCTTTATATCCTCATTGGCTACAGGTGAGATCCCAGAGGACTGGAGAACAGCTAATGTGGTACCGCTGTTTAAGAAAGGTAGCAGGGATAATCCTGGAAACTATAGGCTGGTAAGTCTCCTCAAAAAATTCACATCGGTAGTAGGTAAATTATTGGAGAGAATTCTCAGGGACAAGATTTATACCTATTGGAAACAAATGGACTCATTAGCATTTAAAAGACAGCATGGTTTTGTGAAGGGGAGGTTGTGCTCGGCTAACTTGATCGACTTTTTTGAATAGGTGACAGTGATGATTGATGAGGGAAGGGCAGGGATGTTGTTTGGAAGGACTTCAGTAAAGCCTTTGACAGGGTGTGTCATGGCAGACTGGTACAAAGATGAAGTCACACGGGATCAGAGGTGAAGTGGTAAGATGGATACAGAATTGGCTCGGTCACAGATGGCAAAGGGTAGCAGTAGAGGGTGTTTTTCTAAATGCAGGATTGTGATTCGTGGTGTTACACAAGGATCTGAGCTGGGCCTCTGTTGTGTGTAGTATACATAAACGATTGGAGGAAAATGTAGCTGGTCTGATTAGTAAGTTTGCGGATGACACCAAGGTTGGTGGAGTGGCAGACAGTGTTAAGGATTGTCAGACGATACAGCAGGACATACGTAGGTTGGAGACTTGGGTAGATAAATAGCAGATGGAGTTTAATCCGGACAAATGCGAAGTAATGCATTTTGGTATGTCTCACGGAGGGAAAATATACCGTAAATGGCAAAACTCTCCGGAATATAGAAAGTCAGAGACATCTGGGTGTGCAGGTTCACAGATCTTTGAAAGTGGCAATACAAGTGGACAAGGTAGTCAATAAGCATACGGAATACTTGCCTTCATTGGATGGGGCATTGAGTATACAAACTGGCAAGTCATGCTACAGTTGTATAGAACCTTGGTAAGGCCGCACCTTGGAATATTGCGCATATTCTGGTCGCCACACTACCAGAAGTATGTGGAGGCTTTGGAGAAGGTGCAAAGGAGGTTTGCCTGGTCTGGAGGGTGTTAGCTATGCGGAGTGGCTGAATAGACTCTGACTGTTTTCATTAGAAGACGGAGGTTGAGAGGTGACCTGATAGATGTCTGTAAGATTCTGAAGGGCATGGATAGAGTGGATGGGCAGGTGCTCTTTCCCAGGGTGGAGGAGTCAGTCACCAGGGGGCATAGGTTAAGATCCGTGAGGCAAAGTTTAGAGATGTGCGAGGCAGGCTTTTTACGCAGAGGGTGGCGAGTGCCTTGAACGCGTTGCCAGGGGAGGTTGTGGAAGTGGATACATTAACGGTGTTCAAATAGGCATCTTGACAAATACATGGATAGGAGAGGGATACGGCACAAAGAAATGCTGGCAGTTTTTGCCAAGGTCTGGTATCATGACCGGTACAAGCTTGGAGGGCGAAGGGCCTGTTCTGTGCTGCATCGTTCCTTTGACAGGAAGGTACTCATATAGTTGCCACAGAGGCAGGACAGACAGTAACCTCATCATGGTTGGAGCCTTCATGTGGCCAGGACACCAAATTCTCTGGGTTTGCTGTGAGGATGTAGCTACCCTTACTGCTAAATCCAGGCAGCTCACCAAAGTACCTTCCAAAACAATCCACAGCAGTCAGATTCATGTATGACACAGGGCGGCCATTTGATGTCTCCATGGACACCCCCCCCCCCCCCCCCCCCCCTCCCCCCCCCCCCCCCCCCCCCCCCCCCCCCCCCCCCCCCCCCCCCCCCCCCCCCCCCCCCCACCCCCAACCACCACAAACCCACTGGCTGATATGTTCTCACATGAATAACTTTCATCAATCCCTCACTCATCAAATAACAGGCAAGTTTACTATGTGTCCACACATGCATTCAAGCTATGCCTGCCTTTTGGTTGATACACTCATGCTTTTGCCCTGCTCTGGCTCACTCCAAAATCCTATGTCCTGCACTCGCCATAGACCATGAAACGTTCATTAATTCCGTTTCCAATTTCCACCAATCTTTGCAGCATGTATGCCTTTCCTTTCCGTTTGATGCCATCGTCAACTTTCTTGGTTAGCCACTGATGGTGCATCCTTCTCAAGAGTTGTTCGTTCTCAATGGGAATGCATCATTATTGTGGGTTATGAATTATGCACTTAAATGTCAACTACTATTTATCTGCCATCTTACTTTTTAGACTTCTTAGCCTATTTTTCCAGTCCCCTATAGCCAACTGTAACCACCTTAAGACACTAGTTTCAGGCCCACATTTCTCACCTCAAACTGAATATGAAATTCCATTATATTATGACCACTCTTCCCAAGTAGATCCTTTACTATGAGTTAGTTAATTAATGGTGCCTCATTACACATTACCATGTCTAAAATAGTCTGCGCCCTGGTTAGTTTCAAAATCAATTGTTCAAAGAAATCTTTCGAACATTCTGTAATTTATCCTCAAGGCTTCCAGTCAATCATTCAAATTGGCCAAAATAACTGCCTTTCTTACATGCTCCCATGATTTATTGATCTATACTCTGTCCTACAGTGTAACCTCTGCTGGAGGCCTTTAAACTACTCCGCCAGTAACATATATTCCTTGCTATTACTTGTCTCCTCGCAAATTTGATTCTACATTGCGATCTTCTGAATTAAGATCTTTCTCATTAGTATAGGCTCAGGCAGTAGGACTAATGATTCAGAGGATGAAGCAAATCCTTTAGGGATGTGAGCTTACATGCCACCATGGCAGCTGGTGGATCTGAATTCAATGAATAAATTAGGAATTGAAAGCTAGTCTTGTTGTAAAAACCCATCTGATTCACTAGTGTTCTTTAGAGGTGAAATATACTATCCTGATCTGGCCTACATGTGAATCTAGACCAACAGCAATGTGTTGGGACTATTAACTGCCCACCAAAATGGCCCAGCAGACAATTAAATTAGGGATAGTCGACAAATGCTGACCTCGTTAGTGTTGCCCACATCCCATGAAATAAAGAAAAATGCAAGTAATGCACACATTTCTGCTGTGCTACCTCCTGGATTCCCACACTTGACTTATGCATAGTCACTCACTTGCCTGTTGACCAAATTAATACCTCTAGACTTCAGTTCTCATGGCTCAGTGCCGAGCTCCCTCCCTCGGACTGCTCCTTGCTACATATGAGACACAAACTCCACTTCTTCCCACACCAAATTGCTGAGTTCAGTACTCCATGCAAATTACTGTAATAGCAAAAAGCTCTTGTTGGTATTCCAAAGACCCGAGGCAGATTCTGCTGGCTAGACCACCAGTTCCAAACTCAGGATCAAACAATGTGTCTGTATATGAGGAGTTCTAAAGTACTACCAGTGTACCGAGCCACAATAAATCTTGACAATTGAAATATACCTTTCTGGCTACTTTGCGACTACCCTGTAGGTTTTGCTGCTGTGTTTGTTCACTGAGCGTTTGGTGCAATTTCATCAGGTCTCACCTCCACCACTCCTCCACCCCACTTTAGGTACCTTACCTGTTCCAATTTTGAAGGAGATAAACAAACAGGCAAAGACGCATAGTCAAACAAGATTTCATCTGGACATATGCAATAATGCCAATTTTTAAAAAGGGCATTCATTTATTGCATAAGGGCGCTGATTGGTTGGCAAGTCAGCACTAGTTGAAGTGTTGCCATGGGGAATGTACCTAGGAGCTTTTGTTCATAATGTCTTTGTTTAATTCAAAAAGGGCATGATGCCTGGACATATTTTTTTAAGGAGGTATATGGCATGCTTGCCTTCCTCAGCTGGGGCATTGAGTTTAAAAATTGGCAAGTCATGTTACAGCTTTATAGAACCTTAATTAGGCCACACGTGGAATCTAGTGTTCCAATCTGGTTGCACACTACCAGAAGGATGTGGAGGCTTTGAGACGGAGACAGAAAAGATTTGCCAGGATGTTGCCTGGTATGGAGGGCAATAGCTATGAGGAGAGGTTGGAGAAACTTGGTTTGTTCTCACTGGAACAACAGAGGTGGAGGGGCAACCTGATAGAGGTCTGTCTACATGATAATAAGGGGCACGGACAGAGTGGATAGTCAGACGCTTTCTCCAGGGTGGAAGAGTCAATTACTAGGGGGCCATAGTTTTAAGGTGCAAGGGGCAGGAGTTTCAAGGTTTTTTTTTTACACAGAGAGAAACTGGAAACTCGCTGCCGAGAGGAAAGATAGTGGAAGCAGATTTGGATTTGCTTATTGTCGCGTATACCAAGGTACGGTGTGAAAGTATTTTCAGTAAGCAGCACAACAGATCATTAAGTACATGAAAAGAAAAGGAAATAAATGAAAATATATAATACACAATGTAACTACATAACACCGGCATCGGGTGAAGCATACAAGGTGTAGTGTTAATGAGTTCAGTCCATAAGGGGACGTTTAGGAATCTGGTAACAGCGATACGATAGTGACTTTTAAGAGGCGTCTTGACAAATACATGAATAGGATGGGAACAGAGGGTCCCCGGAAGGGTAGAAAGTTTTAGTTCAGATGGGCAGCATGGGTCGGTGTAGGCTTGGAGGGCCAAAGGGCCTGTTCCTGTGCTGTCATTTTCTTTGTTCTTCATATTCCTTTTGCCTGCAGAGGACTGGCCCCTCTGTATGAATACATGAAACTTCTAGCAAGCTTATGTGAGTTACATTACGAGGCCACCTGATAACATTAAATTGGCTGTTAGTGCAAATCTTAGCACGCTTGCGATTCTGCCATTAAATTACTTTTAATGGTGGGATCACAAGATGATGACGGCGAGGAATTAAATAGTGATGGCGGGGGAGATGGCTGGATCCTCTCATGCCTGAGAGCATCATTAACTGACAAAGAAATGTAGAAAGATTTAAGTCACCGGAGGTAGCCATTCAGTCCCTCATTTCTGTGTTTGTTGAAGTTATTTTTGCAGGAGACAATGGGCTGGATTCTCCGCTGCTCGTCACCAGGTAGCAGAGTTTCCAATGTGACGGAGATTCCAACTCCGGCCAAAAAGCGGGACTGGGCCGATGTTCCGGTCCCCCCAATGACGGCGGCAATGAGGTTTGCACCCCGCACCAGCAGAATGCAAATGGATCAGGAAGCCAGGCCCGGCAACGTGGTCGCTGTCCTGTTGTCCCTGTGGAATTGGGGTGCTCTCTCCTCAGGGTGTCCTTAGGGGGAGCGTGATGTGGCTAGGTCTTGTACCCAAGTGAGTAATGACATTGGGACAGACTCCTGAGCGTGGTTCCCAAGAGTTATCCTTTTTTTCCCCCCTGGAGGGGTGTGAGGCTACCTTGTGGTTCAGTTGGCAGGCTCTTGTCCATTTTGGAATGCCTTGGGCAGCAGCTTGGGTAGGTCTGTTACCCAAAAGGATTAGTTCTGATCGTCCTTGCTCTTTCTCTTTATCCTTTTTCTTCCTTCTGAGGTGTGGCTTCCATTATGTCCCACGTTTTGTACTTGGTTTCCTCCTGAGCTACTTGTGATGCTGAAATGGCGGGTCTCGATGCTATGGTTAAATGAGCATGCCCATTTGATATGTGGTCTTATGGTAGCCCTACCCCTTTTTTCTGAGTGGTCCTGGTCGTCAGGATGGGTTCCTTGGTGTGGGTGAAGGGGGCGGGGATATGGGCATGGCTTTCCCTCCCAGGATGCCCTCCCCCCGCCTTTCAGGGCACGCCCCACAGTACCCTTCTCTCAGAAATGGGGTTCATCCTTTTCGGCTGGGATCTAATATCCTTCTTAACCTCAGGCTTCAAGGCTATTTTGGTGTCCCCCAAGGTGTGTCATTGCCTGATGGTCCAGTGGCCTGTTATTCCCATGGATGGGGTTTTGTAGCTCAGGTGTTTTCTCCTGGTTCTTAATTTTCTTTCATGTGGAGATGCCAGCGTTGGACTGGGATGGGCATACTAAAGTCTTAAAACACCAGGTTAAAGTCCAACAGGTTTGTTTCGAATCACTAGCTTCGGAGTGCAGCTCAGGAAGGAGCTGTGCTCTGAAAGATAGTGATTTGAAACAAACCTGTTTAATTTTCTTGAGGCGATCCTGGGTTTGAGATTTCCTTGGACTTGTGGTACCCAGTCCTCTCCTTGTAGTCTTGTAGTTAGATGATGGTTGTCTGCTCTGTCCTGGAAGGGAGTTGAGTGCGTTGTAGGTGCCAGTGGCTCTCGGGACTTTTTTTCTCCTCTTTTTTTTAAGCTATGGGTATGATGTAAACTGTTGTTGACTAAACTCTGCTTTGGTGCAGAGCGGTCTCGTATCTATGGAAGGAACATATTGGGGATTTTGTCCCCGACTCATCTGGTCTTGTTACTGAGTTTGCAACTACTTCTGTTATGTGCTGTACCTGTTTTGCACTGATATCTAGGGCTTTTTTCCTTTTGTTTTGATGCGATAATTGTAAAAATTGGAGAGCTTCAAAAATACATTTTTAAAAAGCCTTTTAACACATGTACAGTACATAAAATGCCCTACTCCCATTGACCATTGTTACCTTCTCAAAATATTTAATCATAACCTTCTCATAACAAATCCATACCCCTCTCAGTGACAATATACAACGTATCTCAGAATTTTTTCCAATAATTTGCCCACCACTGAAGTTAAGCTGACAGCATTGTAATTACTCAGGCTATCCCTTCCTCCCTTTTTAAATAATGGTACAAAGTTAGCAATCCTCCAACACCACACCTGTAGTCAGAGAGGATTGGAAAGTAATTGTTGGAGCCTCTACTATTTCTCCCTTGCTTTCCTTCGCAACCATGGATACTTCTCACGCAGGGCTGAGAATTATTCACTTAAAGGATGGTAAACACTTTCACAATTTCTCTCACTAGGTTCCTCCCATCCAAAATTTCACACTCCGCCTGATCTACAATGCCTGCTTTTGTCCCCTCTTTTTTGAGAAACAAGATGCAAAATATTCATTAAGAACCATGCCCACGTCTTGTACCTCCACACCAAGTATATGGTTGGTCTTAAATATCAGCCCTGTTCTTACTTCTCAAACATTCTCAGGCCTGCTCTTTGCATTCCGAATTTCCTTTTTTAGTTTCACTCCTGCACTGCTCTATTCTTCTCAGTATGAGCTCTTGGTATTTGACAAGACTTTAGTTTGCCTACCCTAGTCTACATGGGCTCTTCAACATCCAGCAGGGTACAGATTTGTGAGTCCTACACTTTTAATTTATGGTAACATATTTATTCTGAATGCCTCTCATTATTGACAGTTGAGGCTTAAATGTTGTCAGGACCTCATTAGCTCAGATGTGGCTATTATACAATAACTGGTATAAATTGTCATAGGCTGCTTGATGATTGAAAGAGCTGCAAATTAAGCGTTACTTTGTGCCATAGTCAATGAATCATGGCTGAAGTGAAGATAATTCCTTACAGCAATGTGTTGCGAGCAATGATGATTGGGGCTTTAAGAACAACCACAATCTTCTTTAAAAAAAAAAAATTTAGAATGCCCAATTTTTTTTTCCAATTAAGGCGCAATTTAGAGTGGCCAACCCACCTACCCTGTACATCTTTTTGGGTTGCGGGGGTGAGACCCACACAGACATGGGAGAATGTGCAAACTCTACACGGACAGTGACCCAGGGCCGGAAACCCACAATCCTCATCTGTATCAGGAATAAGAACAGCTGCTGGAGAACATACCCCTTCGCCAACTTTCAGACAGTGAATGCCCACATCTAATTACAAGCTGACAGCACTTTTACAGCCATGGGTATGTTGTCAAACAAATTGGTCAGTGTGAATCTGCATTGATAGATAGGGAGCATGGGATCAATTGATGTGAGTGGGCGATGCTATTGAGTCAAAGTATCAGAGACAGACCCAAGTTTGTAATAATGATTTTACAGTATAATATGCACTCTGTAAACAAAAATACAATAAAACAAGATAATTTTTTGTTTTACGCTGCAGTCATTAAAATTGACATTGGTGACACCAGGAAATGTTCTTAATATTTTAAATATTGTGTAACATTCAGGAAAGTACAATCATTTCATAGTAGGCTAAATTTTACAGCAATTTTTTTTCCTCAGTACAAAGGAAGTTTCTAAAATTTGTGCTTACAAGACCAGTATTTGAGATAATTGGGAGGAAAATGAATCAGAAATAAATATAGCAGCAACACCTATGTTTTCTATTTGCTCTGAAATCAATAGTAGCACAATATCTTGCCATCATCTGTGCAATTGGCACTTGTATCGAAAATAAATTACATAGGGAAAGGTCAAAGCCCCCAAACCTTAAATTATATGCAGAGAGCCAATGTAATAACTGCTAACTTTTCAAATAACTTATAAAGCATTCATTGGGAGAAGGAATTGAAGCTTTACACAAGCTCCAGGCCACTTTTGACTTGTACAGCTTTTTTAAAAATACACATGGATCTTACTGACTACAACTATTGTGATTTGCAATTAAACACTTTAATAATAAACATGTATTGTTACATGGAGGATTGCAGCCTTACAGGATACAATCCCAATTCATTTGCTACTTCCCTGTAAATCGTTACTTTCCTCCAAGGCAATAACTCCAGGAAGATTCATCAAACAATCCTCAGACATTTAAAGCATCCCTTAATTTAGGGGAATAGATTCATAGCATTTGGAAGCACAGTACCTGACATTTCTGAGACACAAGGCTCAATATAAATGTACCTATAATTTATTGCTGCAGCTGTCAAATAGCTATAGAATCATCTGAAATAAATTCCTGGTAAAGAGAGCTACTACATCTACATTACGTGCAGAAGACATTAAAAGATTTATTTTCTTGACCGGGAAATGTGCAAGTTTTTCCCTACCAGAGGATAAAAACAGTGCATTTGCCTTAATGGTAAAGTGGAAACCCAGCTTTGAAATACACCCTTAACAGTTCCCTTACCCAAGTTACTTTTTACAAGAAATTCTGATCATCAGGGGGAAGAAAAGCTACCTGAATTGGCACTTGGCGATTTGCAACAGCACTTTATTGTCTGGATTTCAGGCTCCTTGAGTCCTCTGATTTACAGACACTGATTTACGGCTGGCCAGAGGAGTTTTGCCACTGCCACAAGCCTTGACACGTTTAAAGCAGCAATATCATTGCAAACTTGCTAACGTCACTAATTCCAGCAAAAATATGATGTCCGTGCGTCTGGCAAGTTTACAGTGGGGCTTGTTAATTGAGGCTCCACCCCATTAACAAAACCAGTTTTAAAGTAGCCCAAGAGACCATCCATCCTGTAAATTAGTTGAAGACCTCTCACTTTCCCTTCAGGAGATGAATGATTATGAACCTGTACAAAAAACACACCAAAACGAAAAACACCAATGATGCTTCCAAATCCAATTGGAACATCCCCAAGTCTAAAACTTCAAAACATGTCTTCTGAGCTACTAATCGTACCGAATATAAATGCGAGTAGAGTAATTCAACTTTAAGATGCTAATAATCCCTGCCTAGTGGACGAGGTAAACCAGTTAAAACTCACAATAGCGACCTTTTTAAAAACATAAAATTAAACAAATCACAAATATTCAAGCTTGCCATGATAAAACTCTGGATCTTGTAATCACTACCAAGTTTTGAAGATGCCACTTTCTAAGAGTAATTGTTGCTGTCCTTGCTTGATTTACTCCTTTCTCTTGCGAGGTTGCTATCCTCTACTTGGGTCAGATTGCACGTGTGACGGCCTTCCAATTTCCCAGCAAAGCAGCCCATTCCGACCCGAGCCTGGGCTGCATTTGTTTATGCACCATGCAATGAGCTCAGCCCTGTCCTGTTCCATCCAATATCTACTGTATTGACATAGATCGCTGAAAAGTGACAAGGGGTAGGAATTCCAGTTATATTTTTTCATCCTCCTTAATCTTGAGCACTCAAGCCAAAAATTGGCATGCTGCCTGAGAGCAGCTAACTCAACAGTCCACCAAACTCAAACACAGCACTTTTTAATCTGCATGGCAACTGGGCGGTGTGTTTACCCGCTAAGACAAAGCGAGTTGGTCTAATTTACAATGAATAATTTACTCATCCCAAACTGTTTTTTGTAGTAGTGCCATCTTGCACACCTGAAGGTAATGGTGCCTCAGGTTCATTCAAAAGTCCCATTTCAGCTGTAAAAGAGAAAACACTAGAGTCCTAAAGTACAGAGATACACACTAAAAAGGAAGGAGGAAAAAAATAACTCACATTTGTGATTTAGTGTTATAGTCTAAAAGCTGGAAACAAACATAACACAAAACAAGCTCTGCTGTTAGCTACCACTGACTGGATTCCAGGATTCCCAATTTTGTTTTTTTCAAAAATTCCATTTGAAGTTTTCGGCTAGGAGAAATCATACAAAATATTAATAGTTTAATCCTACAATTAACAGGGCACTGTAATGTTCTCCAATTAACAATTGTAAAAAACACACTGGAAAGGCAAAGGATGCTGAGAAACAGCAACTATCAGTCACTTTCTCAGAATGCAACCCCAGAAAACTGCATAGATATGGCGAGTTAGCATGGGCAGAGTAACCAATACATAAATGTCCCTCATGAGCAAAGATGCCTGCAATGACATGCACATCTGTATTTCGACAGCCCCCCCGCCCTCTCCCTCCCCCCCCCCCCGCCCTCTCCCTCCCCCCCCCCGCCCTCTCCCTCCCCCCCCCCCACGCCCCCTCTCCCTCCCCCCCCCCCCGCCTCCCTCCCCCCCCCGCCTCTCCCTCCCCCCTCCCCCCCCCCCCCCCCCCCCCCCCCCCCGCCCTCTCCCTCCCCCCCCCCCCCCCTCTCCCTCCCCCCCCCCCCCCCCCCGAGAGTGGAGTCTGGATCCTATTAGCTGGGATGTGAAATGTTCACATTGTTCGAAAGCTGAGCTTTATCCAGACATTGCACTTGCAATGATTTTCAGAAGCTAGAGAATTAAGGCCCTGAAAGCAGACACAAATTATCACTTGGCTTTGTTTGCCCTACAACTGGTCCCAGCTTGCTCAGCATTCCAGTCAGCTTAGTGTTCTACAAGTGCAAGATATCCACATTAAACAAAACTGTTGTGTGCGCACCCGTGACTGTGAAAATGAGGACAATTATTAACTTTATAAAATTAAGGGAGAAAATTATAGTCCAGACATATAATTCCTAGTAACTATATTATCAATGTAGTGCCTAAACCTTTAAAAACACAAACATTGTATTTTAAAATATAAATACTATTGTATTGCCATGTTACTTTTGTCCAACCTTTACTCGCCTCTTGTGCAATGTGCAAGGGTCAACCTTTTTGATTTGAGTTTCCAAATATGCACAAGCATCCAGACACACACGTGCAAACATACGGGTGCCCACCCGCTCACACCCCCAGCGACAGACAGAAAATGTGTTCTCAAATCCTTTTGTGGTAGAAATGAGGCTTGATGGTTAGTTACACTATTCAACCCTCAACTAGCACAATGAGGGCTAAACCACCAAAAGATGGTGATGTGGAGTGTTATAGCAAAGAAAAAAGCCATTCAGTAATTCAAACTGGTGGTGTTTTTCACATGATCAACCATCTAATCTGATCATTGCTCAATCCCCCATATCCTTTTCAAGTAACAATCGGACATCATTTTCAGAGAATTGCCGGAGAGGTGTGAAGATTTTGAAATCCCATTTTTTCAGGCCATTTTTATTCTATAAAATTTATTTTATCTTTTTGCACTCATGGTGAGAAATGCTAATTTGGGGAAATGGAGCACTATCCCATTGCAAGCACGATACACTTGAGCAGAAGTAAGTACAGCACTGAGAGCCACAGGGTAAAGTTGCCTCAATGCGGATCCAAATATTTGTCTAAGTGCCAATATCAGCATGGTAACTGCTGCTATATCCGTACAGCATTTAACTATTTCTACAGCAGCCATTCCTGGAGTGACATAACTACATAATTATAGGGAATTCTGTGCGCACACTGAAAATGGGTTCAGACTGCTCAACTCATTTCAACTTGCATGCATTACATGTAATACTTCCACAAGCATTCTGTGCTGAGTTCCAGTATGTGAAAGGACAGTATCCCAAACCCACTGCATTACCCTTCAGTTTCTACCTTTTAAGAGACCAGGGGCAAATACAGGGCAGTGTAGTCCTTGCCATTGAAAGTGACTCACTGACTGCTGACCAAAATATCTTCTGACTAGAATCAAAGAATTATACGGCCAAGAAGGTCATTCAGCCCATTGTCCCTGCTCCTTGCGAAAGCTACTCAAATAGTCTCACTCCTCTGCTCTTTCCCCAAATCTTTTCCTCTTCAAGTACACATCTAATTTCCTTTTGAAAGTTGCTGTTTTTTTCTATCCTTTCAGGCAGTGTTTTCCAAATCATAATTCCCCGAGGAAGAAATTCTCATTTTCTCCCGTTTCTTCTGGAAAGCGGTGATTCTATTCAAACCTTGGATCTGGTTCCGATGTTGTATACAAGTAGATTTAATGACCAGCTGTCGTTAGTCACTGGTCCCATTGCCCACCCGATTCTGTCTTTCCTCCCATTCACTGAAGTAGGCAGAGCTCCTCATTTTCAACCTCTTCTGTGTCTTCATCTTCCTTCAGAGTTTCCTCTGCCTCTTCGTCTTGCTGTGTTTCTGTAC
This sequence comes from Scyliorhinus canicula, assembly GCF_902713615.1. Lineage (NCBI taxonomy): Eukaryota > Metazoa > Chordata > Chondrichthyes > Carcharhiniformes > Scyliorhinidae > Scyliorhinus > Scyliorhinus canicula. The sequence continues at coordinate 20,754,144 of NC_052148.1, read as the reverse complement.
CAGTCAGCTTCTCACGAAGTTTCATGAGCAGGTCACGGCTTTCGCTGGGCGGTAAGTTGCTCAGGTAGTATTGCGGCGCAAACTCAATCAGCCTAGAAAAGAAGAAAACAAAGTAAATCCAGTCGGTGATGTCAGAATTCACAGCTTCAAATTAATTGTGGCTGACTCCTAACTGCCGTCTGAAGTAGCTTAGCAAGCTACTCATTTCAAGGGCAATTAGGGATGGATAACAAATGCTGGCCTTGCCAGCAGCACCCATATCTTCTGACTAGAATCAAATTGGCCCATAGCCCTCTCAACCTTTCCCATCCATGTATCTGTCCAAATGTCTTTTAAATGTTGTCAATATCCCTGCCTCAACCACTTCCTCCGGCAGCTCATTCCACATACGTACCACCCTCTCTGTAAAAAAAGCTGCTCCTCAGGTTCCCATTAATTCTTTCCTCTTAACTTAAGCCTATGACACTCCAACCCTGGGAAAAAGACTGACATTCACCCATTCCATGCCTCTCATGGTCTTACACACCTCTATAAGATCACCCCTCAATCTCCTACGCTCCAAAGAAAAAGTCCAAGCCTGTCCAATCTCTCCCTATAACTCAATCCCTTGAGTACTGGCAACATCCTTGTAAATCTCTTCTTCACTCTCGCCAGTTTAATAACATCTTTCCTGTAGCAAGACGACCAGAACTGAACACAATATTCCAGGTTCAGTCTCACCAACGTCGACAATAGCAACATAACTTCCCAACTTCTATACTCAATGCCCTGACTGATGGAAGGCCAGCATGACAAAAGCCTTCTTCACTGCCCTATCTACCTGTGACTCCACCTTTAGAGAGCCGGTGCACCTGAACTCCAAGGTCCCTCTGTTCCACGATACTCCCTAAGGTCCTACCATTCACCGAGAAAGTCCTACCTTGATTTGACTTCCCAAAATACAACACCTCACACTTATCTATATTGAACTCCATTTGCCATTTCTCGGCCCATTTCCTCAGTTGATCAAGATCCTGCTGCAATTTTGATAACCTTCCTCACTGTCCACAATACACCACCTATTTTGTCAGCTGCAAACTTACTGATCATGCCTTGTATACTCTCATCCAAATTGTTGTTATAGATAACAAACAGCAATGGGCCTGGTACTAACCCGAGACACACCACTAGTCACAGGCCTCCAGTCCGACAGCATCCTTCCACCATTACCCTCTGCTTCCTACTATCAAGCCAATTGTATAACCAATTTGCCAGCTCTCCCTGGATTCCATGTAATCTAACCTTCCTGAGCAGCCTTCCATGTGGAACTTTATCAAAGGTCTTAATGAAGTCCATGTCTACTACTCTGCCCTCATCAATCTTCCTGATCACTCTATCAAAGAACTCTTAACAAATTGTAAGGCCTGATCTCCCATGCAAAAAGTCATGCTGACTACTTCCTAATCAAACCCCGTCTTTCCAATGCCTGTGTATCTTATCCCTCATAATCCTCTATAGTAACTTACACACCACAGATATTAGGCTGACCGGTCTATAACGCTCAGGTGTTTCTTTGCAGCCCTTCTTAAATAAGGGCACAACATTTTCTACCCTCCAGTCTTCTGGTACCTCACCCGTGGCTAACAGCGATACAAATATCTCAGCCAGGGCTCCCGCAATTTCTTCTCTAGTCTCACGCAGTGTTCTTGGATATCCCTGATCAAGGCCAAGGGATTTATCCACCTTCATAAATTTTAATACGTCCATCACCCCCTCTACTGTAATGTGAAGTGTCCCCAATATACCGCCACTAACCTTCCCAGGTTCCCAAATCTTCATGTCTTTGTCATGGTAAACAACGAGGAGAAATATTCGTTGAGAACCTCACTCTTCCCCTGCGGTTCCAAACATGTCCACTTAGGTCCTTGAGGGGTCCTATTCTGTCTCTAGTTATCTTATCCTTTAATATCCTTAAAGAATCCCTTTTGATTCACCTTAATCCTCTCAGCCAAAGCTATCACATGCCCCCTTTTTGCCCTCCTAATTTCCTTCTCGAGTATACTCCTGTATCCCCTGTAACCTCCAGGGAATCCCTTGATTTCAGCTGCTTGTATCCGAGCCATGTCTCCTCCTTTTTCCTGCCAAACTTCAATATGTTTTGTCACCCAGGGTTCACTCTAACAGGAATATATAGACCCTGAACTCCAGCTATTTCACTTTTAAAGGCCTCCCACTTGCCGGAGGCCTCTTTCACCTCAAACAAGCTACTCCAATCAACCCTTGCATGCTCCTGTCTAAGTTCATCAAAATTTGCTTTGCCCCAATTTAGAACTTGCACCCGTGGACCAGTGTTGTCCTTTCCATAACTATTTTAAAATTAATAGAACCATGGTCACTGGTCCCAAAGTGGTCCCTCACCATCACACTTTTCCAAGAGGAGGTCAGGTTTTGCCCTTTCCGAGTAGGACCCTCCACATGCTGCCTGAGGAAAACTTTCCCCTGGACATACTTAACAGATGACACCCCATTTCTCCCCAACGGCGAGCGGCAATTCGTGGCGTGGGGGAAAAAGCGGAGGGCGTGACAAATGTAGGGAGGCCCTCCCGCTATTCTCCCACCGGAGTGGGGGGGGCGGAGAATCGCGCCCAAGACCAGGAAGGTACTTCTGAGGCTGTATACGCCTCTGGTCAGACCCCATTTGGAGTATTGTGTGCAGTTTTGGGCCCTGTATCTAAGGAAGGATGTGCCGTCCTTGGAAAGGTCCAAAGGAGTTTCACAAGAATGATCCCTGGAATGAAGAACTAGTCTTATAAAGAACAGTTGAGGACTCTGGGTCTGTACTCGTTGGAGTTTAGAAGGACTGAGGGGGGAATCTTATTGAAACTTACAGGATACTGCGAGGGCCTGGATAAAGTGGACGTGGAGAGAATGTTTCCACTTGTAAGAGAAACTAGACCAGAGGACACCACCTCAGACTAAAGGGCGATCCGTTTAAACTTTAAATGAGGAGGAATTTCTTCCTCCAGTGGGTGGCGAATCTGTGGAACAATTTGCCTCAGAAGGCTGCGGAGGCCAATCACTGAGTGTCTTTAAGACAGAGATAGGTAGGTTCTTATTAGTAAGGGGATCAGGGCTTATGGGGAGAAGGCAAGGAGAATGGGTATGAGAAAATACTCGGCCATGATTAAATGGCCGGAGCAGACTCGACGGGGCCGAGTGGCCTAATTCTGCTCCTATGGCTTATGGTCTTCTGGTAACTTGGAATACAAATCTTGTCAGCTGAAGTCTGCTGCAACGATTGAGACGATTCAGGAGGGGTGCTCATAGATTCAGACGAAATAAAAAGCACTTTTAGGGTCAATGTCTGGAAATCATTCTGCAGTAAAATAATAATTCAGAAGGATCTGGGTACAGCAATGGAAGCAAGTCTACTGACAAACATTTAAAGGAGATTTTAAAACAAAACAGACTCTGAAACCAAGAGTACGGAGAAGAAGACTAGTTGTAAATAGTCACCAACACAGATTCAGAAGGGGAAGTCTGCCTAACCAACTCCTTTACAGTTTATCAGGAAGTGATACCCAAGTGAACTTTTGGAAAACCCTATGATGTGAACCGACCTAGACTTGTAAAACTCTGACAAAGTTTTCATACAAAAGACTGTCAAAGAAGCTTGGGAGTGGGGGCAAAGCGAAACCTGTGGAATTGGTGATGTGTATGAAAAGCTGGACATGATATTGGATATTGTGCTAAATGTGGTGTCGCACGATCAGTTATCAGATTGTTCCTGTTTCTGGTTAGATTAGTGATTCGAGTTCAGAAGTAAATAGCACCACTGAAATCTTACACTAAACAGGCGGCACCGGTAGCACAGTGATTAGCACTGTTGCTTCACCACTATCAGGGTCTCAGGTTCGATTCACAGATGGTCACTGTGTCTGTGTGGCGGTCTGCAACTTCTCCCGAGTGTCTGCGTGGGTTTTCCACCGGGTGCTCTGGTTTCCTCCCACAAGTCCAAAAGGCCATGTGTTAGGTGAATGGACATTTGTGAATTCTCCCTCTGTGTACCCGAACAGGGCCGGAATGTGGCGAATAGAGGCTTTTACAGTAACTCACTGCAGTGTAATGTAAGCCTACTTGTGGCCCTAATAAAGATTATTATAACAGCACACCAGTCAGCGAACGTCATGATTAATTAAATGTTAAGGTGTTTTGTTTGGAACCAGTTAAGTAGGTGAAGATTGAGATCTGAACAGACCAGCAGAGTGTGAAAGCAATCGTAAAAAACTGT